>NC_056744.1:1695788759-1696003759 GCF_019279795.1 Protopterus annectens | reverse complement strand
TGTGGAATATATGCTTTACAATCCTCGCACAAGTTTTACAAAGTAAACAAAAGTGCAGTCTTTTCTCAGCCACTTTTATATGCAACACCACATTTCATAAATATGATTGAGACTTTATATTCTAAGATTCACTAATTTCAGTGTTGCTAGACTTCTGCCTGATGATCTCCTTCTCCTAACCCTTGACTGGTTCAAGTCCAACGTACTCCTGATTTTTTCATGTCAGTTCCTGTATTTAAGTCTGCAAACGTATTTTCCATTGGAACATTGGCGGGATAGATTCCTGTCCCAGAGACTTCCCATACTCAAGAACAAACTACCTATCTATATCAAAGCTCCATAGCACTCCAAGAAAAATTGATGATTGGATGGGAGATAGGAAATTCACCACGGGGGATCACTTCTGTGGCTCTTCTCGACAGGGGCACAGGAAAATAATTTTTCTTGGGTGGTGAAAGCCAGAGTACCTTTTTGACTAGGCTTATGTAGACCCTAGGGTCAATAGCCTAGTACCTACCTATGAACCTATAAATGTTTTAGTCTTCCAGTTAAAATAGCTTACTGTCAACATTTTGCGATATCAGAAAGTTTGAAGAGCTAGGAAATTATTTGTCTTTATAATGATTATTAGACAGATGTTAGACTCTGCTTTGTTTAATGAATTGTGACACATGTTTATGAGGAAAAGTGGACTTGGTTATTCACATTGGACGGCACATTCCTGGAAACTCAACTGAAATGTCTCCAAATTACTTGCAAACTTAAATGAAACTGCCTGATTAATAAGCACAACTTACTTTAACAACCTGAATCCATAAGCTATCTGCTCTATAGATGCTGCATTATATATGTCACTTGCATATGACAGTCTCTAGAGCACACCAAAAAATACATATTATTTTTGCAACATGCTATATTTCCACTAACCATACATTCTAAGCTAACTCAATTGGCAATTGACAAGTTTTTCATTTGAAACAGCAGTCTAAATATTAATTGTGCCCTTGAAATATTGTTGCCATTTTGAGAAAACAAAACCTGAATTGAAAAAGAAATGATTTGAAGAAGCGAAGTATTGTACAGATTTCAAAGACAGCTGTTGACACTATAATATAAGTAGAAATGTATACATGCAAGGAAAAATTGAAATGCTTCACACTTTTAGTTAAAATAGCTTATTGTTAACTCTTTACTTTATCAGAAAATTTAAAGAGCTAAGAAATTATTTCTAATTTGTCTTTATAATGTTTACTAAAGTGATAGTAACTGACTTGTTTAATGGATAGCGAGTCATGTTCAAGATGGACTACTGAATGTTATTTCTGTTTACCTATGTTTGCTGAATTTCTTTTATTAGTATCGATTTAAAACAAGAGATAGAAAGTGAAGGGAAATCTCTGTATTTGGTCAAGGGAGGAGACGCTTAAGAGTATTCTAACTGCCCCGAGAACTCTCAAAGATGCTCTAAACACTATTTGATTAATACTTACTAAGGTAAGTCTGGATTATCATATGGGTACCTACACATTCATTCTAGACATGATGTGATTACCCATTCTGGAAACAGAAGGTGCCCTATGCAGGTTGGGAATTGTCAGGGTGATCATAGTTCATTCTTAGACTCTGCTTTGTAAATCTATAAATATGTAAAAGCACTGCATACTAGAATGTAGGGCACCTCTACTCAGAGTCAGGATACCACTGATAAGCCATGTCTTTTCATAAGTGTAAGTTGAAGTTGGTGAGCTGAAGAGTGGGAAAGTAAAGGAAGACAGTACACCTACAGTAAATTCATATTTCATTGGTAATCACTCATTGTCTCCTACAGAGTCATTTTAGTCAAATTATTTTAGTAATTATCTATTTGTTGTTGGCTTAGTGTATGCTCCTCTGTTGCATTTACTTTATCCAAAATGACATATCTGACATGTTTGGGATCTCTTAAGGGTAACTAAATATTGGATATTTTGTAAGTCAACATAATTGTTTACACTACTAACATTCCATCCTGATATGTAAAATACTATAGAATAACAACAGAGTAATATAGAATTTCATATCTCTCAAGAAAATTCTCCATATAATAATTTACCCTATGGAACTTAGTTGGTATTGTTGGTTAAAGGTATGAGTGATAATCCAATATATCTATCTTTATCTATTCAATTAGAAATGACTTTCATTCCATGTTTAATGGGAAATTCATATTTACTTTTATTTGATACTTTAGAATTAATGTTTTATAAAAGTACTTTTTTTTTAAGCCTGACCAGAATTTTACCCTACTTGTATTTAAAGAAGAAAGAACATTAAATTACACTCGCAAGTTCACACAAACAAAAATAACATTCAGTGTTATCAGAGAATGTGGTATAACTACTATAATCAAAATAAAAAAAAGCAAAATGTTTTTTCCAACAATAACCTGAAATGGATTTAACATTTTTATCATTAAATACTAATGGCTTAAATAATGCAAATAAAAGATCAAACTTACTAAAATGTTTAAATATAAATAAGGCACAAGTAGTATTTCTCCAGGAAACTCTTTTTAAGACTAATGATAGCTTTATTTGGAAGCCTAAGGACTATATATCTTAGCTCAATCCTCCTATAGAACAAAGACAAAAGGTGTATCAATTCTCTGTAAGAAAAAACATAATCTCTCCAAAAGTCATTTATAAATATGAAGACAAAGAAGGTCTACTAGCATTTGTTATAATTAAATTTATTAACAGAATATGGACCTTAGCTAATCTATACTGGTTCCCAGGAATTATAGCAGGAACAGTTAAAAACACCTAGATTTTATTTCCAACAATTATTTATACTGGGAGGAGACTTTAATTGTACTTTAGAAGCTTCTGAAACCACCAAGAAGTCTTTTCACATAGCGACTATTTCAAAATCCTTAAAAAGATGGATTGATTCTTTTAATAGACACTTTAAAAGTAAAAGATGATAAATCCTTATTATTTTCCCATAAAGACCATAGATTTGGCACGCAGACCAAAATAGACAAATTATTTGTAGTTCATGATTTACAAACAAAAATCCTCAGCTTCTCAATAGTTCCATGCACCTTCTCAGATCATGACTGTCTGATAATGAAGCTCCAAATAGAGTTTAAACCTTTAATCCTCTCAACTAGAATTCCATCATATATCAAGAAAATTAAACAATTCAGACCCTGGATGTTGTCAGAACTGCAATTATTTTTTGAAATTAATAATACAACAGAAATCAGTAGAGTCATGGTTTGGGACTCGTTAAAGTGTATTTATTTGGATAAGACCCTTAGCTGGTACAAAAACAAAGTTAGAGAGTAGGAATCTGAATCATTAGACTTGCAAACCAGACTCTTTGCAGAAAAATCTAAAAAAAAAAATCAGAATTGTCCAGAAGTCAAAAAAGAAATAGAGGAATTAAATAAAAAATATAATTTAATTCTAACACACAAAACTTGTCTAGCCTTGGAAAAGTTAAAAATAAACTCATTAGCCACCTCCCCCAGATAGCTACATAACTTATCTACAGTAATTAAAGTACAATCTAAAGCAAATAAGATTGGTAGTATATATCATGAAAAGAAATGGGGAAAAAGTATCAGATATAGGAGACATCCTTGAACCATTTCACTTCCATTATATGGAACACTTCAAAAAAGAAGATTGAGATACCAACCAAATAAACTTAGTTACAAACCTTATCAATATAAAAAAAATCCAGAAAACTTAAAACTGGACCTACAAAAACCTATATCCTACAAAGAAATTGTTGACAAGATAAAATAAAGTAAATCTAACAAAGCTCCAGGGATAGATGGTATAATTATGGAAATTTACAAACTCTTCCCTTCAACAGTAATCTCCCTTTTTCATAAAACTTTGCTTGAAGTCCAGGCAAAAGCAAAAGTACCACCCTGATGGAAATATTCTTTCATAACACCAATTCTAAAAGATAATAAACAATCAGACCTTTGCACCTCATACAGACCTATATCATTACTGAATAATGATTACAAAATGTTCATGTCAGTCCTAGCTAACAGAATGAAAATCCCACTTTCAAAAACAATAATGATCAAACTGGATTTTTATATAACAGGTGCACACGTGATAATACTAAAAGGATACTTACTCTTATAGATTATGTGAATAAAGAAGATAGAGAAACACTTCTAATCAGATTAGACATAGAAAAAGCCTTTGATTCCCTCAACTGGGAATATCTATTTAAAACTTTAGCATTATTTGAATTTCCTCCTCCCTTCATCTTATTGCTAAAAAACATATATATTAATAACTTAACCTACATTAAATTAGGTCCTTTCACCTCAGAATCTATCCATATAACGAAAGATACTAAACAAGGATGCCCCCTTTCTCCTATTTTATATGCTTTGGCTATAGAAATACTTGCAGAAATGTCTTTCGGCTTTTCCCGGTTAGGGGTCGCCACAGCGGAACTCCGGTCCGCTAATGATTGGCAGGACATTTTTACATACTGGCTTGCCGGGCCTAACGCACAACCTTCAACGAAGGAACGGCCATTCACACATGTCACTACACAGAAGATGCTCTAACTGAGAATCGAACGGGCAACGTCTAACTTTGAGGCAACAACGCTACCGCAGCACCACCACCGCAGTATGCAGAAATACTTGCAGAAATAATATGCAATAATCCAAGAATAAAAGGAATAGAAGTCTATGACCAGTACATATCTAAAATAATGCTTTTTGCTGATAATATTTTATTAACCCTATCAAACTCCAGAGAGTCTTTAGGAGAGCTAGAAGTAATGGAGAAATTTTATAAGATTTCAGGTCTACATTTTAATAGATCAAAATCAAAATTTCTATTTTTAAATAAGAAAAAAGAACTACAAGTTACAAATGAATCCCTTGTAGGAAAACAAGAACTTATACTAAATTATTTAGAAACAGTGTTATGCAAAAATATAAATGAAACAATATTAATAAATTATAAACATTATTGAAAAAATATATACTGCGGTAGCGTTGTCACTTCACAGTAAGACATCCTGTTCGATTCTCAGCTAAAGCGTCTTCTGTGTGGAGACATGCATGAAAGGGCGTACCTTCGTTGAAGGTTGTGTGTCAGGGCCAGCAACTCGGCATGTAAAAATCTTCTGCCAATCATTAGCGGACTGGGGTTCCGCTGTGGCGACCCCTAAAAGCTGAAAGACACAACAACAACAACATTGAAACAAAAATATATAGAGAAAAGTGGAACAAAATTATATTAACTTTTGAAGACAGATTGCAATGAATAAAAATGGTCTTATTGCCAAAAATACTGCATGTAGCATTAGCAATAGAGTTAATTCCTGAAAGATGCATTCTTAAAGAAATAAACTCATGTTTAAGGTATCCCAAAAAGAATAGAGTAGCTCTGGCTCATCACATTAGACCCTAGAAACAAGGAGGATTGAACTTCCCAGAAATAGAAACATATATAAAAGCATCTGTGCTTAAAACTACAATAGACTGGATAAACCCAAATTATTTTGCCAACTGGAAAGAATTAACAACGACTATACTAACAAATGAATTTAATCTGTTAAAAAATGTTAATAGTAGAAAAATCAAACAAATCCTGGTACATACTATGCATAAGTATGCACTATAGTGTAACAAAAGCTTCTAAAACAACACTGATTAATCATTACATCAATTCCTTTAGGAAACATCAATGCAAACAGATCCAAAACTTTGGTTTGACCTTTTAACCCCATTTACCATCACTAAGAACTTTCCTCACAAAATATATAGGGAAAATTAACCTCCTGGGAACAAAATGGATTCTGATGCTGGTTTCAGTGTGTAAATAAATTAAATGTTTTAGATATGCATGTGATAAAAACTGCTTATAATATTCCAACACAGGACTGGTTAACCTTACAAAGCATTCTAATGTACACTCAAGATTTATGCAGATTAATTAATAATTTCTCATTTAAAGATATTTCAAATCTAAGTTTTCTGTATGAATTTATATATAATAGTTGTGAAAAGAAAAATTCCATTTCAAATCTATATAAATAGTTAATAACTTATAAAACAATTCACAAACCATCATACTGGCAGTTCTTAACAAAAGGTCAGTCATTGCAGTTAACAGAAGAAATTAAAATTAACATCTTACTATCAGTTAATTACACCTCTAACACACAGTACTGGAAAATATTTAACTGGAAATACTTACATAGAGCATTTTAACACCAGATAGAATTAAAAAGATCAGTACTACTACAAATGTTTTTTGCTGGAGGTGTGAAAAGTCAAATAAAGCAGACTGGATTCATATTTTTTATGATTGTAATAAAATTAAATCATATTGGAATGGAATCAATCATTTTTTACAAGCTTTATTTAATGAATCCTTTGCCTTAATTAAAGCACTGATTATGCTAAATGTAAATAAAGGTCCCTACCTGAATAAGACAAATATGTATTTGTTATGAACAATACTTGCTATACCTAGGAAATGCATAACCAGAAAGTGGAATTCAAATGCACCTCCTGACCTTGGAAGAATTCCACACTTTACTGAAGACAACTGCATCGATGGAAATAAAAATCAAAAAAATATGAATCTATCCCAGGCCATTGGTAAATAATCCTTTGAAGAAAGTTGTATCTTTGTTGGACACACTGCAATAATCAATATTGTATTTCTGATAAATGATCTGTTAATTCTATATTTAATAACATACAGTGTATATAATTGAAAGTCAGGCTATTGTAAATATTGTATATAGTTGTTTAAAATGATATTTAAACATATTATGTAAATGTTATTTTAATTGAAAATAATTTTTTGGGGAGAAAAAAAAGAAACCATTCTACTAGGTGATTTTAATATTAGTCTGACTGTTCCAGCCAAAACCCTCAATCCACATTAACCTCCATGGGTTTTCCCAAATTATATCTACCCCCACAAGAATTGACAAGACCACCAAACACCGGTCCATCTTAGACTGGATTCTGTTATCATACCCCACTCTGGCTCATCAATCAGGTTGTCTTCCCAACAGTCTGAGTGGCCATCAAGTCACCTACTTAATTAGGAACCAGTCCCACCAAACTAAACAACCCATCCTCAAGAATAGTATGTAACAAAAAGACTTCACTAAAATACTGTAACTGGACTCCCTTAAAACAACTCTCTAGACAAAGCTGTGCAGTACTTCACTTCAACCTTCCTAAAAATCCTAAACTCCCATGCATCACCCAGAACCACTAGGATCAAAAATAACCACGCCCCATGGCTATCAAAAGATGCCTGGTCAATAATGAAAGAAAGAGACAAATCCTGGTTACAATTTCACAAATACAAAAACACTACCCTGAAACAGAATTTCCTCAAACTTTGCAACAGAGCCAAAAAAATGATAAAACTTGACAAAAACTCACTACCATAAAACTATGCAGGAAAAGCACACTAACAACCCTCAAAAATTCTGGGCCTCAATAAATAGTCTAATACACCCAGGAAAATCTACCACTCTGTCTCCCCTGTATTACCAAATAACCACAACAGCATCCCCACCCAATTTAACAAATACTTTACTGAAACAATCCAAGCCCTAGCCAATAATCAAAACACAACTAGTATCCCCACATCAACAGTGACCCCCCACTGATTTCAATACTAAAAACTCCTGCCCCAATGTTTCCAAACTTAAACCAACCACATTAGTAGCTGACAATCTACCAGCTGATTTCCTACAAATAGCAGAAGCTATAGCCTATCCCATCTCCATTCTCATTAACAGATCAATATCATAAAGCAAAGTACCCCAATCATGGTAAATATCACATCTTATATCATTGCACAAAGGTGGTAACTCTCTTGAGATTACCAACTACCATCCTATTTCAATCCTATCACCTTTATCAAAAATATTAGAGTAGTTCATATTCAGCTTATGCAGTACCTCCTAAAAACAACCTAGTATCTAAATCCCAGCATGGCTTTAGACCTTCCCATAGCACTACCACAGGCCTGGTTTCATTTACCAACACTGTCAGTCACCATAGAAACAATGGACTATTTGTATCCTCCATATTCTTAGACTTATCCAAAGCCTTTGATATGGAAACCATAGCATATTCCTAGAAACTTTGGCTACCCTCAACATAAGCTCCCCCACCCTATCTTGGTTCAGTAACTATTTATCAGATCATCAAAAGGTACTTATTTCACAAGACCAATTGTCTCCTCTGCTACCAGTAGCCATGTGTGTCCCTCAAGGGTCCATCCTCAGTGCCCTGCTATTTTCACTATTTACTAACCAGATAGCCTCCTCCTTTCTCTCTGCCTATGTAGTATAATATGCAGATGATGCCACTATTATATGTCCTGCCTCCACCGTGAATGAACCAAAAAACATCACCCAAATTAACTTTACCCTAGCCAAAGCATGGTTCACCAACATCAGATTTATACGTAATCCCAAAAAAAAAAAAACTCATTCTCTTTAGCCCAGGTAGATCTCCTACACTAAACAATAACTTTATCTTACAATCTGCAGATAATACACAAATCACCCCAACAACCCACACAAAACTATTAGGCATAGAAATTGACAATAAACTGCAATTTGACATATATATATATATATATATATATATATATATATATATATATAGCCAAATCAATCAAGAAGGTCAACAAAAAGCTAGGATCTCCTTTACTGGAACCAACAGTTCATGACTAAATACACCAAAGCCACTATTGCAAGAACCCATCTGTTATCCATCCTTCTTTATGCCTCCCCTATCTTAACTAATCTTTGCCACACTGAACTTACCAAGATGGAATCTGGCTACAACAAAGTTGCTAAGTTTGCTACCGATTCCACTCATAGATCCCATCATTGTCTAGTCCTCAAGCAACTGAACTGGCTTGAGTTTCTACATCTCCTCCTTCTCAACCAACTCACAATAGCTCACAAGCTCTACTACCTTCCTGACAAAACCCCTGCCCTTCAGCATCTAATCCACCCCTATACCACCTCCAGAACCTTAAGATTCAATAATCAGAACCACATAACTGTCGTTAAACACAAAATGGAGGCTGGCAAATCTCTCTTTGCCTGCTCTATTGCCAGAACCAGGAACTCATTCCTAAATCACTTAACTTCTACCACCTCCACTTCCCAATTTAAAAAACTACGCAGAACCCACTACATAAAAAAAAAACGGCTTTGCTTTGCTCATTTACTAATGATGAAATAGTGTCTCTCTACCTCTTCTCTGCTAGTACACCCAATGATAAATCTCCCATAATGCTGTGCTCTCAAGAAAAAAAAATAAAAAATAAATCTTTCAGATATTCACAACTTTATATTCTAAAATATATTGACTCAACTTTTGATATTTTAACAATTAAGTTCTGCTAAGTATGTTCAATTCTGTTAATTTCCTGTGTGATGTGATGCTTTCTTCTTATCCTGCCATATTGTATCTTTTATATTGTAGTGTACTGGAGCTTTTCTCCCTGGGCCTCTGCTGAAAATGGACCTGTGTCCAGTCTGACTTTACCGGTGAACAAATGTAAAATAAAATAAAATTATCAGGGATAAAAGTTCAAAGCCGGGATATTCCAGGGTGATTCTCTGCTATCACTGCTGTTATTCTGTATACTTAAACTGCAGTATGGTTATAGTTTAACTTCAAAATACAACCTTTTTCAAAGACATCTCATCTACTTTTTGTGGATGTTACAAAACTGTACAGCTCATCCGATGAGGATCTGCAAACACAATTACAAATAATTAAAACTTTCTAAGTTGATGTAAGAATGACACTTGGTCTTGATAAATATGCAAAAGTAACATTTATAAATGGAAAGCTGAAACATCAAGCAAGTATCAGCTTGGTACAACATTCCGATATAAATGAACTTGAACAGGAGGGAATGTACTATTTGGGAATAGATGAAGGGTCAACAGTAAAATGCAGGCAAAGAAACCTTAGGAGGGAATACATCAGAAGAGTACAACTTGTATTGAAAACTGCCTTAACGTATAGAATTAAATTCCAAGCTAAAAATAAATTTACTCTTCCTGTTCTAACTTATAACTTTGGTATGATTTACTAGCCCCAAATAACATAGAATCAACTGGACAAATAAACAAGCGAAATGTTTCATGCTTATCGAATTATTTATAAAAACACTGTGGATCAAGAGTATGTATCCTTCACTCTGAAGGAGGTTTGCACCTCCACAAAATTGGTTGCATGCATAGGTCTTCATTTGTGGGACTGCATACGTATTTTCTGACTGCATCATATCCAAATGTAGTTGAAGTTCTGAAGTGTGGAAAGGAGGAGTCTAAGGTGACATGTTTGCTAAGCTTAGCAGAAACACTTTGGAAGGGAGTCGGAATGGAAGTAGATGAAAATTAGACAGCAACTGAAAGTACCAAAAAGCAAAAGAAAAAATATAAAAAGTACAAAAAGTTAGTAAGCCCACATATATACTGTCAACTATACAGATACAACAACATACAGAATTCCTGGAATAGCCATATGACCAAGATTTAATGCTGGAATGGTTAAGGAGAAGAGAATTTAAACCAAAATATGTAGGGCTAGCAATGGCAGCCCAGCGTAGTAGGCTATTTACGTTTGTTTATGAAATCTGTAAACAAAAATGGGACAAATCAACAAATGTAGGGTCTAAAATAGAGCTGAGAACAGTTGCATAGCTTGTTGTTGGGTGAGATATACTCATGGCTGGATTCACGATTACTTACCAAGGGCCTTTTATCTGATGGTCAAAACAACAAAAAACAATTGCTGAAAGCCATATTTAGTGAACATAATTTTAAGGTTTTCTTGCCTGGGAGTGAGCCCCCCTGTGCCTCCCATTTAGAAGGAAACCCCTGACCCCTTAACTTTTATTTGTTCCATCTCCATTGCTGTGTAACAGTGGACAAAGGGCGACCTCATACCTTGCTGAAAGTAACTATCAGTGATAAAGTCAATGAGCTGTTTTCAGTGGGACAAACTGTGCTTGGTAAAAACACGTTCCTTTATGGCTGAGGGTCTGAATACCAAAATGCACAATTGCTTCACTGAAGATTATAAAACTGCAGTGTACAGGTAGCCAAGAAGCATTAAAAACATGAACCACAAAACATTATTGACTATGATAAAGTTAAGATCATAGTGGATCAAACAGTACCAACAGTTAAGAAGGTAGATGCAAGAAAACCAGATATAGTAGTCTTAAGAAAAAAGACAAAAGTAGAGTTGATCATTATTGCTACACACAAAGATTATAACATCTTACACACTGAGAGAAATTCATAAAAATACCAGAATTTTCAATCAGATATAAAAGCATTTTGGAATAAACATACCCAGACAGTTCCTATAGTAATAGGAGCAACAGGACTTCTATATGTTAGCAGTACATATCACCTCCATTCGAACTCTGGAAGGAGGCAATTCTGGGTACATTGCAGGTGCTGAAAAGATTGGATAACGTCAAAGATAAGGGCTGCTAAGATTGGATAACATCAAAGATAAGGGCGGCTGAGGTGGTGTAGCGGTTAGCATTGCTGCCTCACAGCACGTGGCTCTCCAGTTCGATTCTTGGCTGTGGTACCTTCTCTCTGGAGTCTGCATGTCCACCCTGCAATCATGTGTATTTCCTCTGGGTACTCCAGTTTCCTCCCACATCCCAAAGACATGCTGTATGTGGATTGGACACACTAAATTGTCCATAGGTGTGAGCATGTGCCTTCAGTGGAAGGTTGGGCGGTGGGCTGGCAACTCAACACTGTAAAACTCCACTGCCAATCATTCTGAGGACCATTGATGTTCTTCGTTTTCCATTGCTGCAGTCCTTACTATTGGGTATAGTCCGCGTCCAGTCGGCCCGAATACCAGAGTATAAGGCTGACGTCGGTCAGGGCGCATTAGACTGACGGGTACTAATGCGCATGACCGACGTCATATCCTCAGTCTTTTTTGCCGCATGGTCCGATGCAGAAGCAGTTTTGCGAGTGCAGGTTGGCGTTCTGAAATATTTCAAACCGGAGTTTCAGACCGAAACAGAGTTGGCTAAGTACCCGTTAGAACATTTTGGTTTTTCTTGCCTCAGTATTTTACCGGATGTCAGAAAAAGTGAATAACTGTATTTCTTGTGGGAAACAGATACCTCATAGGGATTACCATACATTGTGTATACCTTGTTTAGGGCCTGAGCACGACGTTGTTGGTTGCCGCTCTTGTGCTAGGTTTAACAAACGCACTATTAAGAGGAGGTTAGACTGTGCCAGGTTAGTGTTTGGGAAGCGTTGCAATTATAAAATGCCGCCGGATGCTCCGGCGCCCCAAGAAGCGCAAGGACAAACAGTGAAGCCTAGGGTTGATGAACCGCAGTCCCAGACGTCGGTTCTTTAGAAGGCTCAGTGGAGCCAGAGGTTTTGCCAGGAGTTTCCATGGAGTCTCAGGCAGAAACTTTACTGTTACAGGATGTGCCTTCTCAGGAGGTAGGCCAGGCTGAGGGGCTTCTCAGGTAACTGTTCTTCCTCTCTTCCCAAGGTAGTTAGAGCCTCTCCTTCTGTTGCCAAAACTTCTTTGAGAGGTAGGCCTAGTTCAGCTTCAGTGGGGGCTTCTCCTAGCATTTCGGGTTCTGTACCTAAGAAACATATGCTTAAAATGGCAGAAGATTTGATTACTATGATTAGAGGTTCTATGTCCCCTCCTGATAAGAGGCCTAGGGTGGAACCCGAGTTTGATAGTTTTGAACAGTGTTCAGAGGCTTCAGAGTCTTCTGCGGAAGACTTGCAGGAGTATCCTACTTATTCTGATTCTGATGTGGATGATTCCACTCCTACAGCTTCTCCTCCTGAGGATTTTTCATTTTCAGAGACTCTGCATTCCATGAGGGAGCACTTTAAATGGGAAGGCCAGGATTACTCTGATTCCAGGAAAAGGCTTAGGGAATTCTTGTTTTTACCCCAGCATAGGCCCTTAGCTATTCCTCCTGTGTTGAATGTGGTGGAAGATGTTTTTGCAGAGGCTTCCTTGGACCCTGACTCTTTGCCTCCTGCTCCTGTTAAGCCTGATAGGAATTATAGGGTGCCCAAGCTCATAAGTATTTGTTTAAGAGTCCTAGGGCGGACCCAGAAACTATTTCTCAAGGGCCTAAAGGTGTTAAGGCTTCTGTGGTTAAAAATCCTGTTCCCACTGATAGAGGCAAGGGCTTTGGATAGGTGGGGAAAGAAAGTGTATACTTCTTCCACTCTAGCCATGAGAGCGTTGAATTGTCAGTTTCACATGCTAAAATATCAGAATTATCTCCTTTCACAATTAAAATCTAAGGTGGATGCTTTGGCGGAAGGTATTGAGTGTAAAGAGTTGCTGGATTTGGTTCATGTGTCTGAACAAGTGGGTAAGCATTCTTTGCAATGTGGTTTTGATGCTGTACAGGCCTCCTCGAGGGTGGCTGCTACTAGTTCTGTTCTTCGCATGCCTGGTTGAAGGATCAGAATTTAGCTGAGCATGTTAAGACAAGGATTTTGGATGCTCCTTTACAGTCTGATGTGTTGTTTGGATCGCCTGTGGAAGCAGTTTTAAAGAAAATGGAGGACAAAGCTAAGTCTATGCAAACTGTTAAAGATTTTTGCAGGTGCAGCCACCAAGTTTAGTAGAAATTGGCCTGCTAAGGGGTGGACATATCCTGCTTATGATTCCCAGTCTAGGGGTAGGTCTAGACGTGGTAGGGGCAGGGCTCAAGGTTCTTTTCGGCCTAGAACAGGGAGTTCACCTGCTCAGACTTCTGGTGAGGGCAGGGGTCAGTCCTTTCGTAAACAGACCCAATGACCTGTCTTTTCAGCTGCCAGTAGATTCTCGTCTGGCAGCTCCTTTGGGAGGAAGACTGTCTCTTTTCAAAGAAAATTGGGATTTAATTACTCAAGACAAATGGGTGTTGGATATCATTCACCACGGTTACAGATTTTATTTCCATACAATGCCCCCTTTCAAAGGCATGCCAGACGTTCCTCCTCCACAAAGAAAGGAGGCTCACAAGCAAGTTTCTCAGTTACTCCAGATGGGGGCCATTCAGCCAGTCCCTGTATCAGAAAGGGGCCTAGGATTTTATTCTCGCCTGTTCCTAGTACCAAAGAAGGGGAACACGTGGAGACCAATTTTGGATTTATCTATCCTCAACACTTTTCTGGACATTCCCAAGTTCAAGATGTTGACGTTACAACAGCTTTTACCTCTGCTGGGCAAAGATCACTGGATGGTAACTTTAGATCTCAAGGAAGCTTACCTTCATGTGCCTATAAGGCTAAGTTGCAGGAAGTATCTGCGGTTTCGAGCTGGAAATTCTCATTATCAGTTCTCTGCATTGCCCTTTGGCTTATCTACTGCGCCCAGAGTATTCACAAAGGTTCTGGCTCCAGTGATAGCTTACTTCAGGCTTCAAGGAATTCAAATCTATCCTTACTTGGACGACTGCCTGATTCTGGCTCAAGAAAAGGAAGACCTTCTACAGCATCTGGAATATGTTATAGCAGTGCTAAGATGCCTAGGGTATTCTGTGAACGAAATAAAGTCCAGTCTAGTACCCTCTCAAGACATGTGCTTTCTGGGTGTGAGACTGAATACAGCAGCCCAGATGGCCTTTTTAACCCCGGACAAACAAAAGAGTCTGTCACTTTACTTCCATCAACTATCTCATCAGTCCGTGCTGACTGCAAGGACAGTCCTTCAAGCATTAGGGTTCATGGCATCTTTTATTCTGGTGCTTCCCAATGCCAAACTGCATATGAGGAAGCTACAATGGTATCTCAAAAATGTATGGACACAGCACTGCCAGGATTTGGACACTGTCATTCAAATAATACCTTGCCTTCAAAAAGAATTCTTGTGGTGGGCTCAGGAATGTCACCTAAACAAGGGACTCTCTGTGACCCGGCCAGAGGCAAGTCAGATTTTAACGACAGATGCCTCGGACTTTGCTTGGGGAGCTCATTTAAATGGAAAGTGGATACAAGACAAGTGGCCTGCCAGACTACAGCATCTACATATCAACATGAAGGAGATGTTAGCAGTCCAGTTTGCATTAATGGCCTTCAAGGAGTTACTTCTTCCAGGGCAGGTGTTGATTCTAACAGACAACACAACTGTCATGTGGTACATCAACAAACAAGGGGGAACACATTCTTATCCTCTATGCAAGCAAGCAATGATTTTATGGGAGACTGCGCTAAGCTTGCAACTAACTCTTCAGGCAAGGTTTCTGCCAGGAGCACAGAACTCCTTAGCAGATGTGTTAAGCAGACAAATCATGGATCCCCACGAGTGGAAACTGGATCTTCATGTATTTCAGAAATTGACAGTGTCATGGGGAACTCCAGACATAGATCTGTTTGCTTCTCCACTAAACCACCAGCTGCCAAAGTATTGCACAAAGGGGTTTCATCACACAGCTTGGAAAGTGGATGCTCTGTCTTTCAGTTGGAAAAACCTTCATGTGTATGCCTTTCCACCTCTGCCTCTTCTTCCAAAGGTACTATTAAAGGTCAGACAAGACAGGCCAAGGATGATTTTGATAGCTCCAGATTGGCCTCGGCAACACTGGTACCCACTACTACGGAGTCTGGTACAGAAGCCTCCATGGCCTTTACCTCTGATTCCTCATCTGTTATCTCAGAAGGACGGTCATCTGCTCAATGTCAAGCTTCACTCTCTTCATCTAACAGCCTGGCATATTCTGTGTTGAAACACAGCAGGTCTCAACTTCCTCAACAAGTTTTAAATGTGATTATGGAAGCTAGGAGACCTAGTACAAGGAGAGTGTAAAATGGAAGAGATTTTTATTTTGGAGTACAGCAAAGAATTTGGAGATTTCTGAGCCTAATTTGAGTGTGGCTCTTCAATATCTTACTGAGTTATTGGACAAAGGTTTGTCCTTCTCTTCCATTAAGATTCATGCTGCAGCAATTTCAGCTCACTATGATTGTGACCCACCTTTGTTTTCGCATCCTTTGTTCAAGCAGTTTCTTAGAGGGGCAAAGAATATAAGACCCCCAGCTCCTACTCCTGCTTGGGATCTCAATTTTGTGTTGGAAAAACTTACTCTACAACCTTTTGAGCCTGCAGCTACTGCTGAATTGAAATACTTGTCTTGGAAGACTGCTTTTCTGTTGGCTATTACTTCTGCAAGAAGGGTGTCTGAGTTGCAGGCCCTTATGGCAGTAGAGCCCTTTTGATTTTCCATAAGGATAGGGTATCATTACGTACTAATCCTTCCTTTATGCCTAAGGTGGTTTCTAGTGTGGCTTTAAACCAAACTATTCATTTGCCTACGTTTTATGCAGACCCTCAAAATAAAGGGGAAAAGATTTTGCACACTTTAGATGTACACAGGCAATTGCGTTATTATTTAAGCAGGACTAAGGATTTTAGGCAGTCTCAGCAGCTGTTTGTTTCTTTTGCTTTGAGTTCACAGGGCAAGCCTGTGTCAAAACAAACTATTTCTAGGTGGATTGGCTTTTGCATTGCATTTTGTTATTCCCATCATGGCAAGGAGATTCCAGCTGGGATTAGGCCTCATTCCACTAGGGCTACTGCCACTTCAACAGCATTTCTAAGGGGCTTGGCAACTAAGGATATTTTGGAAGCAGCTACTTGGAGTTCAGTGCATACTTTCTCTAAGCATTATCACCTTCCTATCTACTCTAAGTCTAGGGCTGGTTTTGCCACAGCTGTTTTGCAAGGCATGTTGTCAGCTCCTACTTCTTTATGATTTGCCAGCCTCCCTTACCTCTGCTTTGGGATTCTACCCAATAGTAAGGACTGCAGCAATGGAAAACGAAGAACATAGTACAGTTTTGTACCTACCATAAATGTAGATGTTCGAGGATTCCATTGCTGCAGTCCACCCAATCCCTCCTTCCCTCTGTGTTTAGGGGTGGTTGTGTAGGTGAGTTTACATGCTTATATTTTTGTATATATTCTTGTATATATTGTACATGTTTTTGGTGCAGGTATTTTGGGCCTTGTCTTTTTAGGGTCTTCTGACATCTGGGGCAAGAAAAGACTGAGGATATGACGTCGGTCATGCGCATTAGTACCCTGACGTACTGGCGTCAGTCTAATGCGCCCTGACCGACGTCAGCCTTATACTCTGGTATTCGGGCCGACTGGACGCGGACTATACCCAATAGTAAGGACTGCAGCAATGGAATCCTCGAACATCTACATTTATGGTAGGTACAAAACTGTACTTTCTGCTGTCATGCCCCTAACCTGGGAAAGCCAGAAGGATAACTTCAAAGACTGAATCAATGCTAATATCCTGAAATCTAACCATACCCCGACTTGTTAATGGAATCCCCTTCCATCATGGTATTAGAAACCCAAAACATTTGGAGAAATTAAAAAAGGAGAATCGGTATTAATTTCATGATTTTGTATGTCCAAGTATGATTGGGGGGCATTTGATATGGTACAATATTTATACATTAATAAAGCAGTACTAACCAATGTGACCACAGTAACTGCAAAGATATTTGAAGGTGTATTCATGCAAAGACATCCTAGATATGGTACATTTTATAAAGATCCAAACAGTGAAATGCTAGGGTGATTCCTTGCTACCACTGTTGTGCTTATTTAACAAACTAGGTTATGGTTATAGCTTTACTGCCAGAAAACAAACTTCCCAATATCTCATATACTGTATGTGGATGATTTGAAACAGTATAGCTTGTCAGACAAGCAACTGAAAGATCATTGCAAATGTTAAAACTTTTTCAGAAGATATACGAATGACATTAGGTCTTGATAAATGTTTGCAAACAACATTTATAGCAGGAAAGTTCAAACATCAGGAAAATATCAGCCTGAGAAGAGTGGGATATATAAAAACTTAAAAGGAGTATATAAATATATGTGATTAGATCAAGAGTCAAAAGTGCAGCTAGAGAAAATAGGAACAAAACATACTATGGATTATTTTTTAGATTATTTAAAATTAATATTGAAAACTGTTTGCACATCTAAGAATAAAGTTCAAGTTATAAATCATCATGCTGTTCCTGTTCTAATTTACAGATTTAGCTTAACTGACAGGCTCAAAAAACTGAGGTTAGGAAAAGAAGAAAACTGTTCCATACTCATGGAATGGTATATATATGAACCATTACATTGCATTATTGTATATCCCTCAGTTTGAAGAAGGTATGGGCCTTCTTGAAATTTACTATGTGTACTTGGTATTCAAATTTGATGGTAATCAGATGTCCAGATTTTTAGTTGGATGTACCTGCTTTTCAAGGGCCTTTGTTTCTATTTTAGCATCTGCAGGCTGAGATACATGTGTAGTAGGAACACCGGGGATAAAAAAATTCACTCACACTTGAATATATTGCCGATACAGGTAACCTCATATGAACTACACAAGGAGTCTGTTCTTGGTACAATGTAGTGCTAAGAGGAGCACTTTGTGCAAACATAAAAACTGAAGCAAAACTAATTTCACATGCTTTAATCACACTATCCCTCTTTCCTTTCCACTTCTCTTTTGTTGTCACAGAATTATGGAATGTTGGTCCACTTTAAACTAATGTAAATAGTTTGCATTTTACTCTGCTTGTTTACTATAATGTGTTTATGTGTCAGTCCTTATCTGTAGAACTGGCCTTGGGTCAAGTGGTACCCTAAGTAAAAGGTCTCCATAGCACCCCCCAACACCACCCTGTGCCCCCATCCTGGTCTACCTACACCATCCAGATTACTGGAAATTTACCCCTTCTAGAGTGGCGCCCTAGGCACCCACCTAGTTGGTCTATGCTTAAGGCCGGTTATGCATATGTATCTGTGTATGTCTTGTTTTCTGTGCAACTGATCTAAATTACTTTATTACTTGCATCTGCCTTTTTGTGTGCAATGATTTGTATTTTACTTGGGCTGAACATATTGATCGGTGCAGTACCCTGGTATATAAAATGCATACGCACATAACCTTCTGAATTGGCTATATTATTGTACATATGGGTAAGTTAAAAAATAAAGGATACATACTGAGAAATTAAATTAGTATGCAGAAATAGACTGCAGGAACTGAATTCATCCTCAAACCATGATGAGCATCCACCTTGTGTGTGTTTGTTTATAAAATATTGCAAGATGATACTGATATATACATTATTTGCATTAAATGTCATGGAAGAAACAGAAATAAAAATAAAGGCTGTGTATATAACCCAGGATAACAAGAAAGTGCCCAGTTCTGGCATGGGCACTGAGGCTAGAATTTGGGGAAAAAGGATGATGTAAAATCCTCCGATAGAGACATTGGATAAGTAGGATTAGGCCATGCTACAAGCAGTCCCCTCTCTCACTGCAGATGAAGCCCAAAATCCACAACAAAGATTGTCGAAGGATTTTTGTTAGTTTCTGTATTTGTTTGTTAACCAGAGCAGAATGCTGATTTCTATGGACCTTTGTTTTGTGGTATATCCTAGGGTTGTAAATTAAAACAGGCTTTGTATACAGTCACATAAGTTCTTTAAAGAAGCAGCTTGTGTAACTACAAGATGCACAAATACAGTAACAGAGATGATAAAATTGATAGTTGAAGATAAAAAGCAAATTAGGTACTGCTGCATTTATGCAACAAATCCACATTTTCACGTAGATGTTCTGTAGGAAACAGAGAATTTTTTTGCTCTAGACAAACTTGCAAATGTTGTAGATAAAAATTTAAGATAATTGATAAAACAGATCAGAGCAAAACAAGACATAGATAAAAAAATATTTTATCATCCGGGGGAAAAGTGACTACGGTAGTACTATAGGAAAAAGAACAAACAGACAATATGAAAATCCAAATGGAAGAAATGTTGAATCAGCAGAGAGAGAGTGACCTGACATGGAGCTGTAGTTATGCAATATATAATGTGTATTTAGGATTGTTTTGTCAAAGTTCCAGCTCATCACTGGATGCCAGCATTTGTTTTGTGGGATATGTGCGTAGTGTGGATAGGATGTTGCCTTTTACCAACTGCATTTCAATCAGAGTTGACATGTATAATTAACAGTGGTGGTGGAGGTGGTCCAGAGGAGCTTGCCTCCTGCATAAAACATTTTTTTATTTTTTAATATTTTTTAACATTTGAATTTTGACTATTTGTGAATAATATGAGTGCAAAAATTAATTGATTCCCTAATGATGACGTCTGTTTTGCCAACAGACTTTGTTTAATAAACCAGATGATTGACATGTGTGTGAGATTGACCGTCTCTGGGTTTTGGAATATTGCATTTCCCCAAGGAATGTTCAATATCTGAGTTGGATAAATAATTAGCAGTGGGTGTAAGAGTTGTGGAAATACAGGGTGTTGTTCCTCTGCAAAAAGCATGTTTTGAAATTTGCATTCTCTAGGGCTTTTCACTAGAGTAGGCACAAAAATGTATATAAGCCATATCAACCAATAAAACCACTCCAACTTCAGATATATGTGCAAACATACATACATATGCAGATACAGGTATAGGCAAAGCCATCCAGATGTGGTATATTTTTACAAAGCAGAAAATAAAGTAGTAAAATGGAATTACTTATTGAGAAACAGTCTGTTGATGTAGAAAGGCAAGAAATAGAAATGGAGGTGAATTGAGTTGTAAAAGGTTCATTGTGGAGATTATAATACAGACAAATTCCCAGCACAATAAGTTGGTAAATCCACAACAAATGGAATCACAGACAGAGCAAGGTACGGTTACCAATTATATAATACAAATGAATTTTTCTGAAGTTTCGTCATAAATTGGTTGAAAGTGCAGTTAGGAGTATGTGAAAGGGAAAAGTATGGAAAACAGTAAAAAATGTATTCTTAGCATTTATGAAAATAAAAAACAAAAAAATGTAGCGAACTGGTGAAAAATAGAAAACTGAAACCAACAAAGTTCACCAGCAGGACTTGTAGACACAAAATTTATTTACAGGTTAAGCGCTTTCATCAAAATAAAATTGACTTCATCAGAACAATGTAAAAACAGTAATAATGATTTAAATATATTGCAATTACACAGAATAGGTTGGATTCCCACCAATCAACAAAAATACCTTGAATAAATTAATACCATAAAGGCATACACCATAAAAACTAAATAATCCAGTAAAAACATTTTTTTAAAAAACATTTAAAAATCAAACCCTTTCTACTCTTTCTTTTAAAGCAGGCAAAATGGATATAAAATCATTCAATCATGGACACAAGTTGGCTGCTAAACGAAGTTGTCACATCAATTCCCTTTTATTTAAAGTGTTTTTCCAATTGCCGCCCCTGGGGTTTACTTCTATTATATCCAATATACCAAACTTAAATCCAGAAAAATTGGCACATAATTTACTATGCCTGAATAGAGCATTAGTTTCTTTTAAATTCTTAATGTCATATAAATGCTTGTATATCCTGGACCTGAGAGCCCTCAGTTTTCCCAACATAAAACCCCAGGCAGGAATTGCACTTAGCCAGATATATTATTTTACTAGTGTGACAATTGCCTTTTTTAAAAAAAACACTGTGTCCTTCCTGGTTAATGTTGTCAAGTTTTAAACTAACAACTGACAATATAAATCTACACTGTGTACAACCACAGGCTTTTGTGAATTCATTTAATTTGCACTACTGTTGTTCGTATTACGCTCTAAAGTAAGTTTCAAATTGCGACCCACTTTAGTACAAAAAGTAGGTTTTTCACCCACTGCTTGTAAAATATTAAGGTCACCCCTAAAAGTATTCCAGTTCTTATAAAGGATATTCCTTATATCATTGTAGTATGAACTGTATTGTACCACACATGCCTGCGTAAAATTATAATTAGAACTCTCTACTTTTACATTGTTCTTTGTTTCAGAGAAACCTCTACCTAACAAAGGTTGATATTTCAAACCCCACTCACTCAGAATCTCCTGTAAAATACTCTCAACAAGTTCCAATGGATACCCTCTGTCCAGAAACATTCTTGAGGTCACTGATTTCCTGAATGACATCCTCAAAGTGAGAATTCATACTGGAAATTCTAATGACCTGTCCCTTGACAATACTTTTTTCTGGTATAGTGGGTGATGACTTTGAAAATGAAGATAAGAATTATAAAAAGTTTTCTTTCTATACACTTTAGATCTAAAGCAACCCATGTCCTTAATGATAGTAGTATCCAAATAATGGATCTCTTTCTCATTACATTCATGAGTGAATTTCAAGTAGTGAGTGGTGCTGTTAAGATATTCAGTGAAACCAGCAATGTTTTCCTTGGTACCCTTCCATAAAATAAAGATATCATCCAGGTACCTGCTGTAAAATACAATATCCAAAAAGAACCTACTTTCAAAAACAAATTCCTTCTCCCACCCTAATAAGACAATGTTTGCATATATGGGGGTACAAGCTGCCCCCATGGCAACTCCCTTTATTTGTTGAAAGTATTGCCCTTCAAAAAAAATATAATTATTATCTACTATCAAAGCCATAATTTCACAAACAAGCTGTACACGCTCTGGTGATAATCTGGAATGGTCAAACAACATTTTTTCAAAATAATCTAAACCCTCCTCCCTAGGAATACATGAGAATAAATCTTGTACCTCTATTGTCAAAAGAAAACAATTTAGAGTTCCATAAATCCGGCTTAATCTGTCCCAAAAAATCCAGAGAGTCTTTAATAAGATGTGGCATACCCTAAACTACATGCTTAACCATCTGATCCACAAAAACTGCTAAATTATGCATCTTAGACCCCCCCTGCTGCCACAATAGGCCTAAACGGGGGTGGCAAAACATCCTTGTGGATCTTGAGGATGCCAGACATACTAGGTATCTTGGGAAAATTATTTAGTAAAAAAAATAAGCTTCCTGCCTAATCCTTTGTTCTAATAAGTATTCTTCCAAAAAAACATCAATTTATTAGTAAGAAATGTTAATCTGGTTTTTGGATACCTGCAAGTAGCTTTCCTCCTGAAACAGAATAGCTTGGATAAGGTTTTTATAATCTTCACTGTCAAAAATCACAACCCCCCTCCCTTATCTGGGGTCATTATACGAATGCTTCTATCATGTTTTAAAGAAATAAGTAGTTCTTTCTCTTTGGAACTCAAGTTAAAAAATAATCTTTTGTTATTAGCCCAACGTTGATACAGATCTTGCTTAACCACATTCTCAAAACTAGCTACCGAAGGATGTAATGGAGGATTAAATATAGTATTTTTTCTTAAGGCCATAGTTCTCTGCCCAACTCTATCAGTATTGTTACCAGGAAACAACAATCAAAAATGTATTTTCCTAGTAAACATATGAATATCAAGCAAAACTTCTGCTATGTCTGGTATTCTAGCAGGAACGAACTTAAACCCTTTAGAAAAAAGTGAGAAATATTCTTCAGAAATAACTCTGTAATTGTAAATATTAAATCCTTTAGAGGTGCAAATAATATCAGTATGGAAAGAATTTCCATCTAATACCTGCCCCTGTCTCTCCCCTTGTGGTACTGACCCCTGCGAGTGGGGTAATAGGAATTGTAATATTATTGGACTCCTTCTTGTCTGTTCGCTATTCTTTCCAAACATCTTAGGGTGGGAAAATCCTCTTCTACATGGAATTCATCATTGAATGGTTGCTCAAAAGGGGTCCCATTATCAGTGCCTTCTGAATAACCTGCACCTCCTTTATAGTAATAACTCCCTGGCACAGTTTCTTGACTATATCTATCAATAAAGAGCCTATCTGTGGGGTATACTGTTTTGGATTTGTACTGTTGAGCTTCCTTTTCTTTTTCTGAAACTGTATGTTACACTTTTTTTCAACCCTATCAAGGACTTTAGAATACAATGCCTCATTTTGAGGAAATAATAAGTCTTCCAAAATATCCTTGTTAAGTATTTCCACTTCTTTGAGTAATTTAACCTTCATTTGTTCTTGAAAAACCAACACCTTATTAAGCAGCTCAATACCCCATTTATCAAACAGGTTAGTAAAATCTTGAACCATATCCATATCTTAACACAATTCAAAAGGAAATTTAAAAACATGTAGTCCCTGAGGAATCAGCTTCAATTTAACACATTCATTAAAATAAAACATTTCCATCTGCAAAGTCTTAAGTTTATATAATTTTTTCTCAAACCCAAAAATCATGTCTCTTATAGATGTGTAATTCTTATCTTGTTTCCTTTTAAACTCGCTGTAACTTTCGCCACAGTTATTACCTTCTGTAAAGTAAAAATTTTTGGGGGTTTTACATTTTTTTTGTTTTTTCATTTTTGTGGTTTTTGGTTTAGTTTGGTGGCATTGGACTTATGGACTCTCTAGATTCTATAGGTCTGCCTGCAGATGTTGGATTTGGGCAGTCCATGGAGATTTTAGAACTCAAGAAAGATGTTGCCGAACCCAGAAGTGAGTTGGCTCATTTCATGGAGCTTTTTTCTTCTAAAATGACTTATTGTCATTCCACAGAGCTTGGCCCTGATGCTAAGGTAAGGTCCGAGAGATTTCAAAGTGTTTCTGGCAGTCATTTGGCTAATGTGGATACAGTTAGTGAGCATACAGGTCGGGGGCATAATGACGTCACTATTGAAGCCGTTGTTCATTCGGAACAGGCTGCTTCTATTTCGGCGTGTTCTGCGGTGTCTTTGCAAGACAAAAAACAGGTTTCTGCATTCAATACTTGTTTGTAGCGTTCTAGTGATAATGGAGTGGTATATTTTGGCAAAGATGTGGAGACTATACAGGCGAGTGTATCGGATTCAACACCTAACACTGTGAACAGCAAAACAGGTACTGTGTGTCATTCTGTTTCTAAGGGGACGTTTGAAGCCGAAGTTGCGGCTTCCAACAGATTGGTTATCCTTTTGGTGTTTCTAGTTCACCGAAGGCCTCGGGAGAGGCTAATTCCAAATTACATGTTTTTTTTTTAAACAAAAAGTTTAACTTTACAGAAGGTAATAACTGTGGCGAAAGTTACAGCGAGTTTATTTCTTGAGGTTACAGTTCTTGTTTTTGTTTTTCAAAAAAAAAAAAAAAAAGCAAGGGAGATCTTCCATCTTCCTTTATCCATTGCTTGCTTTCCAAAACCACTGATGTACTGTGTAAGCATGGGAACCCAAGTCCCATACACATGCACAACACATCAACAAAGCAGAAGAATACCGAAATAATATTTATTTATGTCTTTGATATTTGTTAACCAGGTTAGTCTGACTGGGTAGAGACCCTTTTTCAGCTGTGACCTGAGGAGAGAAGCTCCAGCATTTAAAACAGTAAAATACATTGCCAATGCTTACAGGAGAAATGTTTTTTTAAAAAGAATTAAAATAAAATGACAGTACAATTTTTGTAGAAAGTATGTAACAAGGCGACCATTTTATTTAGGTGAGACAAGAATAATATGAAAAACAAAAAGTGCAAAGTACAAGTTTGCTGAAGGTAAATCAGACAGAAAACCGCATAATGAGGAATGTGTATAAATGCAAGAAGAATATTAGTGTACAGACAGTATAAGCCAAGATAGGAAGATAGCTATAGTGAGAGGCTGAGTGTAGAGTAAAAACAGGAGATTATCCAAGGTTAGAAGAAGGTTAAAAAGCAATGTAGGTAGGAAATAAGTGAAAGACTATAGTAATAGAAGCTAAGGGGACAACGATTCAGTTAGCAGAGTTTATTCAATATATAGAAGATTCAGCTTAGAGATGTGGAAAAGCAGGGAGAAATAATAGAAGACAGGAAGTTAAGTTATGTTGGGCCATTCCAACGGCATGACCATGACTTTTGATAGGTAGCTTTTAGGGCAGCTTTAAAAGAGCTGGAGTTAGTGATAGATCTGACATGTAGTGGTAGTTTGTTCCAGGCATTTGTGATGGAGTAGCTTGCGAGTATTTTTGTTGGCCATATAAACTTGCAGTAGGTTCTGTTGAGAGCTACAAGGAGCACAGCTGGGAGTGTATGGCTGGATGAGAGTAGAGAGAGGGGGCAAAATGATGGATCATGTAAGACTGAATGATTTGTGGCAATAGAATTTGGTGGTGAAATTCCAGCCACTGCAGATTTTTTAGGGCTGCACAGGGATGAATGTGATACACTAGGTTAGATGCAAATCTTGCAGTTTTGTTATAGTTAAGTTCTAATTTAGTCAGAAGATTAGATTGGAGGTTTGTGAGTATAGGGGCTGCATAGTGGAAATCAAACTTTAGGTGGTCATCAATAGCAATTCCAAGGAGTTTTGTGTGAGGTTCAGTAGAGATGGGTGTGTTATCCAGGGAAGAGACAGAAAAGGTAGTTTTATGATGTTGGAGAGTTGGAGAGAGGAATAGGAAAAGTTTAGTTTTCTTAGGGTTCAGTAATGGTTTGAAATAAGGTAAGGCGGGTATGAAGGTGAGTAATGTCAGAGGAGATGATTGTGGAATCGTCAGCATATTGAATAATAGTAAAGAGTGGGCAAGAAGAGTGAAGGTCATTAATAAAGATATTGACAAGTAGGGGTCCAAGGATGGAGCCTTGGGGGACCCCAGTTTGAACAGGTAAGAAGGGAGAGAAGCTAAACTGCCATTTAACAGCCTGGAATCTGTTTGACAGGTAGCTGGAGAACCAAGATAGAGTAGAGTTAGAAAGGTTTAGTGAGTCTAGTTTGGATAGGAGTATTCTGTGGGAAACAGTGTCAAAGGCTTTGGACTGATCGAGAAACAAGCAGTAGACTAACTTATTATTGTTATGAGATTTAGCAGTGGTATTCGCATGTCCTCCCCATGGTCAAGTGACGTATAAAGACATGCAGGTAGGTGTGTGCATGAATGGGTGTGCCTTCTTTGAAGGTTGGGCATCAGGCTGGCAACTTGGCACCGTAAAAATCCACTGCCAATCATTAGCGGACCGGAGTTCATCTGTGGTGACCCCAGACTGATAAAAGCTGAAAGACAAACAGCAACAACATTTATGAAGGATATAAGAGCAGAGGGGGTGAGGTTTTCTTGGAGGAGGTGATCAAGGAACTGTTTGTGAATGCATTTTTTTCAACATTTTTGACAGCAGAGATAAGATGGCAATTGGTAGGGTGGCCACGGTGGTGCAGCGGTTAGCATTGCCACCTCACAGCAAGAGGTTCTCCAGTTCGATCCTCGGCTGGGGTGCCTTCTGTGCGGAGTCTGCATGTCCTCCCTGTGGTCGCATGGGTTTCCTCCAGGTGCTCTGGTTTCCTCCCACATCCCAAAGACATTCTGTAGGTGGATTGGACACTCTAAATTGGCCTTAGGTGTGAATGTGTGCGTGTGTGTGCCTTCTGTGGAAGGTTGGGCAACTTGAAACTGTAAAACTCCACTGCCAATCATGAGTGGAGAGGTGATCCACTGTGGCAACCCCTAACCAGGAAAAGCCGAAAGAAGAAGAAGATAGGATGGCAATTGGTCTAAAATTAGAGGGATCCCCCTCAGCCACGATCAAGACCAAAAGCAGTCACATTTTTACTTTTTTTTAAACTTCTTTGTAATGTTTTAACTTCCATTTTGTACTGCGAGAACTCCAATCTCTGTAACACAGATTCTTAGTATAGTATGTAAATGTAACTTAATTTGTTTGAACCTGAGTTGTCACCAGATTCTTAGTCTAGTTTGTAAATGTGACTTAATTTGCTTGAACCTGTGTGGTTAGCATCTCAGGCTGGTATTATCCCCACCCCCAAGCACACCAGAATGGACCCACCTCCTTGGCTATGTTAACAAATGTTTAACCCACCAATCCAAGACCAATAGGAGGGTCCCAAGTGGTACACACCCAGTTATATTGTGTATAAATCCAAGTCAACTTTGAATGTAACTTATTTGCCATTAAAGCTTTTTGGAAAAAGGAGATTAAAATCATTGTGTTTTCTTTTACTTGCTTTCCACTGACTGTAGGATCCCAGCCATCTAATTCAGGCTGGTTTTGGTCTGTATTTCATCTGAGCAGTCTTTATCAAGAATTCAGGTACACCCAGATTTCAACTCTAAAGATCTATTAAGAACATCCATAACTGGCACCACTAAATGGAATGCTCAAGCTTGCATAAGAGCCTGGTATATAGTGTTTTTAAAGACTCTTTTAGCTACAGTCTTTTTAAAGACTAATCCAAACCAAGGAAAAGAACCATGAGGCCTAAGTTTCATTAGCCTAGGATCCAGACAGAAGGACACTCAAAGACATTGTAGCTCAACTTAACCTGTGAGTAATCCTGCAGTTAGATTTTATACCTAGGGTACTCCAGTCACCAAGGCTCCTCTTTACTCATAAGGGGGCTTATTGCAGCTACCATGAATCATATACCCAGGATGTCTGATACCCAGGAGTGTGGGCACCTTAGTGCTGTATTATACAGTTTCTGGGGATCGAGCACACCACTGCCTACAGAACCAGGATGTCTGGTATCCAAGGGTGTGTGTACATTTGTGATGTACTGTACAGGTTCTAATGATTGAGCTGCACACCACATCATATATACCCAGGAGTGTGTACCTCTGTGATGTATTATACAGTCCCTAGTGATCAAGCTGGACACTGCATCATACATACCCAGGATGTCTGGTACCCAGGAGTGTGTGTACCTCTGTGATGTATTTTACAGGTTCTAGTGATCAAGCTGCACACCACATGATACATACCCAGGATGTCTGGTACCCAGGAGTGTGTGTACCTCTGTAATGTATTATACAGCTTTTAGGGATCAAGATGCAGACCACTGCATATAGACCCAGGATGTCTGGTACCTAGGAGTGTGTGCACCGTAGTGCTGTATTATACAGTTTCTGGGGATCAAGCACACCACTGCCTACAGACCCAGGATGTCTGGTACCCAAGAGTGTGTGTACCTTTATGATGTACTATACAGGTTCTAGTGATTGTGCTGCACCACATCATATATACCCAGGAGTGTGTGTGTACCTCTTTGATGTATTATACAGTCCCTAGTGATCAAGCTGGACAATGCATCATACATACCCAGGATGTCTGGTACCCAGGAGTGTGTCTACCTCTGTGATGTATTATACAGGTTTTAGGGATTGAGCTGCACTCCACATCATACATACCCAGGATGTCTGGTACCCAGGAGTGTGTGTACCTCTGTGATGTATTATACAGGTTCTAGTGATCAAGCTGTACACCACATCCTACATACCAGGATGCCTGGTACCCAAGAGTGTGTGTACCTTTGTGATGTACTATACAGGTTCTAGGGATTGAGCTGCACTCCACATCATACATTCCCAGGATGTCTGGTAGATAAGAGTGTGTATACATTTGTGATGTACTATACAGGTTCTAGGGATTGAGCTGCACACCACATCATATATACCCAGGAGTGTGTATGTACCTCTGTGATGTATTATACAGTCCCTAGTGATCAAGCTGGACACCGCATCATACATACCCAGGATGTCTGGTACCCAGGAGTATGTGTACCTCTGTGATTTATTTATACAGTTTCTAGGGATCGAGCTGCACACCAAATCATACATATCCAGGATGTCTGGTACCCAGGAGTGTGTGTACCTCTGTGATGTATTATACAGCTACAGGGACTGAGCTGCACACCACATGATACAGACCCAGAATGACTGGTACGTAGAAATGGTGGTGTGTGTGTACATACCTCAGTGCTATATTATACAGCTCCAGGGTTTAAACTGCAAATCACTGCATACAGACCCAGAATGTCTGGTTCCCAGGAATAGTGTATGTGTGTGTTTATCTTTATGTGTACCAGACTGCTGTATTACACGGCTCCAGGGATCAATCTGCACACAAGCAAATATGACTGCCATGGACAGAAAGACTTCATAAACTTCACAGGCAAAATAAAATATATAACATTTTATTCTCTCTAGCTCCCCATCAAAAATGCCTTCAAGGAGTAAAAACATCACTGTGTTGCCACCACATATATTCACACAAAACAAAAGGACAAATTATTTGAAGTATTAATTACTAAATCAAATATTTCCCATTGCACTAATTGTTCAAATCCGTGGGTGTAAATATATTATATTTATGTATATAGAATATTTCTTTATACAGTAATTTAGCTTTGTGATCCACATGTTGCCCCACCCTTATAAAATTCTTTTCCAAAATACTACCTTTTAGAAAACCTGGATTAACCAAATGGAACTGCTTAAAATGCATTTCTAAGGGACTATCAAGTTTTTTTTTTTTCTTGATGTCCCTAATATGGTCCTGTAAACTATACTGCGGTGGTGGTGCTGCGGTAGCGTTGTCGCCTCATAGTAAGACGCTGTCCGGTTTGATTCTCAGCTAGAGCATCTTCTGTGTGGAGACATGCGTGAATGGGCTTACCTTCATTGAAGGTTGTGCGTCAGACCTGGCAAGTCGGCATGTAAAAATCTACTGCCAATCATTAGAGGACTGGAGTTCCACTGTGCCAACCCCTAACCGGGAAATGCTGAAAGACGCAACAACATGTTCTTGTAAACTGGTCTTAAAAGATCTTTGACTCTCCACTATGTAAAACAGTTCACAGGAACATTTTAAAACATAAACCATCCCCTCAGTATTACATGAAAATTCCATATTAGGGTAAAAATTAATGCCATTTATTTTAGGAAAACTACTAGTAACATACTTACACATGGAGCACCTACCACATTTAAATGTACCTTTTTTAAGGGGAACCTGCCTATTAAGTCTATCAGATGGTAAGTAAATTAATTGTGTACTACCATATCAGCAGTGTTTCACCATTTCTTATAAAAATACATGGAAATTTCTTAATTACATTTAAAAGCTCCTTATTTTAAACAACATAGATCAGTAATATTTTATAGCCTGTACTAATCGTTCATTCAGTGAATCATAAGTCATAACAAAAAATATATCCTTACTATTAAGATTTGCATAATTTTCCACATGCATATTGTAGAGCCTGCAAAACAGTGCTTGCCTCTCTCTTATTTTTATTATTCACTGTATCTTGTTCTTTCCCCATACATTTATCCCAGATTTTTTCAAAGAATCTCTTATTTCTTCTTTTTAATGAACGTCTCAGCTGTATGTAGAGCATCCACATCAAAACTTTTCATCCTAACTACAAAGTTTATCTAAATGTACAAATTTCCCTTCAAAAGTTGTGCAGAAATAGGGTAGGGGATGACAACTAGTGCCATGTAAGAAAACCTTATCTTCATTAAATTTCATATGAATAGATGTTATATTTTTTCACAATCCAAACCCAGGATAGAAGTAATACAATTCTTAAACATGTATTAATTCTGTATCACTTTAAGAGCTAATTATGTAATTAACTAAGCATTTTGATTGGCTGTGTCTTCTTGTGGTCAGTTTTATACTGTACTGAGGAAAGGATATACCTGAAAGCTTTGTGGAATTTTATTTGAATTGTTATTAAAGTTAATTTTTCTTGGCCTTGTTGGTCCAGCTTTGTTGTTTTTCCATTGTGTAATATTTAGTCGTTGACCACATTTCCACAGTTTTTGCTGGTGGTTTTCTTGTTTTGGGATAACATCCATTAAATGACAGCAGTGGGATTCTGTTATTAAAGGCTCAACTTCTCTGACTTTTTCTCCCTATTTACTGTCCTTGCTGTGAATAAACAACAATACAGCATTTAAAATATTTTTAATTGACTGTTTCTCTCCACTAAAACAGTACCTTACTGTACTGTAAAAACCAAAAATTAATTCCGTAGAATAAGTGACAGGCAAGCAGTTTAAGCCACAAGGATACTTTACTGGAATAAATTAAAGCGCTTTTCGTCAAGCCAATGCCCGACTTCCTCAGAGACAATCACATATTGACGTTAAAAACCAACATTTATATATACATAATCGTTAAAACACTGCATCATCTCATTAGTTAATTAACTATTTAAAGTAACAGTGACCAACAACTATATACTTCATCAAATCCATACTATTTTAAAATATACACAATATTAGCATGATTAAACAATAAACAATAATATAACAAAGGACATACTAGTAATATGTTTAAGAATTCCACTAATAGTCATCTCTTCAAGCTTTTTAGCTTTAAGACACTAGAAATTGAACAAACTTCATTTATACCAGGGTGACAATATGCGTATAGTCTAACCTGCCATGACAATTCAGTTTCCTATAACAATAAGGGTCTAGGTCCACCCCATTGGTTGATCTCAATGTGGTCTATTGCGACAAAACTAAAACTATGGTTGTAGTTAGTTGCAATATGTTTAGCCAGTGCGTTTTCAAGCTTTAAATTTTTAATAGCATACATATGCTCATACATACGATCTCTTAGCCTTCTTTCGGTCTTACCGATATAGAAGGCTGAGCATAGTTTGTACTTAGCTAAATAGACCACAAAAGTTGAGTTACAGTTTAATTTATGCACTATTTTATATGTTTGGTTGTTAATATGGAAATGTGTGCTTTCCTCAACATATTTACAATAGTTACAACTTTGATGTTTAGACATGCCTACATTCAAAGTTGGGAGTGCTTTTTTAGATTCTAAAATACTCTTCATATTTCTTCCTTTTTTTAAACTATCTTAGGTATGAAATCTAATTTGTTATAAATACTAGGATATAATCTAAACAATTCCCAGTTCTTAAAAATAATGTCTGTACATAATCCACTGTCTGTACTAAATGTTGTAATAAATGATGGTCTTGTAGTCTCACTCATAAGAGGTACAGTAGTCGTGTTAGTTACTTCTAATGGTACAGAGCCTTGATGGTTGTTGCACCCTCCCCTACATTGTTGGCCATCATCGTCCTCAAACACTGGTCCTCCTGATTCTCGAGACAAATTGTTCTCACAGTCCTTAGTTGGTATTTATGTATGATTATTCTTCATAACTGGCAACAAGGGTGAATAAAAATCACAGCTCCTTTTGTCAGTTATTTCTTGTATGAGTTTGTCCAGAAGGTCCTCCGGGTAACCACGTGCCAAGAACATATTCTTAAGTGTTATACATTCATCATGGAAATCAGTATCTAAAGTAACCATTCTTGCAGCATGAACCAGCTGGCCCTTCACTACAGACTTCTTTTGGGAGTACGGGTGACAGCTGGTGAAGTGCAAGAATGTATTAGAATATGTCACCTTTCGATGGATTTTAGCAGTGTAACAACTGAGTGTCAAATTCTTACTTAGACACACATCTAAATAGGCAATGTTTGCAGTTGAAAATGTGTGTGTAAACTCTAAAAAGTCAGTGCTGTTGTTAAAGTACTGTAACATTGTATTTACTTCTAGTTCATTTATATTTAGAAGGATAAATATGTCGTCCAGGAACCTCGTGTATAGTAGGAAGTGTTCATAGTGGGTGTTAAGTTGAGAAAATACATAATGGGATTCCCAATATGCCATAACTAAGTTGGCTATACTGCCACCACATGGGGATCCCATTGCAACACCCACTTTTTGTAAGTAAAATTCTTCCGCAAAGATAAAAAAGTTGTAAGACAGTACGAGGTCACACAGCAAGGTTACCAGGTAGATGTCTCTGTCTGGTGCGTTGTGTTTCCTCATCATATAACTGACCCATTCTAGTGCAATGTCTTGGGGTATACTGCTATATAAATCTTTGATGTCGATAGTTAAAAAGTTACTATCCTTATTAAATTTAATGTTCTTAATCATGTCTAAAAATGACCATGAATCCTTACATATCTGTTTTTTCATGAGAACATATTTTTGAAGTATGACATCCACTACCTTGGCACAAGAATACGTAGGAGATCCTCTTCCGTCGACCAACAATCTAAGTGGAGGATCATGGATACTCTTGTGAATTTTAGGAATACCAAAAACGCATGCATATTAAATAAGCATGCGTTTCCAAATCTATTCTACTCTCAATAAAGAGGTCTTCAATGCTATCCCTGATAATCTTATAAGCACTATTGGCTTCAGATCTTGAACTGTTCGTATATTTATCAGAATTTAATACTGCATGCATACGGTTCTCGTAGTCCAAGATTGTAAAAACCACCAACCCCCCACCTTTGTCAGGTTTACAAAACCGTAAATTTTGTGTTTTAAGGAATAACAAAAATTCTTCTTCCGATCTGGAAATATTACAACATCCTTGCTTGTAAGGTTTAAACTTTCCCAAGTATCTAACATCTTGTTCACAGCATCTTTCAAAAAGCTCAATGGCGGGGTGCAGTGGAGGGTTAAACATACTAGATACATGTAGTTTGTTAGGATTATTAATGTCTAAGTTGTCACCCATCAATAACCTAAAATTAAGTTTCCTAGCAAATATTTTAACATCAAGGACAGTGTCAACTATATTAATGGCTTTAGATGGCACAAAACTAAGACCTTTAGACAACAGTTCAAGCATGTCACTATCAAACTTGGTGTGACTAAAGTTATATAAATTAAAATCACCTGTGATGTTTTTGACAATTTCAACGAGTGGTAAAAATACAGTCCTATCAATATTTAATCTATCTGAGTCATTATCAAACCCAAGTTCTATATTAACACAGTCATCATCAAACAAGTCGGTACAAATATCATTTGATGTTGGTTCAGGTGGAAGGGCCTGGTCACAGTCCAAGCCAAAGTTAACAAACTCCAAATGCAATTGTTGTTCAATAGTCTCACTGTAAGTGTCAGTTAATGAGGGTTCCTGTTCTTCGGTCTCGCACCTAAAAAAGGCCGGTGCTGGTTATTGTTGTTAAAGTTACCCCTTGTACGGTTGTTGTTATGGCCACTCCTCAGTCTTTCACTCCATGGTGTACTGATAGATTCACCAGGTTCTCCATAATTACCTGGTTGGTCATGACCATTAGCCCTGTGGGGTTGTAAACCTGTGTGTTCACCATAAGAATGCTGAACAAAGGAATCATCAACATCTTCAAAACATGAATTATTAGAGTTGAAATTGAACAACCCTTTCCTCCAAACCTGCCCCATAGGAGGCATAGGGTACGCTGTACCTGATTTATAAGCAGCACTGTCCCTAGTTAATTTTTTGATTTTCTGATTTTGCAACTTAAATAAGTAGTCATTCACACTTACAAAAATACGGTCGTATTCATACTTATACCTAATAAATTCAATGTCATTAGATATGGATTTGTCAAGAACTGTCATATACTGAGATAGTTCGTCTATCCAGAAGTTATAGTGTTTAACAATTAAAGCAATTAAGTCAAGCCCTTGCTTATCGAATAAGTCCACTAGCTCCGTGTGAAATACGGAACCAGCTTCCAGTCCCGTAGGGTATGGAGAACGTCTCAAGCCTTTAGGCACAATTTTAAGTGTTACTAAAATTTACAGTACTACTACTACTGTACTGTGTTGGTTTCACTTTCAAAAAACTTTTGTCCTACCCTGGAAAATTCTCCAATTCACTGATGTCATCAAGGCCACTGGATACAGGTAGTTTTTTGGCCATTTCCCTCCCCAAACTGACATCACCACTCCCGTCCTAAAACCCCACCCATGCTGTGATGTCACAACTCCATGGTCCTCCCCCTACCCATACAAAAACATGTACAAACCATATATACATGGTATATTAGTAGACTGCCCTTGGATATTGAAAGATTCGTGGGACATCTTGTTTAAAATTAACAAAAAGATGTATAAAGACAACCTTGTCTTCATGACAATAGATATAAAGGATTTATTTTCCATCATACTACATGAAGCAGGTATTGACTGGTTCTACCAATACCTTTGCCAGTACTCTACACTCAGTCACAACTGTATCATTACAGTAAGAACATTGATGGAATTGGTTTTGGCTACAAACATCATAACCTTTGAACAACAGCTATTTAAACAGGTTAAAGGAGTGGCAATGAGGGTCGCATGTGTCCCCATTTATGCCAACATTGTACTGGCATATTGCGAAAGGGAACACATATTTAGTAGTCTCTTTGCCAAGGACTGCACATTTTATGGTAGATTCCTTGATGATGTCATAATTTTTTGGGAGAAAGATAAGGGAGAAATTGGCCATTTTTTTTAGAATACTTGGACAACAGTACTGAGTTTCTGGAATTTACACATTCTATTACTGAATCCACTGATAATTACCTGGAAATCACTATTGAAAAAGAGCCTGTTAAACAACAGTTTAACTCCACCATATTCCGGAAACCCACATATTCAAATAGCCTCTTACATTTTGATAGTCGTCACCCCCTCCACCAAAAGACGGCATTGGTAAAAGGACAGGGGATAAGACTGGCTAGGATGATTTCTGAACAAAATGAATGCATTATACAGATGAACATCTTAAAAGACATGTTGGAAAAAAGGGGTTATCCTGTGAATTATGTTGGTAACATCTTTGAAGTGGTTATAAACAAAAGGTTGAGTGGGTATTTTTTACCCCTGCTTGGCACAGGGGGAGGCATTCAAAATGATGTAAGACAGGCAAGCAGTAATACTTTTAAGAAATCAGCTATTTTCAAGTTCAACCAGCAATTTTACAACATCAAGAATATAATTCAGCATAACTGGAACATTTTTAGTATTGATGTAGACCAGTCCCTAACATTATATACAAAAGAGACTGCAGCATAAAAAACATGCTGAAGAGACAAAAACAGGGTCTGGACAGAGGTTTAGGGATTGTAAAAATGTGGGTACTGCCTACAGTGCCAGTACATTCTTGAAGCTTTTGATTCCTAATTATGGGAAACATATCATAAAAGGTAAAATGTCCTGTAACAGCAAAGCCGTGGTTTACTTGGCCTTATGCTCAAAATGAAGAATGCATTAAGGAGCAGAATTGACCAACACTATTATGATATAAATAGGAAGGATGATAAAAATGCACTAGCAGCACACATTAATGCCAATGAAGGACACTGGTTCAAGTTTGTTGTTATTGAACAAATCAATCTTGGAGAAACGGGGTCCATTGAATGACTTCCTGGAATTATCAGAACTGAAATGGCAAATAAAAGCAAATGCAACAGTGAGCCTGGGGTTCAACAGTGCTGTGTCTATTAGTTGTGTCCTAAGACTGAAAGCACAATTTTTCTTATAAATAAAGTTTTTAATATTAATTAAGATTTTTTTTAGGAACGATCATATATGCATGTCAGGTACGTATGTACCTTTGTTTTTATGTAACTTATGTATGTTTTATAGTAATGAACCCTGCAATGCTTTTATACTTTACTGCTTTATGGCATGGTTGCTTTAAGAAACTTAATTATTTGCTCAGGTGATTTTTATATGTCTTGTATATAAGGGATGTTGGGTAATATTACATAATTCTGATGAAGTTTCCATTAGAGAGACAAAAGCGCTCAATGAAAAGTTTCCTGGGTAGATCTGGACCTTCGTTCTTTTTCTGTGAATATCAGTCGGTGTGTATCTTGGATTCCTGGGTTATTGAACATTACTTTCCAGATTTATACTAGATTTTTCCTTCCTATCTACCAAATTTCTACACTGTTGCCATCAGTTCTTAGGTATTTTCCTGATGATTGAGTATGCATCTGACATTTTATTTCTTCCCTTTTTATTCACACTGTTAATTGTTCAGCCTCCTCTTCCCATAATCCAGCTATCCATCTATTCATTCATTCATCCATCCATAACCCCTTTTTTCTGTTTTTTGAACATGGGGTCAGGGAATAATATCAGTGGTGACAATCATCTAGAACCAATATTTACACCTGTGAGTGGTTAGCCCCACCTCTGTTGTTGTTCCATAACACACACACCTATGACCAATTAAGTGTGTCCAATTCACTTACCTCATGTCTTTGCAATACAGTAAAAAACAGGACCACCTCAGAAAACCTATATGAACACAAGGAGGACATGTAGATTCCACACAGAAGGTATCCCACCCAAGAATCAAACCAGAGAACCTCTTGCTGTGAGATGGCAATGCTTACCAGCTGTGACACTGAAATATGTTTTGTCTTCTGTATTTCCATTTGCTCATTATACTTGTTCCCAGATTATATTTTTTGTATAAATTTGCATAAAATCTCCTAAATATATCCAATATACCCTCATAGTCCCTGGTTATTCTCCTTGTGCTAGGAACTCTGAGTATATATCATGATCTTTCTGTTACCTAATACTTTATGCTAACAATTTCTGTGCCCTGTGATAGCTTTCAAGACAACTGTTTACAATTCGTCTAAACTCATAAATGTTTTCCAAGTCTTCAGTTTTTTTTTCAAACTTAGCTGCCTGCATCTAAGATCCTATTTTCATGAGGTTTTCTTTTAAATTTTATAGCATCTTAACTTTTGTCAGCCATTCTAAGCAGTTCCTATTATCAATTTCTCATATTCCTTTCTCCCTTATTTCTACCATATTTTTTTAAAGTTCACTTTAATATTCTCCTAGGCAAGAGCTGCCCTTCTTGGGTAATTTCTGTCTTTCCTAAATGAATTTCGAGTGCCTCTTCCACCTGATCCAAGGTATTGCTTTTATTTTGTTTACTTCTACCCTTTACCCAGTCATTACAGGTAAGTAATCAGACACAAATGTTAGGTGTCTCAAACCTTTCAATCAAATAAATGTGCTTTTGTGATAGGTAGTTTCTATCCACTCTGGCCCAATTATTATAACTTGGGGAATTCCATATGAATTCAGTCTGGTTTTCTGTTGATTAATAAACATTCTCCATGCTTAATACTGTCTTCTATGAATATAATCTCACTAGTAGGACACCCTGATACAACTTCATTATCACAGACCACATGCTGGTCAACTCTGTAAATAAAATACCTTGTTGAAATCTTTTCTTCTAAACCCTAGCAGATCTGCTTTAGTGGAAATTTAAATTAATGCAAAAGGCCCATTCAGTATCCCCAATATTTGTCCCACACCACACATCTCCATAGATTAAGTGTCAAAGGTCCTATCCAAGACAAAGAACACAGATCCTATGGGACCTGATAGTATCCCAGGCTGTATTCTACACCATCTCCAGGAAGAACTAACCTTGCCATTGAGCACCCTATTTAACCACAGCCTAAGTACAGGCTTCATTCCAGCAGAGTGAAGAACTAGCATTGAAATCCCCTTGCACAAACATGGTGCTAATACTGACCCTGGAAACTATCTTCCCATTAGCTTGACAAGTCTGATCTGTAACGACATGGAGCATATTATTATTATGGACCTCATAAAAAAGATCATAGGTTCATTGGTAGGTACTAGGCTATCGGCCCTGGGGCATATATAAGCTAGCCTTAAAGGTTACCTGGCTTTCACCACCCAAGAAAATTATTTTCCTGTGCCCCTGTCAAGCAGTGCCACAGAAGTGATCTCAGGGTGAATTTTCTATTTCCAATCCAGTCATCAAGATAGGCAATTTCCAAGCACTTGACCCCCACCCAGTTTGGATTTGTTAAGGCCATATCTTGCCTGTCGAACCTGGTTGACTTTTTGAGACTGTCACCAAGACCCTGGAGAACATACAACTTACCTTGACTTGGCCAAAGCCTTTGATACAATTCCCCACTCAGGCATCATCAAAAATCTAACACAACTTGGCATAGATCCTTATCTCATCAGGTACGTGGCCAACTGGCTCTCTGATAGGACGTACAAGGTTAAAATAGGTGCCTCCACCTCTAACAGCAGACCTATCCATAATGGTGTTCTTCAGGGATATGCCATGACACCCCTACTGTTTGGCATCTACTTCTCAGAGGTCACAGCAAAGACCAAAGGCCTGTGGCTGACCAAGTTTGCAAATAACTGTAAGTTGAGTGCTGTCATTGACTCCCCAAATGATGTTAACATACTACAAGAAGGTCTAATAGCAACAATTGACTGGTGCCAAAGTCATGGCCTTATGTTAAATGCAAAAAAAAGTATTATCATATCATTCAGCAAAAACACAGCCCCTACTGATTACCACATCAATGGCAACCCCCTAAGCACACAACCTGTGGTGAGAGACCTGGGTACACAGGTTGACAACAATCTCACATTCGACCATCATGTAGGAGCAGTGGTCAGAAAAGTGTTTTACTTGGTCCATCTCATAAGTAAAGGGATTGCATTCAGAAAAAAGGAGGTTATTACCTCTCTGTACTCCTCCCTCATTAGGCCAACAATTGAGTACAACACCCCATTTGGTATGTACCTCTCCAGACACCTGCAGCAATTGGAAAAGCCACACAAATACTTCACAAAGAGAATCTAGGGCCTCCACCACCTGTCCTGTGTGGAAAAGTGCAAATCAGTATCACTCCACTTGGTATCATACAGATTGCTCAGAGGTGACCTGTTACTCGCCTACAAGGGAATCTTGGACCTTGTCCTGCTAGAGATGCTCCATATCCATAAGTCTAACTCCTCACTCATTACCTGATTGTAAGGCCTAAATCTAACATGCGACCTTAACAAAACCTGCTGGAGAGAGAGGTTTGTATCCCAGCTGCCCTGCCTCTGGAATAGACTCCCCATACACATCAAACAAAGTGTGTTACTGACCCTCTTCAAGTGCAACCTTGACGAGTGGATTGTAAACCACAAATTTGTCCTTGGGAGTTCCATCTGTGTCCCTAATTGACAGGAATGACAGGTGCTGATTGAAGTTTCTTTTTTGGGGGATAAACTCTTGGCTAGGCTTGCAAAGGCCCCAGGGCCATTAGCCTAGTAACCTCCTATGATCCTATGAAGTAGACCCTTTCCCATTGAGTACTCTCTTGTCACTATACATTTTCTACTATTTTTTTACATCACTATTGGTGCTCATTTCTGCTATGAATGTTATTATTTCTTTATTTTTTCTCTGGCATTGTTCTGAGGATTTTCCCTGAAATCCTTCTTTTTCAACTTAATATATTAATTTCTTCTTAGGTGCATCTCCTGCAATATTGCTGTCTACCCCATACATTTCTTTATATAAGTAAGTAATCTTGAGTTTTTTTTTATCTAAACCTGTAAGGCCATTAACATTCCACAACAGTGTTTTACTGCAGCCATTCTAGTAAATAATAAAATTTGGTTCAGATACATGAATCTTCCTTTCTAGATGCTTTTCATTCAACAACTTACATTAACGTTGTTGACTGGAAGGCAAGTCATCTATAGAACTTTAATTTAACAATTCTTTTTATGTTCAATATCAAACAAAATATTTCTATATACACCCATAACCCTGTAACACATACCAAACAAAGAAAAAAATATTTAATATGTATATATATATATATATATATATATATATATATATATATATATATATATATATATATGGGTCCCCTTCAGATTTTTGAATTTCAAAACTTCGAAACCCATATGATCGAAGACCATATGTTCAAACTTTTGAAACTTCAATATTCTGAATGGGGATCGGCTTGCAGCATGGACTGGGAGATTTCCCTTGCCCTCGACGTAGTGTGATCTCGGAGTTGGTATATTTAAGTTGGGGGGTGTTGGGGGCTTGCCCCCTGCTATACACAGGTTACTGTGTGTTGTATGGGTTTTGCAGGTCTACTGTACATTTTCAAACATTCAAATGTTTGATCATATGGTATCAGCCATATGAAATTTGAACATTTTGAACGTTCGGTTATACATATACATATTTAACAAAACAAAAAACATTTTCTAAATAGGAATAATTAATCTGAACCCAGGCTGATCACGCAGACTTTGCCTAAGCTAAAAATCAGGTTAACCATGCTAGTGTGCATGTTTCTGCCTGCCTACCCAAAGGCAAACTTCTGTTTGTTTCATTGTTCATAGGTTGGTACTAGGCTACTCTGTTCCCTTGCCGTATGTAGAATATAACTTGTATACATTCAAATAGTGATTACTTCCTTGACTATTTAAACAATTCTCTGGCTAACATTTAACAGATTTATTGTGTATTTAAGTTTTAACTCCATATAATTGCAGCTAATTTATGAGTGGTACACATTTCTAAATCTAGACATTTCACTTTTTCCCTTCTGTATTTCTGCTTGTGCCTTTATACCCATTACAGTGTAGCTGTACATTCCTGTAAATATGTTCGCAGCAAGATACAGTCTGCCTGATTTCCTTCCTAAAACCTCTGCTGGTGCTTCACCCATCATAAGTATATTTAAGTCATTTGTATTCCATAATCATATTAGGTTAATTTAGTAACCATTCCATCATGCTGTTTATGTTGTGGCATAGTTTTCATCCTCTTCTTCCTTGATACATGACACTGGCCCCTCAATGTTGCTTTTCCTTACAATTCTCATGGAGTGCCTTCTCCTGTCATTTTCTTATTTTTTACACCATAAACAAAGCAGCAACATTATTCTAAACAAAAAAAATCATAACCATTTTAAATATTATCTGTTTAAGTCATCCAGAGTTAAAGCTTTGAAAAGGGAGCTCACCTGTATATGAATATGGATCAGAACTGTGTCTTCTACACTGCAAGTAGCCTGTTTTGATTTTACCGATGCCTTTTGCATTGCATTTGAGGTGTGCCATAAAGGGCTTCACAGCAACATCTCAGCCAAGTGTGTGAATCATAAATAGAACTGTGTTTGCCTGCACTGACATGGTGCATAATAAATAGACAGAAATGGCACAGCCCTGTGCATCAGTCATGAAAAAGGGACTATGAGCACCCCAATGTCAATATGGCACCGGCAATGGAACTCCTTAAAATTACAACTGCAAAAGATGGGATACCAAAATTCAACACTTTCTTGGGAATTCATGATCTTGCATATCCTTGCATATCCCTCCAAATAACCTATCTAGATCCCAAATGATCATACTTATAAAGGTTTTTCTTTTAATGAAACTTTATATAGCTACCAACTGGTTGACTCCATCTCTCTCCATCATGGGAGAATTTTAGGACCTTATTGATTAAACACATTTTAGCCCACAAATACGTAATTAATAATCAAAATAAAAACCCTGGTAATTTGAAACTATGGGAACAAATTTTCAATATTATGTTAACTTAAAACATGCAGTCTGAGTTGTATCTTTATTGTTCATATTATATAGTATAATTGTACCTGGAATTGTATTACTGCAAAATAACACATCTGGGGAAAATAATTTTTATTTCCACAGTTATGGAAAATATGGAAGCATTCATGTATATAGTGTATATATGTTGTTAGAATGTTATTAGAAGCTTGTTTGAAAATTACCTGTATTTTCCCTTTGTAAAATGTTTTGTATAAATAAGAAAAATAATAAAGAATGATTATGGAAAAAAAAATCTGTTTGCATTGAGCAGGAAGGAACTGTAAAATATAGCTTGTGTGAATCAGGGATACAAAAGTCACCCAACAGAGAGAAACAGTCCTGTAAAGGGCAAAGAGTATTCAAGCCCAGGCAACACTGAACCTCTGCTATAGCAGGTGCCAGCGTAGATAGAAACAGTCCAGTATAGGCATGTAAAAGTGTAGCCTGTGTAACCATTCAACAAATGACACAGCAGGTGCCCATGCAGATGGAACCAGTCCAGTACAGGCATATAACAGTGTAGCCTGGGTAACCATTGAATGAATAACACAGCAGGTGCCAGTGTAAATAGAACTGGTGCAGTACAGGCATGTAACAGTGTAGCCTGTGTATTCATTGAACAAATGCCACAGCACGTGCCATAACAGGTGGAACCAGTCCAGTATAGGCACACAACAGTTTAGCCTACATACCCATTGAATGACTGAATGATACTGCAGGTGCCAGAGCAGATGTAACCAGTCCAGTAAGGCCATGTAACACTGCAACCTGTGTACACATTGAAGGAATAACACAGCAGGTGCTAGAGCAGATGGATCCAGTCCAGTAAGAGCAAGTGACAGTGTAGCCTATGTATCCATTGAACAAATGATACAGCAGGTGCCACTATAGATGGAGCCAGTCCAATACAGGCATGTAACAGTGAAGCATGTATAGCCATTCAATGAGCAAAACAGCAGGTGCCAGTGCAGATGGACAACGACCAGTATATGCAGCATAAAGTATTTTATTAAATAAATAAAAATATGTCAAAAAGGCATATAAATGCCAAACAGCCTATAACTTCAAACCGGTTTTGGCTCTATAGCCTTCTTCAGTGAAAAAGCAGAAAGACATCTGTGAACATTCCTTACAATTTATAATTGCCATCAACCAATAGCATTTTGGTATAATCCAACCACAAGCTGGTTAGAAAATTAAAGACATAGCAAGTAATAACCATTTAGACCTAACAAAAACTAAACTAGTATGTAATGAAGCCCTATATATATATATATATATATATATATATATATATATATATATATGCAAACAATATACACCAGAAAATAATATATGTATACATAATATCTAAGCATAAACATATATTCATAAGAATACCTCAAGTATATATAAATAAAAAATGAAGTTATGTATGCATATAGTTATAACAATAGTACATTCTTCAAATTAGTTTAAATGTTAACAACCAAATAGCACAATAATTTGTATAAGAATATTATCAGGAATTTAATAAATAAGGCATCATATACATTCTATAAAAATGAAATATTACTCCTATATATAATATACATAGATGGTTCTACCTCACATAAACAAAACCCCACAACACCGACAACGCAATCACCGAAACCACATAACCGATAGTACAAAAACACGAAACCTCACATGCCCGACAACGAAATAACCGACGGTACACAAACACGAAACCTCATACACTGCACACACCACAATCACAACAATCAACAAACAAAACACATTCCCCGTCCACAAACCACATACACAACACAAGCACACCAAAATCCCTACAAACCCACACTAAACCTCACATACACAACTACCTACAACCCTAACCCAAACCCTAACCCTAAGGTCCGTCACTATCGCACACTTACCTGACCTGCTCCCTAACCCTAACTCACTTATCCCGCCCCTAACCCAAACACAATCACTACCGCACACTTACCTGACCCGCTCCCTAACCCTAACTCACTTATCCCGCCCCTAACCCAAACACAATCACTACCGCACACTTACCTGACCCGCTCCCTAACTCACTTAACCCACCCCTATCCCCACAGACCGTCAATATCCACACTTACCTTACTCGCACCCTAACGTCCGTCACTATCGCATACTTATACAGCCTTTTCCCATGTCGGCATCCTCGGCGTCAGTGCTTTCATCCGTCGGGTCGGTCTTCTGAACTTCGATCTTCTGGGGCCCGTCGCGTCGGTCTTCTGAGCTGTCGATCTTCTGGGGCTCGCGATTTCCATGTCGATATTCCGGCGTGTCGTCTAACTGAGGTAGAACCACATAGATATATGTATTATAATATCAAACACAATAAATTTGCAATAAATTCCATTACTTCCATACAATAACCATGATAATGATAAATATACATATGTATATCCAGTGGACTGTATAACTAATAATAGATGCACAGATACCTAGGCATAAGAAAAAAATGTTTCCCGGTTAGCCATAACATAACCATACCTTATTATGAACCACTACATATTTCTATAGCTATTGGTATACATTCAAAATCAAAGTTGAGTTTTACAACTAGCAAATATAACTAGTTGTATATAGTTTTCATACAAATATTATGCTACATACATACATAAGGTTTTAATCTACAAATGATCATTCAGCCCTGGGGGAAATAGGGCACCAAGATGGATAATCCAATATTTTTCTTTATTATTAAGTATGGTATGCCACCCTTGTTGATTATTTCGATCCCCCATTATTCTATCAATGACTGTAAACATAAATTTAGCATTCTGATGTTTAACCGTATGCCTATACAGGGCATTGGTTTCCTTTTTGTTTTTAATGTCACCTCTGTGTTCCCCCATCCTGATTCTGAGTGAACGTGACGTCTGTCCGACGTAAAAAGCTGAACATTGAAATTTTGCCAGGTAAATAATCCAGGTACTACTACAGTTACCAAACACCCTAATGTCATAAACTCTACTAGTGTTCATACTGGTAAACTGTTTAAGTTTGGCCACTTGGATACAAGATGTGCAATGGCCACATGGAAATGTACCAACAAGAGTATCCCCAGATATTGTCAACTGTTTATAGGTAGCCCCACCACTTTCGTTGTGCTTGTAATGAGAGAACATAACTTTTAGATTTTTACCCCTTCTGTAAGAGAATTGACATTTAGGGCCCAAGATGTTTCTAAGATGATCATTAGCTAATAATATATTCCAATTCGAATCAAGAATGTTTCTAATAACATTATGGTTTTTGCCATAAGTAGTAACAAATCTGACTGTAGATTCAGTCCCTGATTGATGATGCTTCTTATCTTCTAATAGTTGGCTTCTATCCTGGATATCTGACATTCTACTAGCTGACAAAATGTCCGAATAATGATAACCTCTATCCAAAAATCTCTTTTGTAAGTCCTCCTTTGCTGATTCAAAATCAGTCTTGGATGAACAGATATGTTTAATTCTCAGAAATTTTGATTTTGGTATGTTGCGGACAGTGTGGCGTGGATGCATACTAGATGCATGTAATAGGGTATTGTATTGCGGATATTTCCTATATGTTTTTGTACTCAATGTATGGTCATTATTCCTATACACTGTAACATCAAGAAAATTAATAGTGTTAACATCATACGTAACAGTGAATACAATACCCCATATGTTACTATTTAAATATTCAACAAATTCCTGCAAATATGTTGAATCTGCACACCACACCATCCAACAATCATCGAGGTATCTACTCCAGATATCCATTTCAACCAAGTATATATTATGCATAGGGTTGTATATCATGCATTCTTCAAGGTACGCCATAAATAGGTCTGCGTATATGGGGGCAAAAGATGCCCACATGGCTGTACCTTGAAGTTGCCAATAACATTCCCCTTGGAAATAGAAAACATTCTTGTTCAGCACATGTTCAGCCATACAAACAAGCAATGTGTTAAATCCTGGTGAATATAAATGGATATATTCCAACCAATAGTCCAGGGCCTGTAAACCTGCCCAATGGGGTATGCTGGTATATAAAGACCTCACATCAAGCGTGCACAATAACCAATGTGGTTCCAGTTGTGTGTCATTTATAATCTGTAGGAACTGTGTAGTGTCCTGTAACCTGGCTCTGACCTTAGTTAGCAAGGGCTTAAGGTGTTGTGTTAAAAACATAGATAAAGGTTCTGTAAGGGAACCTATACCTGATACTATTGGTCTCCCTGGAGGTTTGGATATGGATTTATGAATTTTAGGAAGCAAATGTAAGATTTGTTTTTGAGGGTCATGTACCGTTAAATGTCGCACTGTGCTAGCTGTAATAATGCCTTCATCCTCTGCCAATTTTAAAAAAGTATCAATTTCTTTTTTAAAATTAAGAGTCGGGTCAATGGACATTTTCATATAGCATGTAACATCTGATAACTGTTCTAAGCCTTCTTGAATATAATAATTCATATTTATAACCACAACCGCCCCTCCTTTGTCAGCCGGTAATATTGCTATATTCTTATTATTACACAATTCCTCTAGGGCCTTTTCTCCGATGGGGAGATATTATCTCCCTCAATATGTGACTCTAGATATGGAAAGTGCAACTCCCTTAGTACTGATTGTTGAAAGATTAAAACATTTTTATTCATGGGAGGTTGGAATTGTGATTTCAAAAACTTAAAGTCGGTAGATCTTTGAGAACTCACTACAGTATCATCTGAAAAGAATATATTGAGGTTAAGATTTCGACAAAAATTAATAACATCCGACACAATGTTATATTCATTATTAAAAAAGCTTGGTACAAAACCAAGGCCTTTATTGAGCAGATGAATTTGTTCAGTGGTTAGATTTTCATCCGACAAATTTAACACATTGTGATATTCTTGCTCTGTTATCTTAACAGTGTTGTTATCAAGCCCTCAACAGAATCTATTCCGCTTTCCACATTTGTGCTTGCGGCCACCCCCACCACCTTTTTCCCCTTCTAAATGGAGAGTTGAATTTCATTTCTTACGCATTGGTGACTCCTGGGTCAAAGCACCTTCACTATCAGTGTAGGAGGATTCTTCCCCCGACGTACTGGTCAGAAATCTATCATTATTTTTCAGAATAGACCTAGGTCTCTTTCTGGTTTTGCCCCTAGTTGTCTGTTGGCTTATTTCCATAAATCGGACAGATCTCTTGGTTTCAGAAGGACACCCTTTGTTATAATCAGCAATGTCCCCATTAAACTTTTTCATTTTTCTATCTTTTATTTGTTTCTCAAAGTTAGCCAAGTCTTTGGACAATTTAGTGATTAGACCTTCATATATTGATAACGACTCATATTTTTTGCATTCTTCACAAATAAGCTTAACCTCAGATAAGTTAGAATCTATCATTCTTTCATACTAGGGAAGAAAGAATATTTAAAAATATCATGGAAGCTTCCTGTAAAGCTTTATTCCATTCCGTGGTTAGTCTCTCTTCAGATCTACCAACCATTGGCTGCAGACGTATTCTTAGACCCCTTGGGGCCATATCCTTCTTAATATATGCACAGAACAATTTCAAATGCCAAATATTGGCTCTGAGATTCTTAAATCCCTTATTAAGATTTTGGAATGCCAATTCATATCTTTCCAAAGGATTATTATCCATAACCTTGGGATCACTGCCTGGGATGTGGTCTATACCGAAGACCCTTATGTCATCCCGATCGGCACATAATCCTGCTAATATCTTTTCCATATCCATAATACAGGGGTCACCATACCAGCACCATTAGTTAATTTAGTCAATAAGGTATCAGATTCAAAATAGTTTATAGTAAGAATATCAATCTCAAATCCTATAGTTATGGTTATAATAAACTGCCCATAAACTTTAGCAGTGATAATTGATGTAAAATAGGGCATTGCATAAGAACACAAACAAGTAATAATATTTATAGGTTTAACAACCCGATGGCCAAATGCCACATTTTATGTAAATTAATAGTTATTATACTATTCCAATAACAACAAATAAATCAATAGGGCAAAACCAGAAAGAGAAAGTGCCCACTATAGATTGCACCTAAATATCATAACTGATGGTATATCCCAATAGTGATGATCATAGAGAAAATATACTGATACTACACACACACACCACTATTATATATCCTAAACATGTATAGAAATCCACCCGAATTCTTAGAAATCCGATTATTACACAATACGTTAGCAATGTTAAGATACATAGTGTAATTGTGTCCATCCATGACTAAAGTCTCATTTTCACTTGTCATAGTGCTAAACTAATGGTTAGAACCATATGTAATAAACTGTGATGGTCATATAGATAAGTAAATGTTGCCCCTTGAAAGTAAAAGCAGATCTGTGATAGAATGTTCAATCCAATATTTACATATACCAATGGATGCTCTGTCTAGAGGTATATATTTATAATTCTAAACACCTAAGTATCTTAATGTTAGTTAATTATACCCTAGTGACGCACATAACCATATAAAACACACCAACCCGGTCCTACTATTAGGATATCTATGATATGTGTGAAATAATTTACAAACCATGTCCTATAGATATAATAAATTAGTCAACAAAAAATCATAAGCTATTAAATAAACCGTTTGTATCAAATAAACAGTTCCATATAAACCGGAACAATGTTTAAGGTCTACTTATAGCCCTAAGTCATGAGACACTGTGAATTAAATTGTTGTTAGCCCTTAATAGCACATCCAAAGTATATTCCGATGTTAACTAATACATCATATCATCATTGTCTTAAGTCTTAGTTTGGCCGGGCATACCTAACTTGCGAGGAGTTTGGTTGGTCTGTAGCCAGTGCAGATGGAACCAGTACAGTACATTTCAGGCAAGTAACAGTGTAGTCTCTGTACCCATTGGACGAATGACATAGCAGGTGCCAGAGCAGATGGAACCAATCCAGTACAAACATGTGGCAGTATTGCCTGTGTACCCATTAAACAAATGACACAGCAGGTGGTACAGCAGATGAAATTAGTCCAGTACAGGCATTTAACAGTGTAGCCTGTGTACCATTGAACAAATGACACATCAGTTGCCAGAGGAGATGTAACCAGTCCAGTACAAATATGTAATAGTATAGCCTGTGTACCAATTGAACAAATGACACAGCAGTTGCCATAACAGATGGAACCAGTCCAATATAAGCATGTAACAGTGTCGTTTGTGTACCCATTGACAATGGCAAAGCAGGTGCCAGACCAGATGTTAACAGTCCATTAAGGGCATGTAACAGCATAGCCTGTGTGCCCATTGAACAAATGACATGCCAGTTGCCAAAAGCAGATGGAGCCAGTCCAGTAAGGGCATGTAACAGTGTAGCCCTTGTACCGATTGAACGAGTAATACAACAGGTGCCAGTGCAAATAGAACCAGTCCACTACCGGCATGTAACAGTGTAGCCTGTGTACCTATTGAATGAGTGATATAGCTGGTGCCAGTGCAGATGGAACCAGTATAGTACAGTACATGCATTTAATAGTTTAGCGTGTGTGCCAATGAACAAATGACACAGCAGGTGTCAGAGCAGATAGAACCAGTACAGTATAGGCATGTAACAGTGCAACCTATGTAACTACTGAATGAATGGCATAGCAGGTGCCAGAGCAGATGGAACCAATACAGTACAACCATATAACAGTGCAGCCTGTATACTCATTGAAAGAATAACACAGAAGGTACAAGAGCAGATAGAACCAGTCCAGTAGAGACATGTAATACTGTATCCTGTGTATCCATTGTATTAATGATACAGCAGGTACCAGAGCATATGGAACCAGTCTGGTTCAGACATGTAACAGTGTAGCCTGTGTACCCATTGAATTAATGACACAGCAGGTACCAGAGCATATGGAAGCAGTCCAGTACAGACATGTAACTGTGTAGTCTGTTTATCCATTGAACAGTGGCACAGCAGGTGGCACTGCAGATGGAACCAGTCCAGTGCAGGCATGTAACAGTGTAGCCTGTGTACCCATTGAATGAATGACATGCCAGGTGTCAGTGCAGATGTAACTAGTACAGTAAAGTACAGGCATGTAAAGGTGTAGGTTGTGTACCCATTGAACAAGTAATACAGCAGGTGCCAGTGCAGAGGGAACAATCCTGTATAGGACATGCAGTTGTAAGCCAGTGTAACAGTTTTACCAGTGGTCTGTTAGTCATTTGATAGGCACATCAGAGGTCACAGTGGCCACTGTACTTTATTCTCGGAGTTCAGGTGCTTAAGGCTATAATCTGTTCATGATCATTGTCATCTGTTGTTTTGCTCCCGTTTTATACAGGATATCTTGGTGACCATTTCATTATGTCTTCTGTGTGAAGGAAATTCTGATAAAAATCTTCTGAATTGTCAGTGAAGCTGTACTATTCAGTGACTACATAGTGTAATGTGGATTTTAATATAAACATAAGTGTGATGTTTCATAAACATTTATAAATTACATTTACAAAATGGTGTTTTTGAGTAGTCTTAATCTTTTAGGTGTTGCACAGATTGTACCAATGCAAATGGGAGCAATTCAGCCATGTAGGTTGCTGTTTTATTAAGAGTCTGTTGTTTCAAATTTCCAAAAAGCATAACCAGTACCTCAGGGAACTGATTCAGCCTTGAATTTTGTTGAGATGGGCCTGTACCATGATGTAGAAGGAACTGTAAGTAGTTTTAATAGCAGCACCCTGAGTAGGGTAGGCCATAAGGTTTAGCAAACTATGCATGAACCAGTCTAACATGTCAATGTATTGTGAATAAGGTGTTTTGTCAAAGGTGTGTGCCACACTGTGGACTAGGTTTACTGCACTGATTGGTAATACATAGTGTTTGGTGGGGTGCATGGTGCCACACTACAAGCTCCAGAGTTCTGTAGAACACTTGTTGCTCTTCATGTCTGCCCATATCATGGGTGGGAGGGAGGAGGGGGAGACTGTCAACAGTGCCACCGCTTCTGTTCTTTGTCATGCACACATAGTTACACTTGCCCTGATGTAAGGATGTGTACACACACATAACTATGATGATATGTATAAGTACTGAACAGAAACATATATACAGAGACCCAGCTAGACAGATATATGCCTCCAAATATCCTTATCACAGAACCAGAGGACATGTGTGTACACTGTGATTTTGACTGTACACAAGTAAGTGGCTTACTTATGTGTGTGACTGAATTATTACTTCTCTGTGTCTGCATTTGTATATTTGCTTGACCTCTGTCTAAATTTTGTTTCCAAATCTTTGCTGAATTTTTATTTCTGTTCTAAGGCATTTGGCACAGCAGTTTAGCTTGAGCTAACTGGTTTCACATAGGGGGTCCTACATAACTCTCTGTGGCAGCAGGGAGTTGATGTGAACTCATTCCAGGGTGGAACTACTGCTCTAACAGCTTTTGTGTTATCTGATTGCCTCAGGGATTGGCTTTGGAAGGGTCATTTATCTTGCTGGTATAAAATTAGTATCTTTGTGTGACTTTGAGCTTATTTTGTTAGAAGTTCCATTGTGCCTGACTGAGATTGCTTCTTAAACAATCTGGTAATACAGGGCTGATCTAAGTATATTTTTTTACACTTGATCTAACTGTTTCATTGTTTCTTAACAGTACTGCATTGTTTTTATTTATTTGCTTGACTGAATTATTATATCTCTGTGTCTGCATTTATGTATTTGCTTGACCTCTGTCTAAAATTTATTTTCCTTCCTCCTGAACAATTGCTGTTGTGTTCTTAAACTTTGTGTTTTTTGCATTTGATTGCCCTTAATATTAATTTCATCTGATACACTCTTTCTAGTCCTGTCATTAGCTCATTCTACCTAATACAGAGAGATCATTTAGGAAGGCCAACCCCCTTAGTTTCTTAACCTTGAATTATCTCCTGTTCCTCCTCTGTCCCTTTCCACTTTACTAACAAAAAAAGCTCTATTCAGTTGTTTTGACTGTATTTGTGTTTCCACCTCCTAGTGTAATTACTTCATCTTGATTTTTCTGCTGCTTGTTCTTTTAAGTGTCCAACTGCATCTTTTCCACTACAGTTATTACTGCTTGTTTATAGCCTGTATAAATTGTGCTATTCTAAGCCTCGTTGTTTTGGTTTAGGCACTTCGGCTTTAGGCTTACCACTCAGCTCTCCCTGCCCTTTCTCTCTCAGATTCTGACAAATATGGATGAACAATTTCTTACAGTTTCTCCTGTCAGTCTTGTTGACATCAGCAGCCTGAGACAGTGTAGCAACTGGCTCATGTACATGAAGAACCATCTACTACTACCACCTAGGAGCACAATTTGTGAGAGATGCAGTTACATTAGGGACCCAGAGTCTATGCTCACTCCCTCACAAGCCAATATATCTGGCACTGAGAAGGTTGTCAACACTATCACTACACCTCAAACACCACCAACACCTACACAGTACACACCCACATATGTGGAGGTTCTCAAAAAACATACCCAAACAAAGGAGACAGACTTCCGAGGCATAAACACCCACAATCTCCACTACCCCCCACAACACATACCATGTATAGTCCACAAACATGTGTCTCAAAGTCACTAAGGCTTAACCATAAACCCAATATATTAGTCATAGGAGAGTAAGACACTCCATTGTGAGACACACAGATGTGTCTCTCACTAGACTGGATAAGGAGAAAGTCACTCTTAGTTCTTTGTCAGGTGCCATAATTCACCGTATCACATATGCATTCAAGTCTCTCCACAGCAGGTACTATTATGACCCTGTTATAGTCTATGTTGGCGTAAATGACTTGATGTACCTCCCTAGACTATATGAAGAGAGACAAGATTGTGGTCTCTGAATATGTGTCCCAGGTAGGTATGTCACCAGCCTTAAGCAGCATTCGTCTGTCACCCAGAATGATGCCTCAGTGCAAACAGAAAATGATTGACTTTAACAACTGTCTTAGTTTCTGGTGTCATACCAGAGGGATCCAGTACCTCACAGCCTGAGAAGATATGATCGACAGACCATGATGCTTTGCCAGAGATGGCCTGTATCTGTCTCACTTGGGCTTCAGGATTCTGTCAAAGGCTTTTGCCTCCCCCATAATTTTGTTTTTTAAGAAAAGTAATGAGGTCAAAACTGCCAACATAAAAATTTCAACAAAATGCAAATTAAAGATCATTCTGCTAAATGCTAAGATTCTAAACATGAAACTGCACTCATTGCAAGCATTCTTAACCCTGCAAGATGCTGACATCTGCGCAGTCACAGAAACCTGGTTCAAAGTTGTAAACAGCACCCCAGCCATGCCTGATTACTAATTCTTTCATACATTCAGAACCCGGACTGTGGGCAGTAAAGCCAAAGGAGGTGGAGTTTCAATACATATTAAAGACATACACACCCCCAGGCTGGTGAAACAGTATGATGCACAGGAGACACTCCAGCTGCTGTTAACCATTGACAAGACCCCTATTCAAATCATAGGTAGCTACCGGCCCCCAAATTTGACTCACGATTCCCACTCTGCCTAACTGGAGCTCTTCAGATCTATCAAGTTTCAACCATTTACCCTGGTCCTGGGTGACTGTAACTACCCAAACATAGATTGGAATAATTACTCATGCCAGAACACAAATGCCCAGAGATTCTTTGATTTCATCAATGCAAATGTCTTGGAACAGCTAGTCAATACCCCCACAAGAGGTGATACTATCTTGGACTTGGTATTAAACAACATGAGTAACCACTGCAGCATCCCTACAGTATCAACCTCCCTGCTAAGATCCAACCATAAAGTGGTCACTTTTGAAGTCATCATCTCCCCAACACCCCCCAAGCTAGGGTCAAATAAAGAATCTTCTCCAAAGCTGATTAATACCTCTTGAGGGATGGTATAAACAGCATCACAGCCCTCTCCCCCTATGTAGGAACTGGCACCAATGCCTAAAACTACACCAAAGTGCAAAACGAGCATTTATATAGATGCATGGAATCAGGAAAACTCGACAGGACAAAATCATCCTCAGCAAGAACGAGTAAGCCTGTCTGGTGGACATCCGCAATAAATTAACTCGGAGAGAATTGCTGTCCAGGACCAAGAAGGATCACGTGCCCAATCAGAAGCAATCTCACCTTAGCCTGAACAAACAAATAAGAGCACTAGTGAAATCCTCCAAAGCTAACTTCGAGTCCAAATTGGCCACATCTATTAGAGACAATCATAAGACCTTCTTCACATATGTCCACAGTCTCAAAGAAAGCACAAAGATCTGCTCAGAACTGGTAGTCAAGGATACTACATACACAAATGCTGTAGATATAGCCAACTGGCTGACTCACAGATTTAGAGCAAACTTCACCCCTCTGTCCCCCCACAAGGAAATCGGGACATCACCAGTACCTGCCTCCTTCCCCTTATATCTAGGGAACAGCTGATCACTACTCTCTCAAAGGTAAAAAATACAGCCTCCATGAGACCTGATAACATCCCAGGCTGCATACTACAAGAACTCAGGCAGGAACATGCAGCATCATTAGTGCGCTATTCGACCAAAGCCGGAGCACCGGCTTTGTCCCAGCTGAGTGGAGGACACCCACTGTCATTCCTCTGCACAAATGTAGAGCATCCACCGATCTGGGAAATTATTAACCCATCAGCCTAACTAGCCTGATCTGCAAGGTCATGGAATGGATTGTTATGGACCTCATTAACAAGGACACCAGCAACCCCTAAACACTCCATTTCACACAGTTTGGCTTTGTTAAGGGGAGGTCATGTCTGTTAAATTTGGTCGACTTGTGTAAGACAGTCACCAAAGCTGTGGACGAGGGGAAGATGATGCACACCACCTATCTTGACCTGATCAAAGCCTTTGACTTCTCCACTTGGGCATAATAGATAAACTGTCTCAACTAGGCATCGATCCATATGTTACCAGATGAGTAGCAAACTGGATCACTGATCGAACCCACGTAGTCAAAATAGGGTAATCCACATCAGGCATTAGACCCATAACAAGTGACATACCCCAGGGATCTGTCTTGGGGTCTCTGTTATTTGAAATATACTTTTCTGAGGTGCAGGCCAAAACCAGTCGGCTATGGCTGACCATGTTGCAGACTAGCATTGTCATCAATTCCCCTAGTGATGTGGACATCCTCCAAGAGGTTCTCATCCAAACAAATGACTGGTGCCAGAAATATGGCCTCAAGCTGAATACCAAAAACTGCATCATCATCCCCTTTAGGGAGAGTGACATCCCCACAAATTATCACATTAATAATGATGTCCTAAGCACACAATCAGCTGTGAGAGATTTGGTGACCCAGGTTGATGGCAACCTGATTTTGGACCACCATGTTGCTTCCATTGTAGAAAAAGCTTTCTACATGGCCCAAGTCATAAGTAAGTGTATCTCATCCAGGGACAAGAAGGACATAACATCCCTTTATTCTTCCCTTATAAGGCCCATTATTGAGTACAACTCTCCTTTCAGCATGTACCTCGCAAAGCACATGCAGCAGCTGGAGAGACAACAGAGGTTTCTCACCAGGAGAATCCAGGGCCTCGAACATCTACCATACATAGATAGGCTAAAAGCCCTGTCCCTCTACTTGGTTTCATACACACTCCTCAGAGGTGACCTTTGTCTGGCATACAAAGTAATCTCAGACCCCACCTTGATGGGACTGCTACATATCCAGAAGTCAAGCTCCAATCAAGTAACCTGCATGCACAACCTCAACCTGGTCTGTGACATCAATAGGATTTGTTAGCAGGACAGGTTGGTGCCCCAGAGACTCCCCCAGCTGTGGAATAGACTCCCTCTACATGTCAAGCAGAGTACCTCATTATCCCTTTTTAGGTGCTACTTGGATAACTGGATGGGAAATAGAAAATACACCCCTAGGATTTTACCTGTGTCCCTGCTGGACAGGGGCTTCAGATGCAGACTTGTATAAAAATAGGATAAACTTATGGTTAAGCTTATAGTGGCCTCAGGACCAATAGCCTTATAACTTGTTATGATCCTATGGTTGCTAGCCTGGTAATTAAGAGTGGGATGCACAATTCATGAATGTTCAGCCTTGCTGTATGTACCCTTATTACCCATTCACATGTATGAACATCATTTCTGTATCAGCCATTAGGGATAGAGTGGCATCTTCATCCATGTTAACTATTGCCTGCCTGGAGGTGGCCTTACCGAAGGTATAACTGCTGTCTGAATTAATTTTGGCCTGTCAGACGTCACCCATTTTCTGTAGTAGTATGTAGTACTTCTGCTCTGCTCCTGTGTCCACCCCTTGTTAGAGATCTGCGCCACAACAACCGTTAACAATTAGTTCCAGCTGGAGTGTGAACTTTTTGCGGTCTGCTGTAATACAAGCCTGCACTAGATTGAGTTGTGCTACTGTTCTCTATCTGTGCATATTTCAAATGTTTACATGTAGTTACTAGTATTTTTTATTTAAAGTATGTATGCACCCTAAGATCAAAAGTTTTCAGACACTGTGGGATTGGGAGTTTCTGTAACTTCAATTGTGCTATGAATAAATAATTTGGTTTGAAATTTGGAACACTTTTTATTGGACTTTGTCCTGATGTGACAAGACATTGGCTGCTGGTTAAGTTTTATAGTTTGTTACTCTTTCTGAATAAATATAGTTTAGATTTTCTTTTCTTAGAATATCAGGCTGCACTCAAGTTTAGAGACGGGTTAGTATTTGGAATAGTAAACTTTCAAAATATGAAATGTGGTGACATTAGATCTGTTTATTTTATTAAACATAGGGTTTTGTTTATTTAGTAGTTGTTGCCTGACCCTATTGAAGGTGAAGCTCCAGTAGGTGCATTATAAAACCCATCTTGGCCAAATAAAGGTATTGATTGCTTCACCTCTGTGTTCCAGCTTCTGCCCATATGCAGTTGGTTAAATAGGAAATGGCAAATAGAATATTTTGCAGTACTTATCAGGAGAATTATGTTGTGCTGTTTGCATTGTTGTCACATCTTCAAGGAGTGCTGATTTTTGCTGGTGATCTACCTTAATTGATAAGGAAGTCCAAACATAAATATTTTTTTGGAGAGTGGCTAGCATTACAAATCACAGGATGTCAGACCGAAGAGGGGGAGTTGTTGTTGTTATTAACTGTTTTTAATTACTTCTTACTTTGAGGCAGAAATCTGTTTTCTTAGTAGATTAATAGATATTTTAATGAAGTGTTGTATTGGTCGCATTCAGGATAGAGTAACATTGTCTTCTGCAAGTAGTTTTGATTTAAGCATATTGCAAAGTAACTCCCAAAGAGACAGTGTTCTTGTCACTACAGGATGTTTACTAAGGTGAGAATATGCAAAGAACTACATATATAACGTTATCATGGAGAACATAACATTTACTACAGGTTTAAAATGACATGGCTTACTAATTTACAGATATGCAGACAGACATGCACAGTATGTTTAACTGTTATGTTCTGGTGTGTATGCATTTTATTATATGCTGGAGTCTTTATTGCTGCTTATCGAGAAAAGCTGTTTTCCAGACTCTAAAGGTTAGAAAGAGGTGTTTTATACACTTCAAGGATTGTGACAAGTTATGAGCAGTTTACAAATCATAAAGCATTATCTTCTTCCCCTGTCATACTGTATTTTTATTTAATTGTTTTATCAGATAACATTAAGTAATGTGCATTCAGTTACAGAATAGTATAGTAAATTCACAGAGAGCCATTGTTTGGTTTCTGTTACATGATGTACTTTTCTTTTTTTGAATCCACATAAAGGTCAGATTTTTTTTTTTTATTTTACATTTGTTTACCAGGGAGGTCCGACTGGACAAAGCTGTTCATTTTCAGCAGAGGCTCAGGGAGAAAAGCTCCAGAACAATTGCTAACATACTATACATAAGATATTTACGTGAGCATTGTGGTTTACACAGTTGTAAAATATAGCAGATATATGATTGCATAAGATATTTACATAAGCATAATGGTTTAGATATGCAATTAAAAGTACATTAGGTAGGAACATATGATTGTTCATACAATATGTTTAGTAGAGATAATGTTGAAGATGTACTAAAGATAAGACAAGAAAGGAAAAACTAAAAAAGCACTAGCCAGATTGTCAAAGCAGGAGAATATAGACAAGTTCATGTGAGATTCATTGAGATTTTAAGGGAAATTATGAAGACTCTGCATAAAACACACATTACTATCCAGAATTCATACCTCAGTCTCAACCTCTTAGAGCAAAAAATCTGGACAAAGATTAAAATGATGGGGGAATAAGTAGGGACAGATTTTAAATATTGCTCTTACAAACTTAGAAAGTTGATAAAATAATAGGTTTTGCATTAGCATGACATTTCTGAAGGATGTGGACTCTTCAACTCAAATGTTTATCATTATTTAATGACTTCAATCCTCAGCTATTTGGCAGAAAAGTACAGATTTTAGGAAGAACACACAAAAAATATGAGGCAAAAATCTGGACATTCTGCAAAAATCTGTTCAGTTGAGAGGTATAATGGTGCTTACTGCAGTATTAAGTTTTCTTTGCATAAACATGTACAAAAGCAAAAATCAACTAGTTTTATGTATTTATTTTTTGTTGTTGTCCAGGTTAGCATGATGCACATGTTAATCATTGGTGTAGCTGAAACACATCAGAAAATGTTTTTTTTTAATCCCATACCTGACACTTTTTTGTTTGTTTGTTTTTGTTCAGTAGCATCATTGATAGAAGATCTACAAGATATTGACTACAAGGGTAGTAGTAGCCCATCAGAGACTTTAGGTTGTCTTATAACTTCAAAGCCAATGCGTCAGACAAGAAGCGATCATTCAGATATAGTAGCAATATGATATAGTTCATTACTGACTGAAATTCGTTTTCAGAATTCTTCACGTTGTAGGTTTTACATCATTTTAAGATGCAGATAAAATAAGTTGAACTGAGCAGTGTTATTGGTGGAAAAGCGAGACGTCAGTGAAGAAACTAATGAGTCAAGATAGGGAATATAAATACTCGTTCTGTAATAACTGTCAGAATCCACGCCTACTGTGTTTGCTCCGTGTGTCGACTGCAAATCCTTGGCAACACTAACGCGATACTAAATTTATCTGCTAGTGATCCTGCCTTACTGAGAATGTCATTCCTAAAGTGTTCTTCAGCATGGTTGCGGTGCTCCTTGAATATTTCAATGAGTCTGTTGATGTGTTGTTGAGCCTCTACTATATCAAGTTGAACAGACTGAAACATCTGGGCAACAGGCTCAAGAACTGATGAGTAATTTGCAATAATGAAGAGAAAAATAAGAAACGTGCACGAAGAGCAAGCGCTGAGTGACATGTGCATTTTGTCTGGTTTCACCAGCAGTGCTCTTCTGAAGATCAGCCAGGCAGTCAAATATTTTCTCAAAGTTGTGACTAAACACACGAAAGGATTTATATTTCTCAGTCCATCATGTCTCACACAGAAGAGGTATATTTGGTACCAATGCTCGTTGTTTTGGACTGTCACGGAAAAAATAATCTTCTTGATAACACCAACAGCACTACGTATTTCAGGAACATCATTCAGATAATTGACTACAAGGTTTACTCTGTGAGACGCGCAGTGGATAAATTCTGTTTTTGGATACTTTTCACGAATCTTTGCCTGACCACCATTCTGGATGCTTGCCATTATGGAGCAGCCGTCATAGCATGTCTGAGCAATTTTTGTAGGTCTAGGCCGCACTTTATGCATTCACTGACAATGACATTTGATACAGACTGTGCATCTCTCACAACAATGGGAACAAAAACTGCAAACTCTTCTCGAATACAATCATCATCAACAAACCAAATGCCCAATGTCTGAGATATCTGCAGTTTCATCTGCCAATACACTAATTCCAACCGCCCTGTTTGCTGCACAAACAATCTCCTTTTGAAGTACGTGTTCGTATTCTGCCAACAGCTCATTTTGCACCCTATGGGAAGTGTACCTAGCATTTCCTGCAGCTGTTTCACTGTGCTGTTTCAGTATTGTGTCAATATGAAAATCTAACAAGAAACACAAATTTCCACCAGAGCCTTCTTTTCCACAGAGAGAGGAATGTCATGGGTTGCACAGTAAATAATGGTAGATACAATTGGTTCCAATTTATTTTGGTTCTTTGCAATTTGTTTTGCTACTGCTGCATCTAGCTGTGGAATAACAGCTGTTTCTGGCTTCTGTCGTGTTTGTGTATAAGAAAAATTGGAAGCATCTTCAGCAGAACCTTTGTGCCATGATGATCGCATGTGATTTCTTGCAAGACTCATTGAAGGCATTATATTTTGTGCACACACTAGTGATGAAGCTGCCTTGCAACCCACAGTAAAGTGACTGAGGAAATAATACATAAGTTAAGCAGAGTGGGCCTTTCAAGAGAGGAGAAAATGCAAGCCACGGTGAGTACTGAGGCAACCAACTATATCTGAATATAGTTGGTTAATAAATAATGACATGCATTTCAGTTTCAGACTTCATATCATTCAGAAAATTTAATTCTAACACAAATCCTTTTATTCTAGCAACTTTCTAATGTGTCCCTAGTTTTGGGCCTTTATCCCCAACATTATAACAGGCTTTGTCCAGATTTCTTGTGTTAACAGACTGAGATGTATGGTGTGTATGTGTGTCTGTATGTATGTATAAGAAGGTGGAAGCATACCCCTCAGCTGTCCGGGTTTTTGGAGAATGTCCAGATTTTGCCCCATATTCCTCCTAAAAAGCATTGAAGTTGCTAAATAATGACAGACATTTGAGTTTTAGCTGTCATATCCTTTAGAAAAATGCATACTAACATAAATCCTGTTATTCTAGCAATGTTCTAAGTTCATGAGAGCAATATTTATAATCTGCTCCTATTTACTTTAGGCTTTGTCCAGATTTCTTGCACTTAGAGGTTGAGGTGTGTGTTAGAGAGAGTGAAATGCCCTAGAGTTAGCAGGTGGAATTTATTTTCAAGTGCATGTTCAAGGAATTGTGAGCTTCAAGGGAAGAGAGTTTTACTGCTGCTCATGCTAAGCCTGCTTAAAATGTGCAAATGTTTTGTTTAGCAAATAGTATCACTATTGTGGTATAGAATTTTTAAAGCAGCACAGCAGGTAGCATACTTACATCTTGATACAGAGGGCTGTAGGTTCTACTCCCACAACATGTAGATTTGTATTTTAAGGGGGTGTATGTCCTCCTTTGGATGAGATGCCTAGTAACTATGAACTTGTTTTTCAGCTTGCCACCCATTCCCTATTGCAATATACCAGCTTACCATTTTTTAATATAACGTAGGCAATTTATTTTTCAAGGGCAGCAGGCAGTGAATTTGTAGATGAAACACTGAAATATAAAGTTGTTTTCTAGCAACAACCTCTTCACTGGTTTCAGATCTCTTTAATGTGGAATTATTCAAATGAGTTTTACTTCTGCAAAGATTCCGCATATTGATTGATATTGGTGGATTGTATGACAGAAGTTTGAGTAGAGTGGCCCTTTATGGTTGAAATGTTCTGAATTGGGCAGGTTGTCATTATTGGTTCATATGATTTGTTTCATTGCTTAAAGGAAAAATGTTCAGAACTATCAATTTAAAATACACTCTAACAAGTGGTGCTGTATTATACAAGGGATATAATTCAATTATTTTATAGTATAATTAATGCAGTCAGGAAGGTGAATCAAATAACTTTTGCATGGTTCTAAAAATGTGTGCAAGGAGCCTATGATTTGAAAACAGCCTAAAGGTAAACTTACCCTGCCACTGGCCAGATGCATTTTCTTTGAATGCGGGTTTCAATGTTGTTTCGGTGAATGTGGGTTTCAAAGGTAGAGAAGTTTTAATGCCAAGTCTCTTTTCATTGTAAGACTATTGCTTTGTTTAGGTTTAGTAAATGTCTATCAGTGTTTCTGCTATAAAATTTGAAATAAAAGCTGTAAATGAAATCCAAATATCTGTAATCATTGTAAAAGTAAAGCATAAAACAGTATGCACACTGAGAGATTTGAACAGTGTCTATGACAAATGGGGAAAAATAACCAAGTACTGGGACACTGGAATGGCTGCCAGGGCAGGGGAGGGGTGGGATGTGTGGGCGGGGCTTGGGTTTGCACCCCTGCAAAAATCCTGCAGGCTCCCTTGCCACTGACCACTAAGATTCAGCAACAAACACCTCCCACTGGTCACAAGAGCCAATAACTCTGCTGGAGAAGCATTATTCTCCTGCACTATAGCTAAATTATGGAACTCCCTCCTACCCTCACTTACCTCTGTAACATCTTGCACCCAGTTCAAATCTTTACTAAAAGCACACCTACATATTTGCAGAATATGCCCTTGCAAGTCCCCCTCAAATAGCACCCACTCCACCCACCCACTACCTCCATCTGCACCCCACTGCCTTGATAAACCTCATTTTTTTCTTTAACCTAACTACTTACTATACAATAAGAACTTCTTATTGCAACAACTTTAGTTGTCTGTGATGTACCTCACAAACAACTTGTTTCAGTTGTCTACTGATGAATTATATTCTACATCTGTAACTACGTTCAACATCTGTCACTATGGCTTAAAAATAAATTTTTGTTCTACAGCTGTTGTACAACTTTGTTTAATCTTGTATTATGCTCTACTGCTGTAACAATGTCTATAATTTGTATATGATGTATTTCTCTAATTGTATAATGTCTTTAACATTTGAATGTGGAGCTTTTCTCCCCAAGCCTCCACTGAAAACGGACCTGCGCCCAGTCAGATTCAACCGGTCAACAAATGTAAATAAATAAATAAATGTTGCACTGAGCCTATCTACTAGCAGATTGGTTAGGTCAACAGGATCAGTGTAGGTGATACCATTAAGTACTAATTCAAAACAAACCTGGGCTTTGCCATGGAGGCTCATGACATAACTGAAGAAGTCTTTATGGATTTCATTTGTTTTGGAGGCTAGATCCAATCATAATAGGCTTTGGAGATTTTCACTAATGATCTAATTTGCTTGTTGAGGCTAAAGAGGTAATTTTTCCAATTTGGAACTTGTTCCTTTTTACCCTTGGACAACAGTTTCTTCCTTTTGTTGTAAAGCCTGTTGATAGAGGATGTTCACCTGAGAGGTTTGTGTTTCCTTGCGGAGCAGGTTTAGATCTGTTGGGTATGGCTGAGTCCATGCAGTTGTACAGGTGCTTGTATAACTGCATTGGCATACTATTCAGCATTGCTGTCTGCATCCTCTGAGGGGGTGGTGGTGTGAAACTACGGATACCTTCCCTTAGGAGGTTGATGCTTTTAGCCTGGTTACAGTTGGGATGGGTGGGATAGAAACTTCAAATGAGACAGACCAATGATCTGATTTCACCAGGGAAGAGCATACTATAGGAGTGATGCAGCAGTTGCCCATGTTGGTGAGAACCAAGTCCAGAATGTTAGCTCACCTTGTGGGGGATGTGATGAGCTGGTCTAGTGCATTAGAACTGATGAAGTCAAGGAATCATTGGGTGAGTGTATTAGTGCAGGAATAATTCACCCAGTCTATGGTGGGGTAGTTGAAGTCACCAAGGATCAGGGTGTTAGGGGATACCTTGATAGAGTCACGTAGGTCCAGGTAGGAGGAGTGAGTGTCCTGAGTCATGGAGGGAGGTCTTTTGCTGGCTATAACTTGGATGAATATCTTGCCAACTGTCATTTACACCTGGAGTAATTTCAATGCATCATGCTGGCAAACCAGTCTGGAGGTGTGCCTGTCCTTAATGAAGATAGAGATTCCACCACCCTTAGTCTTCCTGACCTTATTTTGGGGTCAGTATGTGTGGAATGAGGTATAGCCTGGTAAGGCCAGGGTGCTCTCTGCAGCCCTGAACCAAGTTTCCTTGACTGCACAGATGTCGGCATCTTCCAGTGTGAGGAGAGCTTCCAGTGAGTACATTTTCAGGTTAAGGCTCCTAGCATTAAACAGCATGACCTTCAATTTACTTTCTGACAGATATTTTATGTTGGAAGATTTGTCTTTGTGACATTGCCTAAAAAAGGCACGATGGGGGGCAAGCACTTAGCCAGTATCTAGAAACCCAGGGGTGACAGGTGGTGCCATCTCTGGCAAAGCATTGAGGCCTGTCAACCATGTCACCCAGGAAGACAGATATTGGATCCCCTTAGAATGACACCAGAATCTAAGACAATTGTTGAAGTCAGTTATTTTGCTGGTACTGTGACATCATTCTTGGTGAAGGTAGGATGCTGCTTAGGGCTAGGGTCATACCTGCCTGGGACACATACTCTGAGAGCGCAGTCATGTTTCTCTTCATATAGTCCATGGCGGAATGTCTGAAGTTATTCACATCAACATGGACAATGACAGAGTCACACTTGGACATGTTGTGGAGAGACTTAAGTGCATGCATGATGTGGCTCACCTCTGTTTTTGTGCTGTTATAAACATTTCTGTGGTGTTTTCTGCCTAAAATAGTGTAGCTAGTAGCTGTAATAGTACTACTTGGTGACTTTGCCATTGCCCGCCCCTACTGTAAATTTGATCTGGGACACTCCTCCCAGTCTAGTGTCATTAGCTCATTCTACCTAATATACAGAGAACATTTGAGAAGGCCAACCCACTTAGGTGCTTAACCTTGCATTATCTTCTGTTCCTCCTTTCTCCCTTTCTACTTTACTAACAAAAAAAACGTTGCTAGAATCTCCTTGTGTTCAGACTGAGTGTGCTCCTCAGCTGATAAGTATATTTTTTGGCACTTTTTTGTAACTGTTCAGTGTAGAATAAAACAATATTTGAATTCAGTTCAGAATACAGTTTGAATAAATTGCGTTTATTTAAAATGTATTTGCTTTACTATTACTACACACTCAAGTATGCAAGCTTGCACTGCCCTTGAATTATTTTTAGTGCTGTATTAGCTGCTTTTCTGTAAAAAAAAAATTCTAAGCTTGTTTCCTGCCTTTTCTGTAACTAGTCTAGTCCAGATACAGATTTTGCTGTATCCAGGACTGTTTGTAAGCTTCTGAGCCCCTAAGCCTTTCCCTGTGCTTTCTCCTATTAACCTGGTGAACTTAGGCATCCCGAGGCAATGTAACTACTGCCTCCTGTACACTGACAACCCTCTCCTCTTACCTTCCAACACTCAGACTTTTGAGAGATGCACTTATATATCCAAATTGGAAGCCATGCACTCTCCGGCCAAGACTGGAATAGCTGGTCAAGAGGAGAAGGTCAACACTTGCACCACACCACATGTAACACATAGCCCTCCAGAACACACACCAGCCCTGCCTACACATAAAAAGACAAACCACAATCCCACCTTCATGAAGGCTCTCTATAACAATCTACTCAAACAGCAGAGACCTCCAAGGCAGAAATGCACTCGACCACCACAACATAACACTAATCATGAGACACACAACTCTCCTAAACAGTGTGCCACTCAACCAAAGCCCCTAAGGCAAAATAGCATGTCCAGCACACTACTCATATGCGACTCGATAGTGAGGCACACTGATGTCCCACTCACTAGGTTGAATAAGGAGAAAGTAACAGTCAGCTGCCTGTCAGGTGCCAGGATCCACCACATAACACATGCACTCAGGTCCCTTAACAACAAGTACAAATATGACTCTGTCATTGTACATGTGGGTATGAATGACCTGAGACGTAATACCTTGGACTACATGAAAAGAGACATGGAGGAGCTCTCGAATTATGTAGCCCAGGCAGGTATGACCACCCAACCCCTAAGCAGCATCCCACCATCACCCAGAATGATACCACAGTTGTTGTTGTTGTTACAGTACAAATAGAAAATGATTGATTTCAACAACTGTTTAAGTTTCTGGTCTCATTCTAAGGGTATCCAGTATCTGTCTGCCTGGGATGACAGGATTGACAGACTTTGATGCTTTGCCAGAGATTGCCTGCATCTGTCACCCCAGGGCTTCCAGATACTGGCCAAGGCTCTTGCCACCCATATAGTGCCTTTTTATGTGGTGTTCCCAAGACCAAATTACCACTGTAACAGCTACAAATAAACACAATCTGAGTTTCATGCTGCTCAATGCTAGAAGTCTAAATCTCAAAATGCAGTCACTCAAAGCACTCCTTAAAATGAAGAACATTGAAATTTGTGCTGCAACAGAGACCTGGTTCAAAGCAGCAGAAAGTACCCCTGCACTGCCAGGCTGTAACTCATTCCACACCTTTTGGCCCAGAACTTGGACCGAAGCTCCAAACGCTGTGCTGTTTCCATATTCATAAAGGATGCACACACCTCCAGACTGGTAGCCCAACATAACACATCAGAGATATTTCAGGTGCAGCAAACATTGGGTAAGACAGTGATTCAGGTCATAGCCTGCTATAGATCCCCAACCATGTCACAAGACTCACACTCCATGTTCCTAAGCACCTTGGAGAATATTAGGGTTCAACCTAACACTCTCATGCTGGGAGACTTCAACTACCCCACCATTAACTGGCAAAACTACTCATGTACCAATACACTTGCCCAAAGTTTCCTGGAATTCATTAATTCCAGTGCCATGGAGCAGCTCATTCTTACCCCCACTAGAGGTAGCAACATCCTTGACCTGGTCATTACTAACATGGGCAACTGTTGCTCTACACCAATACTCAACTCCTCCATGGTTAGATCTGACCACAAACTAATAACCTTGGAAATCCACATTCCTCTGTTATTTGAAATATACTTTTCTGAGGTGCAGGCCAAAACCAGTGGGCTATGGCTGACCAAGTTCCAGTCTAGCATTGTCATCAATTCCCCTAGTGATGTGGACATCCCCCAAGAGGTTCTTACCCAAACAAATGACTGGTGCCAGAAATATGGCCTCAAGCTGAATACCAAAAACTGCATCATCATCCCCTTTAGGGAGAGTGACATCCCCACAAATTATCACATTAATAACAATGTCCTAAGCACACAATCAGTTGTGAGGGATTTGGTGACCCAGGTTGATAGCAACCTGACTTTGGACCCCCATGTTGCTTCCATTGTAGAAAAAACTTTCTACATGGCCCAAGTCATAAGTAAGTGTATCTTATCCAGGGACAAGAAGGACATAACATCCCTTTATTCTTCCCTTATAAGGCCCATTGTTGAGTACAACTCTCCTTTCAGCATGTACCTCGCAAAGCACATGCAGCAGCTGGAAAGACAACAGAGGTTTCTCACCAAGAGAATCCAGGGCCTTGAACATCTACCATACATTGATAGGCTAAAAGCCCTGTCCCTCTACTTGGTTTCATAAACACTCCTCAGAGGTGACCTCTGTCTGGCATACAAAGTAATCTCAGACCCCGCCTTGATGGGACTGCTACATATCCAGAAGTCAAGCTCCACTCAAGTAACCTGCATGCGCAACTTCAACCTGGTCTGTGACATCAATAGGATTTGTTAGCAGGACAGGTTGGTGTCCCAGAGACTCCCCCAGCTGTGGAATAGATTCCCTCTACATGTCGAGCAGAGTACCTCATTATCCCTTTTTAGGTGCAGCTTGGATAACTGGATGGGAAAAAGAAAATACACCCCTAGGATTTCACCTGTGCCCCTGCTGGATAGGGGCTTCAGATGCTCTCTTGTATAAAAATAGGATAAACATTTGGCTAAGCTTATAATGGCCTCAGGACCAATAACCTTATAACTTCTTATGATTCTATGATTGCTAGCCTGGTAATTGAGTGGGATGCACAATTCATGAATGTTCAACGTTGCTGTATGTACCGTTATTACCCATTCACATGTATGAACATAATTTCTGTATCAGCCATTAGGGATAGAGTGGCATCTTCATCCATGTTAACTATTGCCTGCCTGGAGGTGGCCTTACCGAAGGTATAACTGCTGTCTGAATTAATTTTGGCCTGTCAGACGTCACCCATTTTCTGTAGTAGTATGTAGTACTTCTGCTCTGCTCCTGTGTCCACCCCTTGTTAGAGATCTGCGCCACAACAACCGTTAACAATTAGTTCCAGCTGGAGTGTTATGATGTACACCTGAACGTTTTGCGGTCTGCTGTAATACAAGCCTGCACTAGATTGAGTTGTGCTACTGTTCTCTATCTGTGCATATTTCAAATGTTTACATGTAGTTACTAGTATTTTTTATTTAAAGTATGTATGCACCCTAAGATCAAAAGTTTTCAGACACTGTGGGATTGGGAGTTTTTGTAACTTCAATTGTGCTATGAATAAATAATTTGGTTTGAAATTTGGAACACTTTTTATTGGACTTTGTCCTGATGTGACAAGACATTGGCTGCTGGTTAAGTTTTATAGTTTGTTACTCTTTCTGAATAAATATAGTTTAGATTTTCTTTTCTTAGAATATCAGGCTGCACTCAAGTTTAGAGACGGGTTAGTATTTGGAATAGTAAACTTTCAAAATATGAAATGTGGTGACATTAGATCTGTTTATTTTATTAAACATAGGGTTTTGTTTATTTAGTAGTTGTTGCCTGACCCTATTGAAGGTGAAGCTCCAGTAGGTGCATTATAAAACCCATCTTGGCCAAATAAAGGTATTGATTGCTTCACCTCTGTGTTCCAGCTTCTGCCCATATGCAGTTGGTTAAATAGGAAATGGCAAATAGAATATTTTGCAGTACTTATCAGGAGAATTATGTTGTGCTGTTTGCATTGTTGTCACATCTTCAAGGAGTGCTGATTTTTGCTGGTGATCTACCTTAATTGATAAGGAAGTCCAAACATAAATATTTTTTTTGAGAGTGGCTAGCATTACAAATCACAGGACGTCAGACCGAAGAGGGGGAGTTGTTGTTGTTATTAACTGTTTTTAATTACTTCTTACTTTGAGGCAGAAATCTGTTTTCTTAGTAGATTAATAGATATTTTAATGAAGTGTTGTATTGGTCGCATTCAGGATAGAGTAACATTGTCTTCTGCAAGTAGTTTTGATTTAAGCATATTGCAAAGTAACTCCCAAAGAGACAGTGTTCTTGTCACTACAGGATGTTTACTAAGGTGAGAATATGCAAAGAACTACATATATAACGTTATCATGGAGAACATAACATTTACTACAGGTTTAAAATGACATGGCTTACTAATTTACAGATATGCAGACAGACATGCACAGTATGTTTAACTGTTATGTTCTGGTGTGTATGCATTTTTATTATATGCTGGAGTCTTTATTGCTGCTTATCGAGAAAAGCTGTTTTCCAGACTCTAAAGGTTAGAAAGAGGTGTTTTATACACTTCAAGGATTGTGACAAGTTATGAGCAGTTTACAAATCATAAAGCATTATCTTCTTCCCTGTCATACTGTATTTTTATTTAATTGTTTTATCAGATAACATTAAGTAATGTGCATTCAGTTACAGAATAGTATAGTAAATTCACAGAGAGCCATTGTTTGGTTTCTGTTACATGATGTACTTTTCTTTTTTTGAATCCACATAAAGGTCAGATTTTTTTTTTTTATTTTACATTTGTTTACCAGGGAGGTCCGACTGGACAAAGCTGTTCATTTTCAGCAGAGGCTCAGGGAGAAAAGCTCCAGAACAATTGCTAACATACTATACATAAGATATTTACGTGAGCATTGTGGTTTACACAGTTGTAAAATATAGCAGATATATGATTGCATAAGATATTTACATAAGCATAATGGTTTAGATATGCAATTAAAAGTACATTAGGTAGGAACATATGATTGTTCATACAATATGTTTAGTAGAGATAATGTTGAAGATGTACTAAAGATAAGACAAGAAAGGAAAAACTAAAAAAGCACTAGCCAGATTGTCAAAGCAGGAGAATATAGACAAGTTCATGTGAGATTCATTGAGATTTTAAGGGAAATTATGAAGACTCTGCATAAAACACACATTACTATCCAGAATTCATACCTCAGTCTCAACCTCTTAGAGCAAAAAATCTGGACAAAGATTAAAATGATGGGGAATAAGTAGGGACAGATTTTAAATATTGCTCTTACAAACTTAGAAAGTTGATAAAATAATAGGTTTTGCATTAGCATGACATTTCTGAAGGATGTGGACTCTTCAACTCAAATGTTTATCATTATTTAATGACTTCAATCCTCAGCTATTTGGCAGAAAAGTACAGATTTTAGGAAGAACACACAAAAAATATGAGGCAAAAATCTGGACATTCTGCAAAAATCTGTTCAGTTGAGAGGTATAATGGTGCTTACTGCAGTATTAAGTTTTCTTTGCATAAACATGTACAAAAGCAAAAATCAACTAGTTTTATGTATTTATTTTTTGTTGTTGTCCAGGTTAGCATGATGCACATGTTAATCATTGGTGTAGCTGAAACACATCAGAAAATGTTTTTTTTTAATCCCATACCTGACACTTTTTTGTTTGTTTGTTTTTGTTCAGTAGCATCATTGATAGAAGATCTACAAGATATTGACTACAAGGGTAGTAGTAGCCCATCAGAGACTTTAGGTTGTCTTATAACTTCAAAGCCAATGCGTCAGACAAGAAGCGATCATTCAGATATAGTAGCAATATGATATAGTTCATTACTGACTGAAATTTGTTTTCAGAATTCTTCACATTGTAGGTTTTGCATCATTTTAAGATGCAGATAAAATAAGTTGAACTGAGCAGTGTTATTGGTGGAAAAGCGAGACGTCAGTGAAGAAACTAATGAGTCAAGATAGGGAATATAAATACTCGTTCTGTAATAACTGTCAGAATCCACGCCTACTGTGTTTGCTCCGTGTGTCGACTGCAAATCCTTGGCAACACTAACGCGATACTAAATTTATCTGCTAGTGATCCTGCCTTACTGAGAATGTCATTCCTAAAGTGTTCTTCAGCATGGTTGCGGTGCTCCTTGAATATTTCAATGAGTCTGTTGATGTGTTGTTGAGCCTCTACTATATCAAGTTGAACAGACTGAAACATCTGGGCAACAGGCTCAAGAACTGATGAGTAATTTGCAATAATGAAGAGAAAAATAAGAAATGTGCACGAAGAGCAAGCGCTGAGTGACATGTGCATTTTGTCTGGTTTCACCAGCAGTGCTCTTCTGAAGATCAGCCAGGCAGTCAAATATTTTCTCAAAGTTGTGACTAAACACACGAATGGATTTATATTTCTCAGTCCATCATGTCTCACACAGAAGAGGTATATTTGGTACCAATGCTCGTTGTTTTGGACTGTCACGGAAAAAATAATCTTCTTGATAACACCAACAGCACTACGTATTTCAGGAACATCATTCAGATCATTGACTACAAGGTTTAGTCTGTGAGACGCGCAGTGGATAAATTCTGTTTTTGGATACTTTTCACGAATCTTTGCCTGACCACCATTCTGGATGCTTGCCATTATGGAGCAGCCGTCATAGCATGTCTGAGCAATTTTTGCAGGTCTAGGCCGCAGTTTATGCATTCACTGACAATGACATTTGATACAGACTGTGCATCTCTCACAACAATGGGAACAAAAACTGCAAACTCTTCTCGAATACAATCATCATCAACAAACCAAATGCCCAATGACAACTGCGCAATGTCTGAGATATCTGCAGTTTCATCTGCCAATACACTAATTCCAACCGCCCTGTTTGCTGCACAAACAATCTCCTTTTGAAGTACGTGTTCGTATTCTGCCAACAGCTCATTTTGCACCCTATGGGAAGTGTACCTAGCATTTCCTGCAGCTGTTTCACTGTGCTGTTTCAGTATTGTGTCAATATGAAAATCTAACAAGAAACACAAATTTCCACCAGAGCCTTCTTTTCCACAGAGAGAGGAATGTCATGGGTTGCACAGTAAATAATGGTAGATACAATTGGTTCCAATTTATTTTGGTTCTTTGCAATTTGTTTTGCTACTGCTGCATCTAGCTGTGGAATAACAGCTGTTTCTGGCTTCTGTCGTGTTTGTGTATAAGAAAAATTGGAAGCATCTTCAGCAGAACCTTTGTGCCATGATGATCGCATGTGATTTCTTGCAAGACTCATTGAAGGCATTATATTTTGTGCACACACTAGTGATGAAGCTGCCTTGCAACCCACAGTAAAGTGACTGAGGAAATAATACATAAGTTAAGCAGAGTGGGCCTTTCAAGAGAGGAGAAAATGCAAGCCACGGTGAGTACTGAGGCAACCAACTATATCTGAATATAGTTGGTTAATAAATAATGACATGCATTTCAGTTTCAGACTTCATATCATTCAGAAAATTTAATTCTAACACAAATCCTTTTATTCTAGCAACTTTCTAATGTGTCCCTAGTTTTGGGCCTTTATCCCCAACATTATAACAGGCTTTGTCCAGATTTCTTGTGTTAACAGACTGAGATGTATGGTGTGTATGTGTGTCTGTATGTATGTATAAGAAGGAGGAAGCATACCCCTCAGCTGTCCAGGTTTTTGGAGAATGTCCAGATTTTGCCCCATATTCCTCCTAAAAAGCATTGAAGTTGCTAAATAATGACAGACATTTGAGTTTTAGCTGTCATATCCTTTAGAAAAATGCATACTAACATAAATCCTGTTATTCTAGCAATGTTCTAAGTTCATGAGAGCAATATTTATAATCTGCTCCTATTTACTTTAGGCTTTGTCCAGATTTCTTGCACTTAGAGGTTGAGGTGTGTGTTAGAGAGAGTGAAATGCCCTAGAGTTAGCAGGTGGAATTTATTTTCAAGTGCATGTTCAAGGAATTGTGAGCTTCAAGGGAAGAGAGTTTTACTGCTGCTCATGCTAAGCCTGCTTAAAATGTGCAAATGTTTTGTTTAGCAAATAGTATCACTATTGTGGTATAGAATTTTTAAAGCAGCACAGCAGGTAGCATACTTACATCTTGATACAGAGGGCTGTAGGTTCTACTCCCACAACATGTAGATTTGTATTTTAAGGGGGTGTATGTCCTCCTTTGGATGAGATGCCTAGTAACTATGAACTTGTTTTTCAGCTTGCCACCCATTCCCTATTGCAATATACCAGCTTACCATTTTTTAATATAACGTAGGCAATTTATTTTTCAAGGGCAGCAGGCAGTGAATTTGTAGATGAAACACTGAAATATAAAGTTGTTTTCTAGCAACAACCTCTTCACTGGTTTCAGATCTCTTTAATGTGGAATTATTCAAATGAGTTTTACTTCTGCAAAGATTCCGCATATTGATTGATATTGGTGGATTGTATGACAGAAGTTTGAGTAGAGTGGCCCTTTATGGTTGAAATGTTCTGAATTGGGCAGGTTGTCATTATTGGTTCATATGATTTGTTTCATTGCTTAAAGGAAAAATGTTCAGAACTATAAATTTAAAATACACTCTAACAAGTGGTGCTGTATTATACAAGGGATATAATTCAATTATTTTATAGTATAATTAATGCAGTCAGGAAGGTGAATCAAATAACTTTTGCATGGTTCTAAAAATGTGTGCAAGGAGCCTATGATTTGAAAACAGCCTAAAGGTAAACTTACCCTGCCACTGGCCAGATGCATTTTCTTTGAATGCGGGTTTCAATGTTGTTTCGGTGAATGTGGGTTTCAAAGGTAGAGAAGTTTTAATGCCAAGTCTCTTTTCATTGTAAGACTATTACTTTGTTTAGGTTTAGTAAATGTCTATCAGTGTTTCTGCTATAAAATTTGAAATAAAAGCTGTAAATGAAATCCAAATATCTGTAATCATTGTAAAAGTAAAGCATAAAACAGTATGCACACTGAGAGATTTGAACAGTGTCTATGACAAATGGGGAAAAATAACCAAGTACTGGGACACTGGAATGGCTGCCAGGGCAGGGGAGGGGTGGGGATGTGTGGGCGGGGCTTGGGTTTGCACCCCCCTGCAAAAAAACCTGCAGGCTCCCTTGCCACTGACCACTAAGATTCAGCAACAAACACCTCCCACTGGTCACAAGAGCCAATAACTCTGCTGGAGAAGCATTATTCTCCTGCACTATAGCTAAATTATGGAACTCCCTCCTACCCTCACTTACCTCTGTAACATCTTGCACCCAGTTCAAATCTTTACTAAAAGCACACCTACATATTTGCAGAATATGCCCTTGCAAGTCCCCCTCAAATAGCACCCACTCCACCCACCCACTACCTCCATCTGCACCCCACTGCCTTGATAAACCTCATTTTTTTCTTTAACCTAACTACTTAATATACAATAAGAACTTCTTATTGCAACAACTTTAATTGTCTGTGATGTACCTCACAAACAACTTGTTTCAGTTGTCTACTGATGAATTATATTCTACATCTGTAACTACGTTCAACATCTGTCACTATGGCTTAAAAATAAATTTTTGTTCTACAGCTGTTGTACAACTTTGTTTAATCTTGTATTATGCTGTACTGCTGTAACAATGTCTATAATTTTTATATGATATATTTCTCTAATTGTATAATGTCTTTAACATTTGAATGTGGAGCTTTTCTCCCCAAGCCTCCACTGAAAACGGACCTGCGCCCAGTCAGATTCAACCGGTCAACAAATGTAAATAAATAAATAAATGTTGCACTGAGCCTATCTACTAGCAGATTGGCTAGGTCAACAGGATCAGTGTAGGTGATGCCATTAAGTACTAATTCAAACAAACCTGGGCTTTGCCATGGAGGCTCATGACATAACTGAAGAAGGCTTTATGGATTTCATTTGTTTTGGAGGCTAGATCCAATCATAATAGGCTTTGGAGATTTTCACTAATGATCTAATTTGCTTGTTGAGGCTAAAGAGGTAATTTTTCCAATTTGGAATTTGTTCCTTTTTACCCTTGGACAACAGTTTATTCCTTTTGCTGTAAAGCCTGTTGATAGAGGATGTTCACCTGAGAGGTTTGTGTTTCCTTGAGGGGCAGGTTTAGTTCTGCTGGGTTGTACAGGTGCTTGTATAACTGCATTGGCATACTATTCAGTATTGCTGTCTACATCCTCTGAGGGGGGTGGTGGTGTGAAACTACCAATACCTTCCCTTAGGAGGTTGATGCTTTTAGCCTGGTTACAGTTGGGATGGGTGGGATAGAAACTTCAAATGAGACAGACCAATGATCTGATTTCACCAGGGAAGAGCATACTATAGGAGTGATGCAGCAGTTGCCCATGTTGGTGAGAACCAAGTCCAGAATGTTAGCTCACCTTGTGGGGGATGTGATGAGCTGGTCTAGTGCATTAGAACTGATGAAGTCAAGGAATCATTGGGTGAGTGTATTAGTGCAGGAATAATTCACCCAGTCTATGGTGGGGTAGTTGAAGTCACCAAGGATCAGGGTGTTAGGAGATACCTTGGTAGAGTCACGTAGGTCCAGGTAGGAGGAGTGAGTGTCCTGAGTCATGGAGGGAGGTCTTTTGCTGGCTATAACTTGGATGAGTATCTTGCCAACTGTCATTTACACCTGGAGTAATTTCAATGCATCATGCTGGCAAACCAGTCTGGAGGTGTGCCTGTCCTTAATGAAGATAGAGATTCCACCACCCTTAGTCTTCCTGACCTTATTTTGGGGTCAGTATGTGTGGAATGAGGTATAGCCTGGTAAGGCCAGGGTGCTCTCTGCAGCCCTGAACCAAGTTTCCTTGACTGCACAGATGTCGGCATCTTCCAGTGTGAGGAGAGCTTCCAGTGAGTACATTTTCAGGTTAAGGCTCCTAGCATTAAACAGCATGACCTTCAATTTACTTTCTGACAGATATTTTATGTTGGAAGATTTGTCTTTGTGACATTGCCTAAAAAAGGCACGATGGGGGGCAAGCACTTAGCCAGTATCTAGAAACCCAGGGGTGACAGGTGGTGCCATCTCTGGCAAAGCATTGAGGCCTGTCAACCATGTCACCCAGGAAGACAGATATTGGATCCCCTTAGAATGACACCAGAATCTAAGACAATTGTTGAAGTCAGTTATTTTGCTGGTACTGTGACATCATTCTTGGTGAAGGTAGGATGCTGCTTAGGGCTAGGGTCATACCTGCCTGGGACACATACTCTGAGAGCGCAGTCATGTTTCTCTTCATATAGTCCATGGAGGAATGTCTCAAGTTATTCACATCAACATGGACAATGACAGAGTCACACTTGGACTTGTTGTGGAGAGACTTAAGTGCATGCATGATGTGGTGGATTCTGGCACCAGACTGACAACTGATCGTGACCTTTTCTTTGCTGAGCGTGGTCAGGGGGACATTGGTGTGTCTCACAATTTGGTGTGTCTTGATGTACTGGAAAATACTAGGGCTCAACCAAACACCCTAATAATGGGCGACTTCAGCTACCCCACCATTAACTGGAAAACCACGCATGTACCAACTCCTTAGCGCAACACTTTCTGGAATTCATAAACTCCAATGCCCTAGATCAACTTATCCACACCCCCATCAGGGGCAGCAATATCCTAGATCTAGTCATTACTAACATGAGTGACTGGTGTTCCACACCTGAAGTCAACTCCTCGTTGGTCCGATCCGACCATAAGCTAATCACCCTTGATATCCACATCCCACCCCCAGCCCCCATTAAGGAAACCACAGTAAAAAAATTCTCCAAAGCCAACTTCATACTTCGTAAGACAGAGGCAGTGACCTTCATGACACCCATGCAGATGGACAATACAGTTACAACTGCTGAATCCTACACAAATGCACTCTATAAGCACTTACATGAGTGCATGGATCGTGCTATCCCAAACAGAACCAAGACGCTATCCTCCAAAAAGAGGAAGCCAATCTGGTGGTCCCCTGCCACAAATAAACTGTACAACAGAAGGAAGAAACTGTTGCAAAAGAGAGTAAAATCCCATGAGTGGAGGAGCTCCCTGGTCAGCCTCAGTAAGAAGCTGAGATCCCTTATAAGATCCTTCAAAGCTAGCTATGAAAATAAAATTGCCACTAATTCCAAGGACAACCACAAAGCATTTTATAGCTATGTCAAGAATCTCAATGGCAACACCCAGATCTGCTCTGAGTTGCAGCACAAAGGCATGAAAATTACAGAGCCAACTGATATTGCCAACATCCTGGCAGATAGGTTCAGTGCTAACTTTATCCCCCCATCACCCCCTAAAGGGCCCATATCTATACAGGAAGAATGCAGAGTCCCTGTAATCACAACTACGCAGGTAAAAGCTGCACTCTCTAAAGCCAAAAACACAGCATCCATGGGACGGGACAACATCCCAGGCTGTGTTTTACATGAACATCAGAACGAACTGACTCCCCACTTAAGCACCATGTTCAATAATAGCCTCACATCAGGCTTTGTGCCCACTGAGTGGCGCACAGCAACAGTTAACCCACTCCAGAATGGGGGAGCCACCACTGATCCTGGTAACTATCGACCTATTAGCCTGACAAGCCTGGTCTGCAAGGCCATGGAATGTATCATCATGGAACTCATAAACAAAGACATTGGTAACCTCCAAACTCTGGATCCCACCCAGTTTGGGTTTGTGAAAGGCAGATCATGCCTCCTAAACCTGATTGACTTCTTTGAGGCAGTCACCAAAGCCATAAATGAGGGTAAGGTGGTTCACACAGCCTATCTTGACCTCGCCAAGGCTTTCGACACAATCCCCCATTCTGGAATTATAGCTAAACTCAATAAACTAGGCATAAATCCCTACGTCACAAGATGGGTTGCCAACTGGCTCACTGACAGAACCCACAGTGTAAAAGTTGCAGACTCCAAATCTGACCTCAAACCAGTGACAAGTGAAATACCACAGGGTTCCGTCCTGGGACCGCTCCTGTTTGGTATCTACTTCTCTGAAGTACAGGCTAACACAGAAGGCCTCTGGCTAACGAAGTTCACAGATGACTGCAAAGTAGGAGCCATAGTCAAGTCCCCAAATGATGTGGACATCCTACAGAAGGGCCTCTCTGAGACAGATGCATGGTGTCAGAGCCATGGCTTCAAGCTCAGTGCCAAAAATTGCAGTGTCATCCCCTTTGGTAAAAATTCTGTACCCATGAACTACCACATAGGCAGCAATCTACTTAACACCGAATGCGTGATAAGAGACCTTGGGACCCAGGTGGAAAGTAGTCTCTCCTTTGATAGTCACATCGCCACAGTAGTCTGGAAGTCCTTCTACGTGGCACACCTCATCATAAAAGGGTTCTCATCCAGGAAAAAAGAGGTCATCATTCCCCTCTACTCGACACTCATTAGACCCATTATAGAGTACAACGCCCCTTTTGGAATGTACCTCACAAGACATCTGCAGCAGCTGGAAAGGCCACAGAAGTACCTCACAAAGAGGATTACTGGACTCAAACAAATGCCCTACACTGACCGCCTCAAAAAACTCCAGCTTTATTCCATAGCATATTGCCTACTCCGAGGTGATCTCTGCCTAACATATAAAGCTATGTCAAACCCAGAGCTGTTGGACATGCTCTGCCTAAAGAAATCCCAATCCCTCCAAGCTACACGCACTAGGGACCTAAACCTTTTCACCACAATAAACAGGACACGCTGGAGGGATAGATTCCTATCCCAGAGACTTCCCATACTCTGGAACAGGCTACCCATCTATGTCAAGCAAAGTTCTTCATTAGCACTCTTCAAGACAAATCTTGATGAGTGGATGGGAAATAGGAAATACACCCTGGAGATCACTTCTGTGTCTCTGCTCGACAGTGGCACAGGAAAATAACTTTCTTGGGTGGTGTAAGCCAGGGAACCTTGTTGGCTAGGCTTACGTAGGCCCTTGAGCCAATTGTCTAGTACCTACCCATGAACCTATGAACCTATGAATTGAGTCTCCAATGACTAGTATGTTTGGTTTATTGTTATGCCTTGTGGGCTGTGTTGGCTTATTGTTATGCCTTATGGTCTGTGCTTCTGATACAGTGGTGTGTTGTCTGATGTGTGTGATGTGTAAATAAAACTTCTTCATAGGATGTCAAAGGGGAGTGGTATGGAACAACATACCACTGAATAGGGGAATGTTGGCTAGTATGGTTGTGAAACTACTATGTTCAATAGTAAGTGCTTTGTGGTATTTAACTTTCACATAAATTATCAACACAGAAAGGTAGGATTTTATAAAAAATATATATCATCAAAAGAACAATACCACATTCCTGGTGCAATGTAGCTTGAATCTAGGAATACAAGTCCAAATGTCTGGTATGCAGTACAACCTGTACTTTTTGGTCATGTAGCTAAGAGTCTGCTTTTCATACTAAAGACTTGGCTGTCCATTGTGCGCCTCAGTAGTCTACATTCCCATCAAATAATAAAAGAGCAGGCAAATAGTTCCTTGTATAGCAAGAATTTGAGCCAGAAGTAATCTATTTATCCTCAACCCCTTTTTTCCATTTTTCCACATTTGGTTGTGGTGTCACTGCAATAGTGACAAACATCTAGAGCCAAGTTTGACAAAACTAGGTAGTTAGCCCTGCCACAGTTGTTCCATATCATTCACATACACCCAAACTCACACCTACAGTCAATATAGAGTGACTAGTCCACTTACTGCATGTCTTTAGATTGGGGGGAGGAAACTGGAGCATCCTATGAAAACCCTCGTGAACAGAGGGAGGACATGCAGACTCCACACAGATGGCACCCTAGCCGTGAATCAAACTAATGAACCTCTTGTTGTGAGGTAACAATGCTGTCATCTGAATATGAAACCGATGACTTTGCACTATTCAAGACTGTAGGTAGACTGCACATATGTGACACATCCATTATCAGAACCCAAGAATTAGAAAGAAAGACAGACAGGCAGACAGAAAATCTGTGTATTTTTCCTGAGCTTGTTACCCACCTCTCCAGTTCCTTCACAAACGATCTCCATTTCATTCCAGAGGTTCCTCAGGTATTGATTTTTTTTCAAATGCTGCCTGGTATTCTGAATTACCAAATTACCAGAGTTGGGAGGGTGGCCTAATGGTTAAGGTGTTTATCTTGCAAGCACAAGGTGCAGGGTTTGAGTCTCACAAGGGATAATTGGCTAGGCTTAAAATGGCTTGCAAGGGCAGTTAGCTTACTGCTAACCTATGAACCATGATGCTCTCCACTGTGTGACAAAGAATACAGAGTGAGCCTTTTATAAAAGGAGGTAGATTAGCAAGTAAATGAAACAAGTTATTAATTTCCTGTAATTTTTTGAGCCAGAACAACATATTTTTGAACAGTATCCAAAAAAGCTCCCAGAAAATGTTTTCTTTTAAAAAGGGTAACACATGTATGTCCCATCATTTATAAGTCCTAATGAATCAAAAATGTAATTACCTGTATGAGATCCTTCCTTAGCTGCTCAGTTGAATGGTTATCACGTATTTGAACAATAATCCATGACTGTGTGTGGATAAATCCTGATAAATGTTCATTTAAAAAGGGATAACACTTGTATCCCCATCACGTACAAGTCCTAATGAATCCTGTAGGAGATCCTTCCTTAGCTGCTTGTTTGAATGATTATCACTTATTTGAACAATAATCCATGACTGTGTGTGGATAAATCCTGATAAATGTTCATTTAAAAAGGGATAACACTTGTATTCCCATCATGTACAAGTCCTAATGAATCCTGTAGGAGATCCTTCCTTAGCTGCTTGTTTGAATGGTTATCACTTATTTGAACAATAATCCATGACTGTGTTCGGATAAATCCTGATAAATGTTCATTTAAAAAGGGATAACACTTGTATTCCCATCATGTACAAGTCCTAATGAATCCTGTAGGAGATCCTTCCTTAGCTGCTTGTTTGAATGGTTATCACTTATTTGAACAATAATCCATGACTGTGTGTGGATAAATCCTGATAAATGTTCATTTAAAAAGGGATAACACTTGTATTCCCATCATGTACAAGTCCTAATGAATCCTGTAGGAGATCCTTCCTTAGCTGCTTGCTTGAATGGTTATCCCTTATGTGAACAATAATCCATGACTGTGTGTGGATAAATCCTGATATGCCCACACACACTTGTGGATTATTGCTATTAATACAATTACATTATTTAAGAAAGAAATTGTTTACTTTTTCTGAAATATTTTTTTGCCAGACTGTGGAGTGGTGATTCATCACTCTAACAAAGCAGAAATTCCCTAAGACTCCAAGAGCCGAATAAGTTATTTCTTACATTTATTTCATTGACTTGCACTTCTTAATGCTTATAATTGTGAAAAACAGCTAATCTACTACATTTTGCTCTGTTAAAACTTGTTTACTGTTGCACTGCATTTGTGTACTGTTTTATACTCTTATAATTGTATTTTTCATTGCTAGATTGTGTTTCATTACTACAATTGCATTTTTACTGAATTACTTAACTGTAAACTGCTTTTTCATACTGAGAGTTGCATTTTTGGTTTTTGAGCACTCTATCTGTGTTTTTCTATGCATTTTTGTGAAGTTTCTGTGTTCTAGTCAGGTAGCATAGTTTGGATAGAGGCTTGCTGTTATCTAGGTCTGGATGTTTTGCTTGTTGAGTTTCCTGTGTTTCTAGCAGCTAGTTTCACTGTGTGTAAGGTATTAACTAGAAATTTTCAACATTTGTTAAACATATGTTTGTTTGTTCTAATTTCCTGCCAAGGAATGTATCATATAACTGATTTATTTGCAGTTAAAATCATTCTCTAGAGTCTCAATGATCCTTTATCTGTTTAAAACATTCATTTAGTGGCTCACCTCTGTTTTTGTGCTGTTATAAACATTTCTGTGGTGTTTTCTGCCTAAAATAGTGTAGCTAGTAGCTGTAATAGTACTACTTGGTGACTTTGCCATTGCCCGCCCCTACTGTAAATTTGATCTGGGACACTCCTCCCAGTCTAGTGTCATTAGCTCATTCTACCTAATATACAGAGAACATTTGAGAAGGCCAACCCACTTAGGTGCTTAACCTTGCATTATCTTCTGTTCCTCCTTTCTCCCTTTCTACTTTACTAACAAAAAAAAACGTTGCTAGAATCTCCTTGTGTTCAGACTGAGTGTGCTCCTCAGCTGATAAGTATATTTTTTGGCACTTTTTTGTAACTGTTCAGTGTAGAATAAAACAATATTTGAATTCAGTTCAGAATACAGTTTGAATAAATTGCGTTTATTTAAAATGTATTTGCTTTACTATTACTACACACTCAAGTATGCAAGCTTGCACTGCCCTTGAATTATTTTTAGTGCTGTATTAGCTGCTTTTCTGTAAAAAAAAAATTCTAAGCTTGTTTCCTGCCTTTTCTGTAACTAGTCTAGTCCAGATACAGATTTTGCTGTATCCAGGACTGTTTGTAAGCCTCTGAGCCCCCAAGCCTTTCCCTGTGCTTTCTCCTATTAACCTGGTGAACTTGGGCATCCCGAGGCAATGTAACTACTGCCTCCTGTACACTGACAACCCTCTCCTCTTACCTTCCAACACTCAGACTTTTGAGAGATGCACTTATATATCCAAATTGGAAGCCATGCACTCTCCGGCCAAGACTGGAATAGCTGGTCAAGAGGAGAAGGTCAACACTTGCACCAGACCACATGTAACACATAGCCCTCCAGAACACACACCAGCCCTGCCTACACATAAAAAGACAAACCACAATCCCACCTTCATGAAGGCTCTCAATAACAATCTACTCAAACAGCAGAGACCTCCAAGGCAGAAATGCACTCGACCACCACAACATAACACTAATCATGAGACACACAACTCTCCTAAACAGTGTGCCACTCAACCAAAGCCCCTAAGGCAAAATAGCATGTCCAACACACTACTCATATGTGACTCGATAGTGAGGCACACTGATGTCCCACTCACTAGGTTGAATAAGGAGAAAGTAACAGTCAGCTGCCTGTCAGGTGCCAGGATCCACCACATAACACATGCACTCAGGTCCCTTAACAACAAGTACAAATATGACTCTGTCATTGTACATGTGGGTATGAATGACCTGAGACGTAATACCTTGGACTACATGAAAAGAGACATGGAGGAGCTCTCGAATTATGTAGCCCAGGCAGGTATGACCACCCAACCCCTAAGCAGCATCCCACCATCACCCAGAATGATACCACAGTTGTTGTTGTTGTTACAGTACAAATAGAAAATGATTGATTTCAACAACTGTTTAAGTTTCTGGTCTCATTCTAAGGGTATCCAGTATCTGTCTGCCTGGGATGACAGGATTGACAGACTTTGATGCTTTGCCAGAGATTGCCTGCATCTGTCACCCCAGGGCTTCCAGATACTGGCCAAGGCTCTTGCCACCCATATAGTGCCTTTTTATGTGGTGTTCCCAAGACCAAATTACCACTGTAACAGCTACAAATAAACACAATCTGAGTTTCATGCTGCTCAATGCTAGAAGTCTAAATCTCAAAATGCAGTCACTCAAAGCACTCCTTAAAATGAAGAACGTTGAAATTTGTGCTGCAACAGAGACCTGGTTCAAAGCAGCAGAAAGTACCCCTGCACTGCCAGGCTGTAACTCATTCCACACCTTTTGGCCCAGAACTTGGACCGAAGCTCCAAATGCTGTGCTGTTTCCATATTCATAAAGGATGCACACACCTCCAGACTGGTAGCCCAACATAACACATCAGAGATATTTCAGGTGCAGCAAACATTGGGTAAGACAGTGATTCAGGTCATAGCCTGCTATAGATCCCCAACCATGTCACAAGACTCACACTCCATGTTCCTAAGCACCTTGGAGAATATTAGGGTTCAACCTAACACTCTCATGCTGGGCGACTTCAACTACCCCACCATTAACTGGCAAAACTACTCATGTACCAATACACTTGCCCAAAGTTTCCTGGAATTCATTAATTCCAGTGCCATGGAGCAGCTCATTCTTACCCCCACTAGAGGTAGCAACATCCTTGACCTGGTCATTACTAATATGGGCAACTGTTGCTCTACACCAATACTCAACTCCTCCATGGTTAGATCTGACCACAAACTAATAACCTTGGAAATCCACATTCCTCCCACCCCCAACCCCTGTAAAGGTAACCACCATGAAAAACATCTCCAAAGCTAATTTTGGGCTCCTAAAAACAGAGATGGCTAACTTCATGGCAACCATGCAAATGGAGAATAGTTGCATGACCTCCAAATCATACACCACTGCACTGTACGAACACGTACACAAATCCATGGATCCTGTCATACCCAGTAGAACCAAGATGCTCTCCTCCAAATAAAGGAAGTTAATCTGGTGGTCCCCTGCCATAAACAAACTCTACAACAGAAGGAGGAAACTGATGCAGTATAAGGTGAAGTCCCAAGACTGGAAAAATTCCCTTATCAACCTCAACAAAATATTGAGATCCCTCATCAAATGCTCTAAAGCTAGCTATGAAAACAGAATTGCAGCAGATAGTAAAGACAACCACAAGGCATTCTATAGTTATGTAAAGAATCTCCATGGCAATACCCAGATTTGCTCGGAGCTACTGCACAGTGGTACCTCCTATACCAAGCCAACAGATATTGCCAATATACTGGTCGACAGATTCAGTGCCAACTTTACCCCTCTCCCCCCAAAGGACCAGCCACAATACCAGTAGATTGCCAGGCACCCAACATTATGGCAGCACAGGTTAAAACAGCACTGTCCAAGGCCAAGAATACAGCTTCTATGGGACCTGACAGTATCTCTGGCTATGTTCTACATGAACTACAGAGTGAACTGGCACCTCACCTGTGTGCCCTGTTCAATCACAGCCTCACCTCAGGCTTTGTCCCTACAGAATGGTGCACTGCTACAGTCATCCCTCTCCACAAAGGAGAAGTGACTACTGACCCTGGGAACTATCACCCCATTAGCTGGTGAGTCTGATATGCAAAGCTATAGAACGCATCATCATGGAGCTAATAAACAAGGATATAGGGAATCTCCAAACTCTGGAACCCACACAGCTTGGTTTTGTGAAGGGTAGATCATGACTGCTCAACTTGGTCAACTTCTTTGAGTCAGTCAATAGAGCTGTGGATGAAGGAAAAGTGGTTCATACAGCCTACCTTGATATGGCCAAGGCCTTTGATACTATTCCTCATTCAGGAATCATAGAAAAACTCACTAAGCTAGGCATCAACCCCATATCACTAGGTGGGTTGCAAACTGGCTCACAGATAGAACACACAGTGTGAAAGTAGCTGATTCCAAGTGAGACTGCCAACCAGTCATGAGTGGAGTCCCATAGGGTTCAGTTCTGGGTCCTCTCCTGTTTGGTATCTACTTCTCTGAAGTCCAGGCCAACATGAAGGGACTTTGGCTGTCAAGGTTCGCAGACATTTGCAAGTTGGGTGCTATTATTAACTCCCCAAGTGATGTTCACATCCTACTGAAAGGCCTCACTGAGACAAATGACTGGTGTCAGAACCATAGCCTTAAGCTCAATGCCAAAAAATGTGTAGTCATCCTCTTTGGGAAAAGCCCAGTTCCCATGAATTACCACATCGATGGTAGTCCACTGAACACAGAAGGCGTTATAAGAGATTTGGGAACACAGGTTGACAGCAACCTGTCTTTTGACCACCACATTGCCTCTGTGGTCAGAAAGTCCTTCTATGTATCTCATTAATAAGGGTTTTGCATCCAGGAAGAAAGAGGTCATTGTCTCCCTTTACTCTTCCCTCATTAGGCCAATCATTGAGTACAATGCCCCATTTGGCATGTACTTCACAAAGAGGATCCTAGACCTTAAACATTTGTCCTATCCCTCATTAGGCCAATCATTGAGTACAATGCCCCATTTGGCATGTACTTCACAAAGAGGACCCTAGACCTTAAACATTTGTCCTATATGGACAGACAAAAAACTCCAAATATTCTCTGTCTCATATTGCCTACTTAGAGGCGATTTCTGCTTGACTTACAAAGCCATATCTGACCTAGCTCTGTTAGAAATGCTACAGCTAAAGAAATCCCAATCTCTCCACACCTCATGCTCCAGAGACCTCAACCTCATTACCACAGTCAACAGAACATGCAGAAACTGACATGCTATGGAATAGACTTCCCATACATGTCAAGCAGAGCAACTCACTGTCCCACTTCAAGAGAAATCTTGATGAGTGGATAAGTAATAGAAAGTTCACCCCAGGGATCACTCCAGTGGTTTTACTTGAAAGAGGCACTGTGAACTAAGGTCAGGTGGCACGATATCAAGGTAATCCTATGGGCTAGGCTTGTAAAGGCTCCAGGGCCATTAACCTAGTACACACCTATGAACCTCTGAACCTATAAGAGAGCCTGACCACACACATTACTGACCAGAGAGATGTGGAAGGAGACAATAGGTGGACCTGCCTTAGGTGCACCCAGCACCAATGCAAGGCAACAGGACATGAGGAAAACACCACAGAAGGAAACACCCACCATCTAGAACCACAAGACCCCATCAGGGAGGCACATAATGAAGCAACCCATCACCCTGACTCAGAGGGCTCCACAGGGACACCAACAACAGAGGAACAGGTCCTGGAAAGGAGCCAGGGAGATGAAGGATTTGGAGAGATCAACATAACAGAAGGGATGCACCAGAACCTACAACAAAAAAGGACTAAGATCTAGAACCACTAGATAAAAACACTGACTCAGGTGGAGCAAGAATCTTAGGTAGGATTCCGACTTTTATACCTTTTAACAGAAGTCATTTGTTGGAAACTGTGATAGATGTTAATCTGTATGTAAGAATACTGAATGTAAAAGTATTTTTCAATGACAAAGATGGTGGAAGCAATACTGATAAAATTGACAGTGGTATAAAACGGAAAAAAAAAACATTAATGTTTGCCACCTGTGTACCCCACTATGAGAGAAAATGTGAAGCTGATATGTGCAAGGCCCTTGGTAAACCTCCTAAGAAGAACTATGCAACATTAGGAAAAAGGAACTGGCTGCTTTAAAAAAAGCTGAGCAGAGGTAATGCTCACAGGATCATGAAGACAGATAAGGTGGTAGGCATCTTAGTCACAGATGCAGCTGCTTATAACTGCAAGATTGAGGCCATGCTTGACAATAAGAGGTTTTACAGTAATTGTGATTTTTAACAATGTGAATGTTGCTTATAATTTAAGAGAGCATCTATGAATGCTACATGAGGATGATTTACTAGATGCCAAGCTATTTGACTTTTTGTTCACCCCCCACCAAAAATTCCAAGCTTTTTTGGGATCCCAAAACCCCATAAGACTATATCTGACATTCCCTACAGACCAGTAGTGGCAAGTGGTAGTTCCATAACTGAGACAATATACATCTACTTTGATGCCTAGATAAAACCAATGGCAGAGGTCAACAAATGCTTTATTTTTAGACATTCTGGATTTTCTTGGTAAAATCAATTAGCACTTCCACTATCCTAGTCACAATAGATGTAGAAGCACTTTATACAGTGCTTCTACACAGCAAGTATATTCATGCTGCAACAGAGGCATATGAGAAAAGAGGAATATATTACCAAGACGGACAGAAGTTTGGATCTAACTCTTACATGTTCAACATCTTTTGTAAGCAAACTGCTAGAATAGCTCTGGGGGCAGCCATGGCTCCAAGCATGGCCAATGTGGCTCTAGGAAAGTGAAACAGTGTATCAAAGGCCATATTTTGCATCAATGGAATGCTGTGTTCATTTCATTGATTACATATTTAACATTTGGGAGGGGGATGAAGCCACACTGAATGACTTTTACAACCATATCAGTAATTCCACTTACTGTCCTAAGATTCACAACCTGTCACAGCCAGACCTTGATCAACATTTTAGACATAACCATAGCCAAGGACACTGAAAACAAATGTCTCTCCACAACCTGTTCAGAAACCAACCAGGGTTAATATTCTGCTGCACAGTAAAAGCATGCATCCCCAGGTCACAAAGAGAAATGTTATAAAATCTCAGGGGAGGAGAATTGCGCTCGTCTCCAAAGATCTTAGAGATTTCATCACAAATCCAATCAGCCTTTACCAAGACTTCCTAGCTAGGTAGTACAGCAATAGGTTACTTGATTCCATCCTCAACCCCATTGATGACCCCATTTTGAGGGACCCCCAGGGAGTCTCCTAGGCCTGAACAGAAACCAACACCAGGCTCCACAGGAGGACAAAAAATTTAAAAAAATACGGAACGTACTTTTACATTGGGATATAAACCAATCAGAAAGATCACGGGCCGGATTTACAAAAGCTTGCATGGAGTGCAAGAAGAGAGTAGGAGCTCACAGAGGCAATATGTCTGCCGTGCGATCCAGGTACAGCCAGCAGGGGCGTGCACGAAAGCTGCTTCAGCTAGTCTTGCACGGACAGCATCATGGTATGCAAATTACCTCATTTGCTGCTGAAAGTATGCAAATGAGGTAAATTTGAAATCCAGGAAACGCTAACCTGTCCGTAGAAGATTAGTGTTATCTGCAGAATTGTACTCCATTGGTAATGTAGTACCGTTCTGTAAATAGTTAAACGGAGCTATGACAGCTCCAAATAAAGGATACATACAGTTGAGGAAGCATGCCAATGGCCAAATATAAGGCCATTGGCATTTATAAATGTTTCAAATTATTAAAATCTAACCTTTTTTTTCCCAGATCTCCGATGTTTAAGCGTAGCGCAGCACCGCGCAAATGTGCAGTGCTTTAAAAACAAGAAAATAAATTAAAAATAGCCAAAAATAGGGATTTTCACTAAAAAGCTTATCCTGCCATGCAGGTGAATGGCAGGCTGAAGACAACATGGCTGCTGAGTAGTGGTTGCTAAGGGGGGAAAGCTCAGTGTGAGAGATGTAACCATGCATTAGTAGGCAATCCTATGCAAATGAGGATAAGGATATTGGATCCCAATTTTCCCCAGCATGTGAGCCATGTCTCAAGAGTGTAAGAGTAGGAGTAGGCGAGTAGTAGAATAGAATATAGGTGACATCATGAGGGTGTGTGTCAGAAATGCTGTAAGCTTATTGGAGCACAGTGACTTGTGTTTGCCCTGAGTTGCTCAGTATTGCAAGAGGCGTGTCTACAGTCGTCCTTTTTGAAAACCAGAAACCAAAGGTGTATGCCGTGAATATATCTGAAATTTCTTGAAACATGCACACAGTGTGTGTGTGTGTGTGTGTGTGTGTGTGTGTGTGTGTGTGTGTGTGTGTGTGTGTGTGTGTGTGTGTGTGTGTGTGTGTGTGTGTGTGCAAGTGCACGCTTGTTTGCACGGCACTGCCCTGGGCGGAAGCAGAAAGGGAAAAGGAAGGAAAAGAAGTAGTAGGAAGTTAACCAAGGAGAACTACTAGAGCTGCCAGGTGAAATATATCAGAATCAGCCAATTAGACAGGTAGCAGACTAGCTCAGCCCAGCACTTTAAACTCTGCAAACAGCATTCTTCCCTATTTTTTCTCCAAGAACTCTGCAACACTGCAGTATACAAAGAGGGAAAGCTTAAAAACTTTAAAGTCATACAAAATGTTAGGGGCTGCTCTTGCTATCATAAACCAACATGTGCAAGGTGCTGAGGGTGGTGATGTTGTGAATGCTGCTGAGCAACCCACAGTGAGGAGATGGAGAAGAGTGTACAGACCCAGGATAACCTACCAGGGGCAACATGAGCTGGAGATAGTGGAGCACTATAGGGTGGACAGAGACCTCCTGCAGCAAATTGTTGAGCTGTGCTGGCCACACCTCACACACAGAACCAACAGAGGGGAACCCATCCCAGTGAATACCAAAGTATGTGTTGGCTTAAGAATACTAGCTGCAGGTACCTTCCAGAGGCCAACTGGTGATATGATGGGGATTTCACAGACATCAGCATCAAGGGTACTGCACCAGTTCCTGGATGCCATGTCAGCACATGTCGGTGAGCATGTATATTTCCCCAATTCCCGTGAGGCATTAGCCAGCAATATGCATCTTTTCCACCAAATAGCAGAATACCCTGAGGTAGTGGGTGCAATAGACTGTATGCACATACACATCAAAGCACCACCCGGTGAGCGGGGTAGAGTCTACATCAACTGCAAGGGCTTCCTCTCCATCAACTGCCAAGTCGTGTGTGATGCCCAGGGCATAATAATGAATGTGTGTGCTGGCTGCCCTGGGAGTTATCACGATTCCCACATCTGGCATCTGACGCAGCTGTACCAGAGATTTGCCAATGGGGACATCCCTGATGGTCACCTAGTGGGGGATGCTGGATACGCACTGGAGCCATGGCTGATGACACCCATCAGAAATGCACACACAACCAAACAAGAACTCCATAATGAGGCACATGCACAAACAAGAAACATAATTGAGCGTGTGTTTGGGATGCTCAGGTCATGGTTCCAGTGCCTGGACACATCTAGTGGAGCCTTGCAGTACTTACCAACTGCATGTACCCAAATTGTCATGGTATGTGCCATGCTACACAATATGATCCTGTGGAAACAGCTGCAGCAGGAACAACATGGGGCAGGGCCAAACAGCCCCCCACCATTGCCAAGGCCTGCACAGGCACAGCGTGACTCAGAGGAGGAACAACCTGAGCCTGCCCCAGTAGGCAGAAGGAAGCGTACCCAGTATGCCCTGGCCTTGGCAAAGAGGCAACACATAACACATACACTGACTCAGTAGGAACCCTGGAAATTACACCTCTGTCTGATTCACACATACAGTAAAAGGGATGCCTAACTTGACACTACCTGTTTTCAAACATGTATAGGGAGTGTAATATGTGCAGGGAGTGTAATATGTGCATCCAACATAGGCAACCCTGCAGCACCACCTGAGGCATGAGTCCCTATTTTAAGCAATATAAAGCACTTCTAACCACATTTTACCAGTACTGAGCATATTTAAATACAATTGTGCATAGCTGCGCACCGATCTAACCAGCGCAACATCGGGCAACATTGGACAATGTTGGGCAACGTCGGACAACATTGAGTAACGCTGGGCAAAGTCAAGCAAAGTCAGGTTCATAAGTTCATAGGTTCATACTAGGCTATCTGCCCTAGGGCATTTATAAGCCTAGCCAGAGTGTGTTCGGCTTTCGCCACCCATTTTAAATTAATTTTGCTATGCCTTTTTTTGAGGTTAGTATACTGTGCCTCTGTCTAACAGTGACACAGAAGTGATAGCTGGGGTAAACCTACGATCTCCCATCCACTCATCAAGATTCCTCTTGAAGAGAGTCAGTGTGGGACTCTGCCTAACCTGGACTGGGATTTTATTCCAGAGTGAAGGGGGCCTCTGGGTTATGAATCTGTCTCTCCAGCATGTCCTATTTATTTCACTGCTGAGGTTCAAGTCTCTCGAGCGCGTAGCTCGATGGGATTTGGATTTTCTGAGGTGCAGCATTTCCATTAATTCTGGGTTGGACATGGCTTTATACGTCAGGCACAGATCGCCTCTGAGCAGGTGGTATGCCACTGAGTAGAGCTGGAGTTTCTTTAACCAGGCAGCATATGGCATCTGTTTGAGCCCTTTGATCCTCTTGGTGAGAATGCGTTTGGGGTCTTTCCAGTTGCTGCAGGTGTCTGGTAAGGTACATCCCAAAAGGGGCATTGTACTCAATTATGGGCCTGATGAGGGATGAGTAAAGAGGCACGATGACCTCCCCTGATCTAGATTTGAATCCCTTCATGATTAGGTGGGCTATATAAAATGTTTTTCTAACCACTTTGGCCAAGTGGTTGTCAAATGAGAGATTGCGATCAACTTGGGTCCCCAGGTCCCTAATTACTTCTTCTGTACTTAATGGATTACCACCTATGTGGTAATTTGTGGGCACTTTGTTTTTGCCAAAGGGGATGACTATACACTTTTTGGCGTTTGGCTTGAGGCCATGGCTCTGGCACCAGTTGTCTGTTTCTATGAGGCCCTTTTGGAGGATGCTTGTGTTGGCTGGAGAGTTGATTATGGCGCCCAGTTTGCAGTCATCTGCGAACTTGGTCAGCCACAGTCCTTCCGTGTTGGCCTGTACCGCCGAGAAATATATACCGAACAAGAGAGGTCCCAGGACTGAGCCTTGTGGGACGCCACTTGTAACTGGTTTGGAGTCTGACATGGCTCCAGCAATTCTAACCATGTGGATTCTGTCCTTGAGCCAGTTTGCAACCCATCTAGTGACATAGGGGTAGGCTGTGTGGACCACCTTCCCCTCGTCAATGGCCTTGGTGACTGTTTCAAAGAAATTGACCAAGTTTAAGAGGCAGGATCTGCCCTTAACAAAGCCAGACTGGGTAGGATCCAGTGTCTGTAGGTCCCCAATATCTTTATTTGTGAGGTCCATGATGATCCTTTCCATAGCTTTGCAGACCAAGCTAGTCAGGCTTATGGGGCGATAGTTTCCAGGATCCGTTGAGGCACCACCTTTGTGGAGAGGGACCACTGTTGCTGTACGCCACTCTTTGGGCACATATCCTGTAGTAATGCTAAGATTGAACAGTAGTTTTATGTTTGGGTTTAGCTCTTCTTGGAGTTCATGTAGGACGCAGCCCGGGACACCATCTGGTCCCATTGATGCTGTGTTTTTTGCTTTGGAGAGGGCGGATCTTACCTGAGCATCTGAGATTTCAGGGGGGCAGCTCTCTGTTGGGATAAATATTTGCCCTTTTGGTGGGGAGGTGGGGGAGAAGTTTGCACTGAACCTGTCAGCTAGGATGTTAGCAATGTCTGTGGGCTCAGTGTATTTTTTGTCATTTTGGACTAATTCTGAGCATATCTGGGAATTCCCACCCAGGTTCCTAACATAACTAAAGAAAGCCTTGTGATTATCCTTAGTGTCCTGTGCAATTTTTCTCTCGAAGCTGGCCTTAGACGATTTTATGAGTGCCCGTAGTTTTTTGCTAATACTGATCAGAGATGCCTTCCCTTTTTGGGATTTTTCTCTATCATGTAGTAGCTTCCTCCTTCTATTGTATAGTTTGTTTATGGCTGGGGTCCACCAGACAGAACGTCTGCCTTTGGAGGAAATGAATTGTTCGGAGGTCAGGATCAAACCTTGTACCTTGTGCATGGGAGGTGAACACCTTAACCGCTTTGCTATCTGGTCTCACACTCACACCCACACCTGTTCCTTAACCAGTCAGGTCTGCCCAGCAGGAAAATAAAAAGTAGTGACAGGGCTCGAACTCAGGATACTGTGCACTATAGTCACAGTACTGAACCACTAAGCCATAACAGCATTTCACTGGCACAGACACAACTTAAGTCACTCACACATACCATTTGGGGGAGTGACATACCTAACAGTCACAGCCAGCAGGACAATGGTAGACAAATGCAAACACAAATAAATGCTGTATCATGACCTCTGAAGAGGCATATGAGTAACCTCCCCCCAGGCCTATGCAGACAGATAACAGCAGGCCAGGCAGTGTGATGTGGGTTGGGTAGGCTATGAAGTCACAAACTAATATGCGTGTAATTGGAAGCTAAGGTCTGTAGTACAGTGGTATGCCTCAAGCCAGTACAATAGGCAACAGTACAGACTGAAATGGAGTACCTGATATAGCAGTGCAGGCCTAGCAAATATGTATAAGTGTCAGGTGTACCCCTCATCCTATGTACACCCACAGTAACAATCAGGTGTACCCCCCCGTTTATAAATGTACAAATAATAATAGCTGTCCCCACTGTATGTAGAAATGTTGATAAGTCTATGCAAATTGACTCATGGAAGCCCTGCAGGCACAGCGTTCTTCCTGTCGATGTACAACACAAAGGTGAGCCCTGAAGTAAAAACCAACTTGATTTTTCACACACATATAGTATATATGCCCATAGTGGGCATGCTCACACACTTAAATTTATACAATTTCATTCAGCAACATACTGAAAGGTCATTGCTCACACACTTAAACAAACAAAGCAAATGTCAGTCAACATACTGAAAGGTCATACTGGGCATGCTCACACACTTAAACAAACGAAGCAAATGTCAGTCAACAACATACTGAAAGGTCATACTGGGCATGCTCACACACTTAGGCCATGTCTGAGTACAGCAGTGGGCCACACATATCTGGCAGTTGCAGTTCTTACTCCAGACACTTGTCACTATTCACCAATCCTGCCCTGCACACACAGTGATATGAAAACAGACCCATATAATATTGGACCCCTGTCATAATCAAACTATGCACTACAAGTACTTAAGTTGTTCAAAGAAAGTGAAAATTCAAAGAAGATCAATAAATCTCCGATCAGTATCATCAAGAAACAATGAGCACTCCTAACATTATCCAAGCCATGTTCTGGCAAAAATATTGCCAAAGAGTCCATAGAGAACCATGAAGCTTTCTTTCGCTATGTCATAAATATCAATGTAAACTCATATATGTTCTGAGTCAGTGCAAAGTGTAAATGAATACATGTACATGACTGACATTGCCAACATCTTGTCAGAAAGGTTCATACAGATTTACCCCCCTATCACTGACAAAAGGGCCCATTACCATACTGGGAGATTGTGAAAACCCAGAAATCACATATACAATGGTTAAACAGCTCTATCCAAACCTAAAAACACGGCGTCTATGGGATGACTTGGTGTCACTGGCTGTGTCATATGTGAACTCCAAAACAAACAGACCCTGCACCTGAACAGTCTGTTGAGATTCACCCTCTGTACAGGATATGAAATTGTTGAATGGGTTACAGCAATGTTTGGCACACTCCACAAGTGCTGGTGCACAACAGACCATGGGAACTATTGTCTTTAAAAACCTCAGCTTTGGCCGGTTAAGGACTTGCTGTATTCAACTGGACGTATAAGAGAATTTAAGTACCTTTATCTGCTCTTTCTTTTTCAAAAAATACAGTATTTAAATTGATTTTAACTGTGTGGAAGGAATATTAACTGAACTGGAAGTTAGTCAGTGTTTGCTGAACTTTGTTATTTGCTAGTAATTACAGGTGTGGGGGTAGTCACATTCTTTGATTTCCTGTCATTGCCTATTTAAGTGGTACAGTGTGAAATATTTTCTGCTTAAAAACCTCAGCTTTGGCCGGCTAAGGACTTGCTGTATTCATCTGGATGTATAAGAGAATTTAAGTACCTTTATCTGCTCTTTTTTTTTCAAAAAAATACAGTATTTAAATTGATTTTAACTGTGTGGAAGGAATATTAACTGAACTGGAAGTTTTGACTCTGCTCTTAGTGGCCTTGCAACTGCCCGCCCATCTTGTAAATTTGTGTTTGGATACTCCTTCTGGGCCCATCTCATTTGCTCACTCAACTGAGTGCAGTGAGATCATATTCTGATTTCAGGCGCTCCTACTGTGTACAAAGAGAGCATCTGGGAAACAGAAAAAAAAAAAATGTAAGCTTGTTTCCTGCCTTTCCTGTTAAGTGGTATAGACTATTTGTAGGCTTCTGAGCCCCCAAGCCCTTCTGTGTTGGAGGGAAGCCTTCTAGCTTAGTTTTTGTTTTCTTCTTATAACTAGCCAGTTTTTTAGTTTCAGCACTCAAATCTGTTTCTTTGATCTCAGCACTTATTCAGAAAAAAATAAATACATTTCATCTGCTTTCACTGTACTTGTGTTTCTACCTACTTTTTTTTTACTTTTGCATCATCTTAAAAGTACTCAATTGTATTTATTACTGCTTGGTGTAACTCATTCTAAGCCTTTTGGTTTAAACACTTGGGCTTCGGACCAGTTGTTTTGCACTGAGAGGGTTTGTGGTCTGCACTGTAGTGGCAGAACAGGTAGCTTACATCCTTCTAGGTTGGGAACTGCTGATTGAGGGCTCAGTGTCTGTTATTCTAAAAGTGTATTAATTCTGGTTTAAGCACTTGGGCTTTCAGGCCAGTTATTTTACATTAAGAGGGTTCGTGGTCTGCACTCTTGTGGGAGGAGAGGCTGGACTCTGCCCTTCTGAGCTGGGAATTTCTGGTTAAAGGCTTATAGTGCATGCATATCTGAACTGCTTCTTACTGAAGTTGATGCCTTGTTTGCTGTGGCATAGACTGGATTGGGCCTGCTGGATCTAGCTTTGTTTGTGTAACTTGAGCACTAATCCAGGCATTCTCTAAAGTATTCAATTGTATTTATTACTGCTTGGTAGTAACTTGATTAAAGTGTAGCTATCATTCTAAGTCTTTTGGATTAAGCACTTGGGCTTCAGACCAGTTGTTATACATTAGGAAGGTTTGTGGCATGCACTGTGGTGGCAGGACAGGTAGCTTTCATCCTTCTAAGTTGGGAACTGCTGATTGAGAGCCCAGTGTCTGTTATTCTTAAAGTGTATTAGTTCTGGTTTAAGCACTTGGGCTTCAGGCCAGTTATTTTACATGAAGAAGGTTTGTGGTCTGCACTCTTGTGGGAGAAGAGGCTGGACTCTGCCCTTCTGAGCTGGAAATTTCTGGTTAAAGGTTTATAGTGCCTGAATATTTGAACTGTATCTTACTGAAATTGGTACACCTTGTTTGCTGTAGCATAGACTAGATCCAGGCCTGCTGAATCTAGCTTTGTTTATATGCTTGTTGTTTGTTTGCTTGTTATTTCCTGGAACACTAATTCCACCTAATCGCGGCTTTTCAGCTTCTGTGGATCACTAGTGATATCTGCATTGCTTACTGTACTTATTTCCTTGTTTCACTTGAAAGAAAGTTACTGTTTGTCGTTTTTGCATTTAAGTTACCTGTAACACATTGCACTTAAGTTACCTGGCACTTGCTCACTAAAGCAATTATATAAGTCAGCACTAAAAATTAAAAGCACTACATCCTCACTCCCCACTGGCCCTGGTTTTCAATTATTAAGGAATTCCCAATATTATTCTAGCATGTCCAAAGGTGAGTTGTCAATCTCCTCTCTGGTCCAGCTGGTGAATCTGGGAATCTTGAGGCAATGTTACAACTGCCTCATGTACACAGACAACCCTCTCCTCCTCCCAACAAATTCCAACACATGTGAGAGATGTAACCATATAGCCAAACTGGAGGCTAAGCTCTCTCAACTCAGTACAGGCATAACCAGTCAGGAGGAGAAGGAAACCACACTCACTACAATTCCAGTCTCACATAGACCTACCACGACAGCAAAACAAACACATAATCACACAAAAACATACTCGGAGGCTCTAAATAAAGATCTGCCGAAGCAGCAGAGACCTCCAAAGCAGACACCCAAGCAGCCGCTACCCAAAAACAAAACACGTGCAACACATATCTCACAAAGCCAGTGTGCCGAACAGTCACAGCCCTTAAGACTAAACAACACACCTGATACACTTGTAATAGGTGACTCTGTCGTCAGGCACACTGACATCCCGCTCACCAGGCTGAACAAGGAGAGGGTCATGGTGAGCAGCCTGTTGGGTGCTAGGATCTGCCACATAACACAAGCACTCAGGTCACTCCAAGGCAAGTACAAATATGACTCAGTTATTGTCCATGCTGGTGTGAATGACCTGAGATGTACCTCCCTGGACTACATGAAAAGAGACATAAAGGAGCTCTCTGAGCATGTAGCCCAGGCTGGTATGACCCTGACCTTGAGTAGCATCTTACCCTCACCAAGAATTATGCCACAATATGAACACAAGATGATCAATTTCAACAATTGGCTTAAGTACTGGTGTCATTCAAAGGGGATCCAATGCCTGTCAGCTTGGGATGATATGCTCGACAAGCCATGATGCTTCGCTAGGGACGGCTTGCACCTGTCACCCCTGGGCTTTTGGATATTGGCAAAGGCTCTTGCTACCCCCATAGTGCCTTTTTTAGGCAAGGCTCAAAAGGCAAACCCACCTCCATAGGTATCACAAGGGATAAGAAACTAAGAGTAATGCTACTCAGCCAGAAGTCTAAACCTCAAGATGCATGCACTCGAAACTCTCCTTAGCATGGAGAACATCGATATCTGTGCAGTAACAGAAACCTGGTTCAAGGCTCATGAGAGCACCCCAGCACTACCAGGTTATACCTCATACCATGCTTTTCGCCCCAAAACTTGGACCGAACCACAAAAGGAGGGAGTATCGATATTCATCAAAGATACCCACACCTCCAGGTTGGTGGCAAAGCACGAAGCATCAGAGACTATCCATGTGCAACTAACAGTGGGTAAAACTGCCTTCCAGTTTATAGCCTGCTACAGACCACCCTCCCAAACCCAGGAACCCCACTCGGCCTTTCTGAGAACACTGGAAAATATGAAGGTCTCTCCAAACACCATTATATTGGGCGACTTCAACTACCCAAACATAGACTGGGATCATTACTCTAGCTCCAACACCCTAGCCCAAAGGTTCCTAGAATTTATAAACTCAAATGCTATGGAACAACTTGTTACAACTCCCACAAGAGGGGAAAACATACTGGACCTGATCATCACCAACATGGGGACTCTATGCTCCAGACCAGAAGTGTATCCCTCACTGGTAAGATCAGACCATAAACTAATCTCACTGGATAGTCACATCCCGATCCCACCCCCTGCCCAGAAAACCACAGTGAAAAACTTCTCTAAAGCAAATTTCACACTCCTCAAAACTGAGGTAGAATCCTTCAAAGCCCCCGGACCTGTGGAAAATACGGCCCAGACCGCAGAATCCTTTATAGATGCATTCTACGAACACCTTCAGGAATGCATGGATCATGCGATCCCAAATAAAACCCAAGACCCAATCCTCCAAAGGCAGACGTCCTGTCTGGTGGACCCCAGCCATAAACAAACTATACAATAGAAGGAGGAAGCTACTAAATGATAGAGCAAAATCCCAAAAAGAGAAGGCATCACTGATCAGTATTAGCAAAAAACTACGGGCACACATAAAATTGTCTAAGGCCAGCTTCGAGAGAAAAATTGCACAGGACACTAAGGATAATCACAAGGCTTTCTTTAGTTATGTTAGGAACCTGGGTGGTAATTCCCAGATATGCTCAGAATTAGTCCAAAATGACAAAAATACACCGAACACACAGACATTGCCAACATCCTAGCTGACAGGTTCAGCAAACTTCTCCCACCAAAAGGGCAAATATCTATCCCAGCAGAGTGCTGCCCCTGACATCTCAGATGCTCAGGTAAGAGCCGCCTCTCCAAAGCAAAAACACAGCATCAATGGGACCAGGCGGTGTCCCGGGCTGCGTCCTACATGAACAACAAGAAGAGCTAAACCCAAACATAAAACTACTGTTCAGTCTCAGCCTTACTACAGGATATGTGCCCAAAGAGTGGCGTACAGCAACAGTGGTCCCTCTCCATAAAGGTGGTGCCTCAACGGATCCTGGAAACTATCGCCCCATAAGCCTGACTAGCTTAGTCTGCAAAGCTATGGAAAGGATCATCATGGACCTCATAAATAAAGATATTGGGGACCTACAAACACTGGATCCTACCCAGTTCGGCTTTGTTAAGGGCAGATCCTGCCTCTTAAACCTGGTTGATTTCTTTGAAACAGTCACCAAGGCCATTGACGAGGGGAAGGTGGTCCACACGGCCTACCTGGACCTCGCAAAAGCCTTCGATACAGTACCCCGCTCGGGCATTATAGATAAGCTCACCAGCTTAAATATAAACCCCTATGTCACTAGATGGATTGCAAACTGGCTCAAGGACAGAACCCACATAGTTAGAATTGCTGGAGCCATGTCAGACTCCAAACCAGTTACAAGTGGTGTCCCACAAGGCTCAGTCCTGGGACCTCTCTTGTTCGGTATATATTTCTCAGAGGTACAGGCCAACATGGAAGGACTGTGGCTGACCAAGTTCACAGATGACTGCAAACTGGGCACCATAATCGACTCTCCAGCCGACACAACCATCCTCCAAAAGGGCCTCATAGAAACAGACAACTGGTGCCAGAGCCATGGCCTCAAGCTAAATGCCAAAAAGTGTATAGTCATCCCCTTTGGCAAAAACAAAGTGCCCACAAATTACCACATAGGTGGTAATCCATTAAGTACAGAAGAAGTAATTAGGGACCTGGGGACCCACGTTGATAGCAATCTCTCATTTGACAAGCACGTGGCCAAAGTGGTTAGAAAAACATTTTATATAGCCCACCTAATCATGAAGGGATTCACATCTAGATCAGGGGACGTCATTGTGCCTCTTCACTCATCCCTCATCAGGCCCATAATTGAGTACAATGCCCCTTTTGGGATGTACCTTACCAGACACCTGCAGCAACTGGATAGACCCCCAAAAGTACCTCACCAAGAGGATCAAAGGGCTCAAACAGATGCCATATGCTTCCCGGTTAAAGAAACTCCAGCTCTACTCAGTGGCATACCACCTGTTCAGAGGCGATCTGTGCCTGATCTATAAAGCCATGTCCAACCCGGAATTAATGGACATGCTGCACTTCAGAAAATCCAAATGCCATCGAGCTACGCACTCGAGAGACTTGAACCTCAGCACTGAAATAAATAGGACATGCTGGAGGGACAGATTCATAACAAAGAGGCCCCCTTCACTCTGGAATAAAATCCCAGTCCAGGTTAGGCAGAGTCCCTCATTGACTCTCTTCAAGAGGAATCTTGATGAGTGGATGGGAGATCGTAGGTTTACCCCGGGTATCACTTCTGTGTCACTGTTAGACAGAGGCACAGTATACTAACCTCGAAAAAGGGCATAGCAAAATAAATTTAAAATGGGTGGCGAAAGCCAAACACATTCTGGCTAGGCTTATAAATGCCCTAGGGCAGATAGCCTAGTATGAACCTATGAACCTATTATAAGCTAATAAGCCTGATCTGCAAGGCCATGGAGTCCATCAATATGGAACTCATAAACAGAGCTATTGGGAGCCTACAAACACCCAACCCTACCCATTTTGGTTTGGTCAGGGGCAGATCATGGTTCCTAAACCTGCTAGACAGTTTTCAAGGCAGTCACCCAGGACATACATCAATGAAATGAGCTCCACATGGCCTACATAGACCTTGAAAAGCCCTTTTCCAACATCCCACACACATGTCGTATCCACAAAATCAACAACCTGTGCATAAACACGTATGTCATCTGATGGATTGCCAACTGGGGCACAGATAGATCCCACAAGGTAAGAATTGTGGTCTCCTTTTCAAGCTGGTAACAACTGCTGTCCCCCATGGCTCAGTCCTGGGACCCCTCCTGTCTGGTGTATACTTTTCAGAAATACAGTCAAACACACAAGGGCTATGTTTAGCAAAGTTTGTGGATGACTGCAAAAAGGTTGTCATAATCGATGTTTGGGACAACAGAGACATCCTTAAAAAGGATCTCAGTCAGACAGATGTGGTGTCAAAATTATGGCCTCGAGCTACAGTCATACAAATACCACATAGGTGCCAACACCCTAAATATGGAGGTAATAATAAGGGATCTATGGACATATGTGGATAGTCATCTCTACTTCCAGAAACACATTCACAAAGTGGTTAGAAAATCATGCTATGTGTTCTCACAAATTGCCAAGGTCTTTGCATGCAGGTCAAAGGAGGTTCCCTCTACTCATCAGTCATCAGACCCATCAGAGAGTATCACGGCATACTTGCGATGAATCTGACTAGGCATCTTCAGCAGCTGGAAAGACCACTGAAGTACTTCAACAAGAGGATTACTGGCCTCAAACAGTTGCCCCATGCAACAAGACTGAATTTAATTAAATCTGTACTCTGTTGCATACTGTCTACTCAGGCAATCTCTGCCCAACAGACAGGTCCATGTCCAATGCAGAACTGATGTATATGCAGTATCTGAAGTAAACCCAAGCTCACTGTGCCACATGCTCTAGGGATATCATCATCACAACAATAAATAGAACATGTTGGAGGGATAGATTACTCTTCCAGAGGAGCCTTGATGGGTGTATGTGAAACTGAACTGTCACACCATGGATCACTTCATCAGCTCTACTACACAGAGGCCTAGTGGTGATAGATGCACACTCTGGCCATACTAATATATGCCTTCAGGCAGATAGCCTATTACCTACCTATGTACCTATATATATATATATATATATAAATCTATAAATATATATATATATATATATAATAAGCCAAAGATGGATGGACAGAGATGTGTGTAACAGGGAGCCATCCAGGACTGTCCAACCCAGCACACATCCCAATGGCACAAAAGACATGAGGTGCACATCTCACCCACTGTACATACCAGCCACCAGTATCTGTAAGCATTACAGTGTATGTGGTCCATGTGCCTGCTGTACAACATGACTGTATAATGCAGTACACATCTATTATCTGTAGACATGTACCTGTCACATAGGTTCATAGGTATGTAGTAGACTATTTCATGAAGGCATATGTTAGCCTAAGCAAGTTGTGCAGCTTTCACCACCCCATTGGGCAGTCTCCTAAGCCCTAGTTCTAATAGTTAGTACCCTAAGCCCCTTTCTAGTCAGGCTGCTGATGTGATGCCTGGCGTGAACTGTCTGTTTCCCATCCACTCATCAAGGCTCCTATTGAAGAGTGTCAGCAAGAGGCTCTGTCTGATGTACATTGGGACTCTGTTCCACAGTAAGGCAAGTGTCTGGGATGGCACTCTATCCCACCATCATGTTGTGTTCATTGTTGTGATGAGGTTCCTATCCCTGTAGTGTGTAGTATGACTCAATTTTGTTATCCGTAGATGGAGCATGTTCAACAGTTATGTGTTGGACATGGCTCTGTATGTTAGGCAGAGTGTGCCTCTGAGTAAGTGGTACACAATGGAGAAAAGATTTAGTTTTACCAGTTGTGTTACATAACACAACTGTTTTGAGGCCAGTAATCCTCTTGGTGAGGTACCTCTGTGGTCTCTACAGCTGCTGGATATGCTTAGTTGAGTACATCCAAAATGGTGCATTGTACTCAATGATGGGTCTGATGAGTTAAGAGCAGAGGGCCACCACTACCTCTTTTGATCCTGATGCAAACCCTTTGTTGATTAGGTGGGCCACATAGGATTTAACAATCACTTTGGCAACATGGTTGTCAAAGGAAAGATGACTATCTACTTGTGTCCCCAGATCCCTTATTACCTTGTCAGTTTTAAGGGGTAACACCTATGTGGTAGTTTGTGGGTACTTTGTTTTCACCAACGGGGATTACTATGCATTCTTTCAAATTGAGCTCGAGTCCATGATTCTGACACCACACCTCTGGCTCATAGAGTCCCTTCTGGAGAATATTTGTGTCACCCGGGGAATCTATTACGGCAAACACTTTACAGTTCCCAGCAAACTTAGTCAACCACAACCTTCCTGTGTTGGCATGTACTTTTGAGAAGTCTATACCAAACAGGTGGGACCCCAGGATTGAACCCTGGGGGACACCAGTTGTTACCAGTGTAGAGTCTGACATGTAGCCAGCAACTCTTAATTTGTGGGATCTAGCTGTGAGACAGTTTGAATCCATCTCGTGATGTATGGATTCATGCCCAGGTTGTTGAGTTCATCTATGATACCTGACTGGGGAATGGTGTCAGAGGCCTTAGCGAGGTATAGGTAGGCTATGTGGAGCTCATTTCAATCATCTGTAGCCTGGGTAACTGTCTCCAAGAAATCCACCCAGTTCAAGAGGCATGATCTGCATTTGACGAAGCCAGACTGGGTGTGCTCAACTGTGTGAAGGTTCCCACTGTCTTTATTGTTGACTTCCATTATGATTGGCTCCATTGCCTTGCAGATCAGACTCGTCAGGTTCATAGAGCATGAATGCTAGGGGTCTTTTGTGGCCCCACCCCTGTGGAGTGGGAAGAACATTGCTGTGCAACATTCTATGGGTACATATCCTGTAGAGAGGATGTAGAGAGAGGTGTAGGTATCCTTGATGAATATGGATACATCCCCACCCTATGTGCTATGATCCAGGTCCTGATGCTGGAAGGTATGGCATGAGTAGTATCCTGGTAGTGCTGGTGTGCTCTCTGGAGCCTTGAACTAGGTTTCTGTTACTGCACTGATATCAGTATTCTTTATACTGAGAAGTGCCTCGAGTCTGTGCATCTGGAGGCTGAGACTTCTGGCAATGAGTAGCATTTAGCTCACTTTGTGGTTATTTGTGTTGGTTACGGGGTTTGGTTTGTCCTGAGTGACCGGTGTTCCACACCTGAAGTCAACGCCTCATTGGTCTGATCTGACCATAAGCTAATTACCCTACATATCCACATTCTGCACCCACCCCCCATTAAGGAAACCATGTTAAAAATATCTCCAAAGACAACTTCATGATTCTTAAGACAGAAGTGGTGAACTTCAGGACACCCATGCAGATGGACAATACAGTTATGACTACTGAATCCTACACAATTGCACTTTATAAGCACTTACATGAGTGCATGGATCATGCTATCCCAAACAGAACCAAGACGCTATCCTCCAAGAAAAGGAAGCCAATCTGGTGGTCCCCTGCCATAAACAAACTGCACAACAGAAGGAAGAAACTGTTGCAAAAGAGGGTAAAACCCATGAGTGGAGGAGCTCCCTGGTCAGCCTCAGTAAGAAGTTGTGATCCCTGATAAAATCCTCCAAAGCTAATTACAAAAACTAAATCATCACTGATTCCAAAGAGAACCACAAAGCATTCTATAGCTATGTCAAGAATCACATGGCAACACTCTGATCTGCTCTGAGTTACAGCACATTGACACTAAATATACAGACCCAACTGATATTGCCAACATCCTGGCAGATAGGATCAGTGCTAACTTTACCCCCCTCTCACCCATGAAAGAGCCCATCTCTATATCGGAAGAATGCAAAGTTGCTTTCATCATGGCTGCTCAGGTAAAAAACACTCTCCAAAGCCAGGAACACAGCATCCATGGGACCAGATAACATCCCAGGCTGCGTTCTACACGAATTACAGAACAAACTGGCACCACACCTAAGTACCATGTTCAATCATAGCCTCACCTCAGGCTTTGTGCCTGCTGAATGGCACACAACGATGGTTATCCCACTACACAAGGGGGAGCCACCATGGACCCCGGGAACTAGCGCCCCATTAGCCTGATGAGCCTGGTTTGCAAGGCCATGGAATGTATCCTCATGGACCTTATAAACAAAGACATTTGTAATCTCCAAACTCTGGACCACAACCATTTTGGGTTTGTAAAAGGTAGATCATGTCTCCTAAACCTGACAGACTTCTTCGAAGCAGTCACCAAAGCCGTAGACAAGGGTAAGGTGGTTCACACAGCCTATCTAGATCTTGCCAAGGCTTTCGACACCATTCCCCACTCTGGAATTATAGATGAACTCACTAAACTAGGTATAACTCCCTATGTCACAAGATGGGTTGCCAACTGGCTCACTGACAGAACCCACACTGTGAAAGTAGCAGACTCCAAGTCTGACTTCAGACTAGTGACAAGTGGAGTACCAGAAGGTTCAGTCCTGTGTCCTGTCCTATTTGGCATCTACTTCCCTGAAGTACAGGCTAACACAGAAGGTCTTTGGCTAATGAAGTTCCCAGATGACTGCAAACTAGGAGCCATAATTGAAGCTACTAACAATGTGGACATCCTGCAAAAGGGCCTCACTGAGACAGATGCCTGGTGTCAAAGCCAAAGCTTCAAGCTCGATGCCAAAAAGTGCATTGTCATCCCCTTTGGTAAAAACTCTGCACCCATGAACTACAACATAGGTGGTAGTATACTTAACACTTAAAGTGTGATAAGAGACCTTGGGACACAGGTGGCCAATAGACTCTCCTTTGATAATCACATCGCCACAGTAGTCAGGAAATCCTTCTATGTGGCACACCTCATCACAAAAGGTTTCTCATGCAGAAAAAAAGAGGTAATTGTTCCCCTCTACTCATCACTCATTAGATCCTTTATAGAGTACAACGCCCCTTTTGGTATGTACCTCACAAGACATCTACAACAACTGGAAAGCCCGCAGAAATACCTCACAAAGAGGATTAGTGGCCTCAAATACATGCCCTACACAGACCGTCTCAAAACACTCCAGCTTTAGTCTGTCACATATCGCCTACTCAGAGGTGATCTCTGCCTAACATACAAAGCTATGTCAAACACAGAGCTGTTGGACATGCTCCACTTAAAGAAATCTCAATCTGTCCAAGCTTCGGCCCCAAAACACAGACCGAAATACAAAAGGAGGGGGTGTATCCATTTTCATAAAGGATACCCACACCTCCAGGTTAGTGGCACATCACGAGGCCTCAGAGACCATCTAAGTGCAACTAACAGTGGGCAAAGCAGCTTATCAGATTGTAGCCTGCTACAGATCACCTACCTTGTAGAAAAATTGCCAAGGAATCTAAAGATAACCATAAAGCCTTCTTTAGCTATATCAAACATTTAGGTGGCAACTCTCAGATATGCTTTGAGCTACTGCAAAATGGCAACAAATACACTGAACCAACTGACATTGCCAACATCCTGGTGGACAAGTTTAGTGCAAACTTCACCTCCCCCTCACCCCCAAAAGAGCCCGTGTCCATCCCGGAAGAATGCAGAGCCCCAGACATCAATGACATGCAGGTAAAAACAGCCATCTCCAAATCTAAGAACACAGCATCAATGGGACCGGATGGTGTCCCAGGCTGCATCTTGCATGAGCTCCAAAAGGCACTAAACCCTCACCTAAATTCACTGTTCAGACTCAGCCTTACCACAGGCTATGTACCCAAAGAATGGCGTACAGCAACAGGCATCCCATTCCACAAAGGTGGTGCCACAACAGAACCTGGGAACTATTGCCCTATAAGCCTGACCAGCCTGGTCTGCAAAGCTATGGAGTGAATTATCATGGAACTCATAAACAGAGACATTGGGAACCTCCAGACACTGGACCCTACCCAATTCAGCTTTGTTAAAGGCAGATCCTGCCTCCTAAACCTAGTTGACTTCTTTGAAACAGTTACCAAGGCCATAGATGAAGAGAAGGTAGTCCACACAGCCTACCTGGACCTCACTAAGGCCTTCAACACCATTCCCTACTCTGGCATCATAGGCAAATTTACCAGCTTGAACATTAACCCCTACGTCATGAGATGGGTGGCCAACTGGCTCACGGACAGAACACACATGGTCAGAGTTGCGGATGCCATGTCCGACTCTAAACCAGTCACAAGTGGCATCACACAGGTCTCGGTCCTGGGACCCATCCTGTTCAGTATATACTTCTCTGAGGTACAGGCAAGCACGGGAGGCCTATGGCTAACCAAGTTCACAGATGACTGCAAACTGGGGGCCATATTCGACTCTCCGGCTGACATAGACATCCTCCAGAAGGGTCTTACAGAGACAGATACCTGATGTCAAAACCATGGCTTCAAGCTGAATTCCCAAAAATGCATAGTCATCCCCTTTGGAAAAAACAAAGTGCCCATGAATTACCACATAGGTGGTAATCAACTAGGTATGGAAAATGTAATTGGGGACCTGGGGACCCAGGCAGATAGTAACCTCTCCTTTGATAATCACATTGCCAAAGTGGTTATATATTCCGTCTATGTAGCCCACCTAATCCCGAAAGGGTTCACCCTAGATCAAGAAAGGTCATTGTGCCCCTCTACTCATCACTCATTAGGCCCATAATAGAGTACAATGCCCCATTTGGTATGTACCTTAATTGGCATGTGCAACATCTGGTAAGACCACAGAAGTACCTCACCAAGAGGATCATGGGCCTCAAAGAGATGCCCTATGCAGCTCGACTAAAGAAACTCCAGCTCTTCTCGGCTGCTTACTGCCTGCTCAGAGGTGATCTATGCCTGACGTATAAGGCCATGTCCAACCCGGAAGTAATGGACATGCTCCACCTCAAGAAAAAAAAAATCTCTTAGAGCCACACACTCCAGTGAATTAAACCTCAGCAAAGCAATAAACAGGACGTGCTGGAGAGATAGATTCCTGTCCCAGAGACTTCCCTCGCTCTGGAATAGAATCCCAGTTGATGTTAGGCAGAGCCCCTCGCAGACTCTCTTCAAGAGGAATCTTGACGAGTGGATGGGAAATTGTAAATTTAGCCCTAGGATCACTTCAGTGGTCCTACTAGACAGAGGCCCAGGAAACTAATTTAAAAGGGAGGCGAAAGCCAACACATTCTGGCTAGGCTTATAAATGCCCTTGAGCAGATAGCCTAGTAACTACCTATGAACCTTTGAGCCTTACCTAAAAAAGGTAATATGGGGACAGCAAGAGCCTTGGCCAGTATTCAGAAGCATAGGGGCAACAGGTGCAAACCATCTGTAGTGAAGCAACAAGGCTTGTCTATCATGTCATCACAGGCAGACAGAGACTGGATCCCCTTTGAATGACACCAGAAGCTCAGCCAGTTGTTGAAGTTTATCATCTTTCTGTTATATTGCAGTATCATGTAGGCGAAGGTAAGATGCTACTCAAAGTTTGACCCTGTGTATGCCAGCATATGGTGCATCAACCCATATATGATATGGTCATGGCCTATGTATACAATACACTCACAATACACCTAGTATGATAAGCCTGCTGAGGTTAGCAAATGTGAAAAAACCTTTGTGCAGACTGTCAACAAGTAATGTCTGTATTGCACCCTGTAACTCCATATACTGCATGCTGAAGTGTAAAGATGTACTTAGTTTGGATTAAGAACATCAAACTTGCCAACTCTGTGTGTGTGTGTGTGTGTGTGTGTGTGTGTGTGTGTGTGTGTGTGTGTGTGTGTCTCCCTGGGGAGGAGCAACCTTTTTGGAGACTACTCACACCCCTTAAAAGTGGGATACTCATCTTTGTCAAGTCTGATGATGTCACTATCCTACAAATATACCTGTGGAAAGGTAAAATCCTAGTAATGTGTATAGCACGTTGTGTAAATGCGTACTGCTATAGCATTGTAATGTAGTTAGGTAGGGATTTGAATCCTGCATTTGCCAACTGAGTGAGAGTGTGTGTGTCTCCCTGGAGAGGAGCAACCTTTTTGGAGACTACCCACACACCTTGAAAGTGGTATAGTCATCAGTGTCAAGTCTGATGATGTCACCATCCTACAAATATACATGTGGAAAGGAGAACTCCCAGTAATATGTATAGCGCGCTGTGTAAATGCGTACTGCTGTAATATCATAATGTAGTTAGGAAGGAGTTTGAATCTCGCACTTGCTGACTGTGTGTCTGTGCTCTGGGTGTGTGACACTATTGGTCAATGTGGAGTGGGTTTTGCTTTTTCTAGTGTATGACATTTCACAATGACAACTGTATGTGCATTATACATGTAAGGTAGCTGTGGGGCAAATACATATACATACATGTGACCTCAATTATTTCATAGGTGGGTACTCTGCTTTCTCCATGAATGCATCTGTTATCTTTGCCAGAGCTTACTGGCACTTTTCAGACCTTAGGTCACTTCTGTATGCTTGTGACAAGCTTAGCCACTGCAGTGATCCCTGGGCTACATCATCCGTTTCACATCCACTCATCACGGTTTCTATTGAATGGTGTGTGTGAGAGTTTATGCTTGAGGTATATTTGAAACCTGTTCAAAAGCAAGCAAAGTCTGGCAAAGATGACTAATCATTATAGGTGTGCAACAACCTCTGTGGATCTGCATGCAAACCCTTTATTGCTTATGTGCAAATCCCAGACAGGGATTTCACATGGCTCTATGTATACATTAGTACCTGTTCCACATTTTGAGAGCTACTACCTATGTGGTACTCTGGGGCTACTTTGTTTTGTAAAAGTGGATAACTATGCTTTCTTTGGCTTATAGCTTTACAGCATGAGTTTGACACCAGGTATCTGTCTGTATGATACCCTTTTGGAGGATGTGTGTGTCATCTGGAGAAAGAAGTATAGCCCACAGTATGCATTGTCATCAAACATGGGCAGACATATCCCTACTGTGATTGCTTGTACATAAGAAAGCTATATGCCAAACAGGAGTGGTCCCAGGACTGAGTGCAGGTGAATACCAGTTGTTACTGGCATAGAATAGTACATGGAGGCTGCAAATGTTACTGTGTTTCCTACATCTGTGCATCAGTTGTCAAGCCATCATCTAACAATCGTTTATGGGCAGGCTGTTGAGGTTATGTATAATACCAGAATGTGGGATGGGTATGAATTGCTGGTGAGCTATAGCTTGGCTGTGTTGACCACCCCTCCTTCACCTATAGCCTTGTTGGCTGGCTTGAAGTCTACTAGTTGTAGGAGCCATGATCTGGCCTTTAGAGAACCTAAGTGGGTATGGTACAGTGTTTGCAGGTTCATAATGTCTCTGTTAAGTTCCATAATGCTGTGCTCCATAGCTTTCCAGATAACATTTGTCTGGCTTATAGGGTGAAAGTTTCCAGGACCTGTTCTAGTTCTACCCTTAATCAATTTATGCTAACATTTGCACTGGGTGTGACGAGGGTCAGGCCAGGTTTGAAGGTTAGTAGACCAAGCCAGATAGGCAGGATTAAGTTGGTTTGTACATGTGCTGAGGAGGGATGCAAAGTATATTGTGAAATAAATGCTAAGGATGAAGCCGCCAGGTAACAGGAAAAGAGGAATGCCTAAGATGGGGTTTATGGCTGTGGTGAGAGAGGACATGCAGGTGGATGGTGTGACAGCACAAGATGCAGAGGGCAGGAAGACATGGCATCAGATGATGTACTGTAGTGACCCCTAATGGCAGCATCCGAAAGGAGAAGAAGACGTAGCTCAACCCTTGTGGACTGTGAACATCATTACTGTTCATCATTCCACATGTATGTAACCTGTATAGAGGCTCCATCTGGACAGAGCATTTAGGTGAGTGGTGACTTCATATGTCGGCTTGTGTATGACACAGCCAGGGACACTGTCCAGTACCATTGCCACTGTGGTGTGGACCTTGTTACAGAGATGTTTTAACTAGAGTGTCTGTGAATCATCAGGTATTATGTTCTGCAGGTCTGGAAATGTGGCCCTTGTATAGCGTCAGGGTGGTAAAATCCGCATTCAAACAGTCTGACAAGGAATTGGTAATGTCAGTCAGATAAGTGTACTTTGTGACCATTTACATTAACTGTGACCCAATCTGAGATTTCCCCTTAGATTATGAACAACAGTAAAGAAAGCTTTAGTGTTGTCTTTGGAATCATTGCCATTTTGTATTTTGAAACTTGCCTTGTATGTTTATTGAGGGATTGAATTTTCCCAATGATACTGACCAGAAAGGTTATCCCTTCTTGGTATGTAACTCTTTTTTGGTATAACATCACACCTTCTATTATATATTTAGTTTATGGCAGGGGTACATGACACTAATGCACTTTTACTGTATAAGTGAGAATTTCTTGTGTTTGTGATAGCACAGTCCATGCAACCCTGTAGGTGATCAGTGTGCATTAATACAGGATTATGCAGCTGGGACAGTGTTAACCTTAGTAATGCAAACCAATGACAGATAGTAACAACAGCATCACCCACAGCACAATGTCAACCCGTGTCATACACACACATGTGTACTCAAGTCCCAAAATGTGTGTAGTACAATGCGTACTGGCCACCAACAGAAACTATGGAGTGTTAACACTGGCCAATACAGGGCATGTCACCCTGACCATGTGTCCAATATGCATGTACATGCAGACAGTGCACCTCCACCATTTTTACAAATGTACACCTGCAAACCTGTGCTGCACACACCCCACACTTACTGTCCACTGTATAACACATGCTGACACAACTACACACATCAGCCAAGTGGCACATGGGCAAACAAAACACAATTGGGAATAAACACTGGTGTAAACAATACAACATTGCTAATTACTGCTTTAATGCATCATGCCTGCTCAGCTACACCTTCAAGGATATCATTACACTTTACTGCTGACAACATGCTACACATTCAGCCATTGCTATACTTTATCAAAGTCACCCTGTGCATCAGCACCATATTAGCCTGTTCCTGCATCAATGTTACAGATGACAGGAGGTGGCACAGGTTTCATCATATGCACAGTGTGTGTTGTTGGTTTGCCAGAGGCCTATACTGAGCCATGCAATCAACATGTGTGTGTGAGTGTGTGTGTGAGGGCCATGAGTACTGTTATGGGCCAATGTTGATGTAATGTGTGCGGGTATGTGTTTTCCCTAGGTTTCTGGTTTATGTGTGTGTGTCTGCATACACACAGTTCCACCATGTGGCTGCCATATACAGGGATTTGTGGGACAGCTACAGACTCTATTTGGCAGGCTTTACAGATCACCATCTCTGGCCATGGATACGGAAGCTGTGCCTGGCAGGGGTGCTACAGGCAGTATCAGGTACTAATCCGGACTGGGTACTATCCGAAGAGGTTGACATATGCCCACTGGATCCAGGTCCCTGCTGGGACTGGCCAGAGCCACGTGCATGTGGTCTTCTAGCATGGTCTATGGACAGCTCCTCCAACATTGCTGGGGCTGGTACTGGCACTACGGGAGCGGCTGTGACGTACTGGATGTCCACAGCGACCTCCAGCTGCTGATGTTGCTGGCATACATCCACTTCGACGTCTCAACCATCCTGCACTGTCCTGACACATGGACATGACATTGTGGAGGACATCCAATGTCTCACCCCAACGTCTATCAATGACCTCAATGTAATTACATATGGCACCTGCTAGGTCATGGATACTGCCATTTACAGAGGTGTTATGAGCCCTCTGTGCTCTTAGTCCCTGTCTGTTGTACCGCTCCATTCGTGCCTGTGCCTCCATGACAGCCTGGAACATGCGTGTGGTTGAAAGAGTTGTGGCACGTCTGCCAGGGGCATGATGACCAGCAGTGCTCTGATGAGAACCCCTGGGCATCTGACTATGTGGTACCATTCCAGACATCTGGCTATGGCTGCTGTGTCCTGATACATGAGCCATAGATACCACACTGTCCTGGCCAGTGCCAACCGTACACGGACCCTCAACTAAGGGCAATGGTGATGATGGATGTACAGGCAGTATAACTGTGTGCATGGATGGGGTGGAGACTTGTGTACTGTCAATTGGTGGCCAACAACAGACCCTGACAAACCTGCCTGTGCCTCAACACACCTATACTCATGATCACTGTCTGTCTCAGTGACATCAGGTTCCCTGCTGTACTGAACCAGCCCCACCTCAGCACCTGTAAGAGGAAAACAGGAAACACACTTTAAGACCTGAACATGATGTCAGACCACATGCACACATGCACATGCACACATGCACACACACAAATACACTCCACCCTAAAGCATACAACACACACACACACACACACACACACACACACACACACACACACACACACACACACACACCACCAGCAATCTTAGAACATACACAATAGCAGGTGATGGTGGGGTACAGTATCACAAGCAAAACAGTCATATCACACATGTCAGCATGCAGAACATGTGTTGCTCAACAGCATGCAGTGCAAGTGTAGACAGTCCTTGTTACTAACAGTATACATGGCTTTGATGCATGTGTTTTGTTATTAGGTGATTGGCCTCACCCTGGAACACCCTGCAATGCATACATGGACACAACATTGCTGTGCAAGTATTCAAAACTCTGAAATGTACTGTGCACCATAACTCACAGGTTGACATACCATGGCTGGATGTGTATCTGTGTGTCAGATAGGTATCCAATGCTGATTACAGCCTCTGTGTCTTTAGCAAATAATTGTAGACACAGTTTTAGCACATGCATGATGAGTATTCACACAACATTATCAGTGGTGCATGTATAATCAATGGAATACCATTCGTCCACATACCCAATGTACAGTAGTTATGGTGAGTGTAGATCATATTGTGGACATGCCAGTGTCATCCATGACATGGCATGCTAAAACACAACTGCATATTTAAACATCACACATACCCAATTTGTGTCATATGACCTAGCCACTCAATAGCATCACAAGACATATATGTGTCAGTTGTGCAATTGGTGATTGGTATGCATATTGTTTAGAGGTGCATATGTTTGCACACACACAATATTGAGTTGTATAGCAATGAAAGCTATGTGTAGTACTGTGGTTACAATAACTGGATGGGGTATAGTACCATAGGCCATCATCATGAAGCATCATGTGGTCACTCAAGGCTACAAATGTTTCCCAAACCAGCACTAATCATGCTGTACCTGAACTGTACTACCTTGGCTACAGTCACCATTTCACAACCAGTTGTTACATGGGTTTGTAAGGAGACCAATAAGGAGCATTCCCTGACATGGATGTGTAGTGTGTTGCAGAGTGTTTAAATGCCCCATGATAGGCCTCTACCCCTCAAGTATGTTATGTGTAAAGTGTGGATGAGATTTTGGATACTGGAGTGTGTCTTTACAGAGGGTTTGTGAATCCTTTATTTGTAGCATGTTAAAATGCTCTGTGTATGATATAGTTGTGTATGTTATGTGCATGTGCAGTATCATCTTTGCCTATCCAATGGTAACTACAGTGTAGCCACATTTGTTTGAGATGGTCTGGGTATTGCATGTGTTTGAGGCAGCTAATCACATTAGTGAGATGTGCGTGGTCTTACACCAAACATGCACAGCATGTATTATGGGTAGGTGTATTACATGTGTACATGGCCTACACCTTAACCATGACATATGCTTTTTATTTGCAATAATTAATGTAGAACACACTCACCAACATCTGTCTGCTGCCTTGATGTCACCCCAGAGGGACCTACATAGGGATGAGACAGTTTGTCAGTGGCCACAACTGTGGCATTGCTACTGTGAGTTTGCAATCTTACAGTAGAACACGAGTTTACATTCACAGGCCTACAGATTATGCTCCAAATGATCAATATTGCACAACAACAGGCTCCACATCTTCTAACTACACACTCCACATCTCACATATGCATGATCTACCGATACAGATAACAGTAGTCTACAGATATGCCATGTTACCTGCATGCTCCATGTGTGCTTGCTGGGTGGCTCCAACCTCCATCATAGTGTATGTCTGCTGATGTTGTTGTTGGGCAGGTGCCACGAGGCTCAGGAGCAGTTCCTCCACTCTGGTGAGGGGGGTGATGGATATTAACACCACCTCCTGTTGCAAGCTGTTGTCTCCGCACATCAGAAGTACGCTGACAGACATGTCTGAGTAGATCACTGCAGTGGTGGTGTACCTGCTCATATGTCCAGTTATGCAGGCCTACCTCATTTACCCTCCTGACACCATCTTGCCACATTGCAGTACGCTCCTGCTGGTCCTGGCTGGTTCGCGAGAACATTAGACTGTAGTGCTGAATCATACAGCTATTAATGATCTCATCTTCAGCACTACTATAGCTGGGATTTCTGCGATGTGCCATGATCCCTGGAAGACATAAAGAAAAAATATGTCTGAGCATGTCATATGGCACATTTAACATTATACAGTACAGATATCACTGAACTGCCATATATAGCAACCTATTAGCTAAATGAGAGTGAAACACTTTAACTACCACTTATCACTGCTCACCCCACAACTGCTTGAAAGTGCCTGGCTCACTCTATCTAATGAACCATGTTCTGCACAGCAACAAAATAAAATCACTATATAAGACTATACAAGAGTACCTGGCACACTGTATGCAACATGATGCACCACCTAGCCACAGCAGATATACATCAAGCTGATGTGTAAAGAAATATGTCATCCATCACAATGAGTGTAAGGTCCAGTAAATGTATTACTGTTATACCACACAACTTGTTAATGGCAAACCCGTGGCCAAAATATGTGCACAATTGGGACTATAGGTCGCATATTGCTATAGTACACTATAAATGTTGCTAGATACGCAGTTATATGTTTTACCACACATATGACAGAGGACATGTTACAGACATAACCACACACACATCAGACATAATTGCAGGACACAAAGGTATGGCAACCGAGATAAGCTTTACGTGTGTACTATACAGTACTGTGTGTCAGTACTTACAAAACCTTAATCTTGAGGAATGTAATCTGTGATGAATATAGGGACCACACAAAACAGTGGATGCAAGCAATGTGGACATACACCATACTTTGCTGCACAGGCCCAGAGCTTCAAGTAGTACTACAGTACACACAGGATTTGGATTCAACATCAGTACCAATCAATAATCACAGATGTAGTGCTTTAGCCTCCAATGACACACCCCAGTTAAAACCAAGGGACTTAATCACACTGTATGCCATAGCACTTTTTCTGCCTAGCAACAGAATACACAGCTTTTGCCGGGATCAAAGCAAGGACCCATAATACCATGACAGAAACAGTTTACCACTAAGCTATCCAACAAATGCACATCTTTGACATATTCACAAACACATTAACCATCACAGTCAGTCAACAGTACAGAGAATCTATTGCAACAAGTAGATGTAGGTGTGTATCAGTATATATGACTCTCTCTCTCTCTATATATATATATATATATATATATATATATATATATATATATATATACATACATATACACATCCATTGGTGTACATATACATATATATATAGGCACATGTACATTTCACCTTTCAATGTGGGAATATCAATTATACAAAGGATGTGAGGTGTACAGTAATGTAATAATATTGCACAGTCTTGTGATAAATGCATTGAAAGTGTTCACAGCCCAGGTAGCTTTAGCAGGCCTCACTGGCTTCAACATTGCAAACTGAACAAACCACCCACACTGTTTAACCACCACATGTTATATACCAGCACTGTATGCTGTCTTGTTTGTCACACACTAAAACCTACATACAAATATGCACATACTAACCTTCACCAACATATATATATATCTACCCTTCACAAACAGTTGCAATATATTCCCTGCTCTATGCACATATACAGATGTGAATATATATGACACATATATATTTCTCTGTATGTGTGTGGCATACACACACAAGGTCCACACTGTTGTAAGTCCCTGGACCACACAGCTGAACTGTTGGGCCTTGCTGCAACACAAACAGGTGTCACATGTGAACACACACTATCATTAGAGGGGGTATATATAGCTACAGATGCTAGATAAACATACTAGACTGCTACAGCAGTTGCCAATGCTAAGCTACACTTTAATATGACTATCATGCATGTGTTGCTCTGTCACACCCATGTTTATATAATGGCAGCGCTAATCCCCCCAACAGCCATTGGCCACACTACTGTACAGAACACAGATAACATGGATCAGATCTTTGACATTTAATGCTGAGCTACACATTTCACAGGTATGTCCCACTGCCCACATGTGCAAACTGTATTGTCCATAGCATTAGTTAAGCAGGAAATCTGTGCATAGATAAGTACTGCTGCCACATATGAATGGTTCACATTATGTAGACTACTCTTCAAAAACATCTACTACATGCCAGTAAATACATATGTGTCACATACCTTTCCTTTGTATGATTTGGTATTATTTATTTTTCTTTTTCCTTTTCTCTGTCTCTCTCTCTCTGTCAGTCTCTGCAATAGAGTGATTGAGTTTGTTGGCAACGATTGCAGCCTGCTTTTGTAGGTATTTGCACATGAGCATGTGATGGCCTCTGCACCAATTAGTGGCCACCATTTGCTAATTGCATGCAGCCTGCTGTGTAGTAATTGCAGTAATCACTGTCATAGCAACCCAGTACTATAAATTGCTAACTCAGGTAGGCGTGGCCCTTTCAGCTTTCCAAGATGGAGATCATCCTTGTTTGCTGTGGACATCATTGTTTAAGACAGAAGATTGGTATAGTTCTTATATCAGAAGCCAGGAGTTTAGTCAGTGATTTACATTTTGTACTCAGACCTAAATGTTGCTACTTCCAGTACACACTTGTCAGTGTAGAAATGTACTCACCCCTCAAAATGCTAACCCAAGATACATGGGAGGATGTACTTTCTTTTCAAATTTTACAATTAACTGCCATGCAAAGCTAGTTATTGAGATGTATTCCTCTGGCACAATAATTGTTTGTGAATTGCTATACTGTGAATATTCATTTACTCAGTTCTAAAGAGGTTGTGCTTTTTTAGTGTTGACATTAGCACAAGCTGCTCAGAAAAACTGGACACATTTCAGTACTGTGAGTATGCTTACCTACATCCTTGGTAGACCCTGCACACACAGGTATAGTCTACATTTAGGTAGGGGTGCAGAAGTACAGAGAGCGTACGTATTATTGTGTGAATTTTATCTTGCTGGACTTAAAGGGTTGCTGTGTACATGTTAGTTTATCAAGGCAAGTAGTCTGTCTGCGTAACTCCCAACTGTGGACCTATCCACATGGTAGCCAGAGATTAGCCTGTTATTCTTTGTCTGTGCACCACACAGGTCTTTTCAGCACTAGAGCAATGGCATTGTTACAGTTGGTTGATACCAGTACATGGCTACATCCTTTTGTATTTCAGTGTTGTATTCCTACATAAGGGTATGCTTCCGGAACTCCTTCCAAAGCTATTTGCACAGTGTGTAACAGCAGAAAGGCTGATATGCCTCTGTGTTTCTGCCTCTGCCAGACCTCTCAAACACTCAGGTAGATATTTGAACAGACTCAGGGAAAAGTAGAGAAAAAGTCAGGGACACCTTTAAAATATTAGTGCCACGAAGTTGAGACTTTGAGAGAAACAGCATATGGATTAATACACCTTTTCTGAAGTAAAAGAAGTATCTAACTCTTAATTATTGTTATTACTCATTATGTGTAATTCACCACCTTTCTGGCCAAAGTCAGTAGTTTTCGAAGGGATTCAGAGAGACGGAGCTAAATTTTGTGTCAAAATCAGGGGCATCCTTGAAAATTAGGGACAGTTGGGAGGTATGGCCTCTGCCCTAAACAGATATGCCAGTGTTTGTCCTGCTGTGATACTGTGTGCGGGGTTGTAAAGTGATGGTGTAACATTACTTCCTGCTAGAATGGCTGCTTCTCTTGTCACAGTCATGTAATGTAATCCCACAACAACTGTTGGTAACGATCCACAGAACACGTTTTGTGTTATGGCATTCCTATTTTTCCTTTACATTCACTCATTCTGATGCATGATATATTTATTTCAGCACCAACTTGTTGTATATCTACCGTGGCTTAGTGGTACTTCATGCAGTGTAGTGTGTACAAGGTCCGGGGTTCGAGATTGACAGAGGTGTTTTATTTTGCTGCTGAGCAGAACAAGGGGCCTCATATACAGACTGACTAAGGCACTTTTAAGCAGTTGTAAGCGGGTTTGCGCGGGTTTGCGTTATGCTTAGCAATGCTTAGCTAAGCGCAATCAAGCGCACACTAGTGCAAACCCGCTAACTACTGCTTAATAGTGCTTACTCCCGCTAACCCCCACGCTCATTTCTTTGAAAGAAAAGAAAAATGGGGAGATAGGAAAGTGGTGATAAAGGGGCACACAGAGGGAAAGACAGTAGGGAAAATAGCTTGGGATGTGCAGGACAGGTGTAGGGAAGGTCCATAGCTGCCATTTCTTGAACAGCAACAGCTGTGCATATGCAATAAATTTGGAGGTAAATATGAAACCTTCAACCCCTGAGAGAGGGGTGAGGACAACAAAGTATGTTGTAATGCCAATTAAATTACATTTTATGTGTCCAGGGACATGTGTGCAAAATGGGCAGCTATGTATGGGGAGTAATTTTTTTTTTTTTGGGAGCAGATTGCCCTTTTTTTCAGGTGAGAGTGGAATGTGGGGTAGGGGAAGTAGGTATATTTGGGGAGGTAGGTTGGGGAGATAAACAGACAAGACAAACAAGATGCATACATGGGCGGAATATGACACGTGGTGGATGAACAGCATTGACGGGGAGGGATGTTTGGAAATCACAAGCCCATGAGCCCACAGATGGCAACAGTGGAACTGAGATCCCCACCCATGGGCAGTCACCACTGCACCTTCACAGCCCAGAGGGTGGCTGTGCTGGCGGCTGTGTAGGAGGGGCAGGCTGACCCGGGAGTTGCGCCACTCATGCCTCAAGCTGGCGTAGAGATTCTGCAACAGAACGTTCGATCTCTCTACGCACCATAGCTCAGACCGTTCGAAGGGTGATAGGTGGCCCTCCTCCGCCTATGCTTGCACGTGAGAGCCAAACCCCATCCCCTGCAGCACTTCCACCTGAAGGTGGCTCAGGGCCAACAGAGGAGGAGGTCCCAGACTGGGCACTGGACCTGCTGGTGCCAGGTGCCATGACCAGCTGAGGTGGGACAGGTGGGTCCGCTGGGACCGGCCTTCCCATACGAACTATGTTTTGGAGAATTTAATAAAGATATGGGTTAGTAACAGTCAACAGCATTCCCAGTTAGTTATAACAGCATGCAGAAGTATTCCCATTAACCCAACACACCAGAGTTTCAACAGTGGAAAAGCAAGCATAACACATGCATATATAGAACAATAGTGGACATTACAACAGCATGCATGTTTAATTGATGGCAACAGACCACCAATATTGTGGTATTTGAACAGGGCACATGCATAGAAATAAATGCAAATATTTATAAACCAATAGGACACATGTCCCAACAAATGTTTTGAGATTAGACGTATTGACTGAGGTGTGGAATTGCATTTTTTATGCACATACATTAGGGTGGAAAAAGATAGCTCAATTAACAACTTATATATCCTTCTAGTTTATACTACATTCCTATTAACTGCAGTTATATGTCCCTTACATGTATTATGACACTACCCAATGTCCTTCTATTGTGCAATTGGATTTTGCTAGATCATTATATACATGAGCTGTATCTGACATACAAACTGTCCAGGATGCAGATGTTACTGCTCACACACACTACTGCTGAGATCGTACACTGACAGCTCTGCTTTCATATAATTATCTAGATATGTTCAGGTGAAATTATCAGTTATATGCTAATAGCTTCCTACATTTCTGGCAGCACACTGATATTTCTGAGGAACACAATACCAAGCTACTCATGTGCCAGATTAACCTGTACATGCTGGGCATGAACCAGCCATTGAGGGCTGTAAATATGCATAAAAGCTACTGGCACTCCCTTCATCCACTTTATATGGGCCTACCAAGTGCGGGTTGACACTGCTTAATACAACAGTACTATTTCTAAAATGCAACAATACAACAACATATCAAATAAAATCACACAGACACACTCCAGGAATTATACCTTTATTAAAGAATTATTACACCTTTATTTATTGGGTTAAAACACTTTTTTGAAGGCTCTCTCATTTATTTTATATAACAGTACATGCAGAATAATTACTAACTTGCCTGGTGACACAGCCTTTGCAGTCTATCTTCATGGGCTTGCTGATTCATAGCCCAGACACCTGCAGCTGTGAAGTAAATGCAGTGATAATGAGACATACCTATCCATAGTATAGACAAGAATAGCAATTCTTAAATACTTAATACAATGGCTACTTAGTAGTGGGGTATTTGCCATCCCACGGGCCTCCTGGATCCACTGGTCCAGTGGATCCTCCTTACATCACTTCAGGTCAGAATAATGGTGCCTGACCTGCTCACCAGTCCAAGGAACACCAGTGGCACTGGTGAGATCACAAGCTAGACAGTTCCAGGACTCCGATTTTTTATTGGGTGCCCTGGTACTGGCCCTGCAGGAGTCTTTTCCTCATGATTGTGGACAAGGAGCCAAACCATTACTTTGGTTTCCTCAATACCCCAGCATTGCGCTTGAAATCGAGTGCCTTCTCCAACACCAGCCGTGCTGACTGCAGAAGAGAGCTACAACCAGTTATGGCAAGTATTCCTGCCTGTGGAACTTAAATTTGCCTCATTTCCTGCACTTATTTGTGATTGGCCAGTTTTGAAAAAACTCAGCTGTAGGCACACCTGCTTAGCTGATGTTGGCAATGTTTAAAAATTCCTTTAATAGATATGTGTCTGTTGAAAGTGCATGGTTATGAAATACTGTCATGGCTTAGTGATTCAGTACTGTGACTATGGTGCACAGTATCCCGAGTTCGAGCCCTGTCACTTTTTTTATTTTCCTACTGGCCAGACCTGAATGGTTAAGGTACAGTAAAGGAGGTGTGGCTGTGTTTAGCCGACTTTGCTTGACATTGCCTGACTTTGCTCAGTGTTGCTCAACGTTGCCTGGCGTTGCCCAATGTTGCTCGACATTGCACTGGTTAGCGGGTGCGCAGCTACGTGCAAACATGTTCTGGTTGTGCTAGTTGGCACGATGCACAGCTCCTTGTAAAGACATTGCGCTAGTTAACGCAGCGCTCAGCTACAAGCAATTAAATATAAATATGCTCAATACTGGTAAAATATGGTTAGCAGTGCTTTACATTGCTTAAAATAAGTTATTCATGCATCAGTATCCATAACCATTTCTCCTTCCTAGATATATATATCTATATATATATCTATATATATATATATATATATATATATATATATATATATATATATATAATTTGTTCACTACTACATATAACATTTCAATGCTTTTTACAAAACTTTAAATAATACATGTCAGGAAATATTTTTGTATACAGATTTCCAACAGAAAATGGAATGTGTAGTGGTGGGACTCGAATTATGCGAAGGCTCTAACCACTACGCTATTTCACTTAATTTGCATATATTTTTCTTCTTATCCTCTTCGGTGTCTAAACTGCTAACTGTAGCTAAGCAATGGGCTAACCCGCGCAAATACGGGCAGCTATATCGGAAATTAAAAAAAAACATTTATTTTACTTTTTATATTTGTATGGGGTTTAATATATGGGGGAGTGCAGTGTTAGAATGTACACATGTGAACGGTCTCACTCATGTAACTAGACATTTCCCGAGTTTCAAAATTGCAGGGGTGTGGATTTTTGGATTGCTCGGCAGTCCGACACACCCCCTATACTCGTCCACACAACGTGTTAGCTTTAGAGTTGAGGCAGCATGCCCTCATTAATATGCATGGTGCGCTGCCGTCTTACTCTTAGACTGGCTCTTCCATGTAAGACTAATCTAGTCTTACACGGACGATTAGTGAATCCTGGGGCATGACTGACAACTGGGTAATGATTACAGACAATAAACTGTTTGAAAAACTTCTAGGACCTCATCCTTGTTTTGTATTTAAGAGACCCAGGAACATTAGGGACTGTGTAGAGTGCAACTTCAGACTGGAAGAAGACAACAGAGGAACTTACCCATGCATCCCCACCCTTTTTGCACTTACTACAAATACATGAGCAACAAGGACTACTAGTCCAGTACTCACAAGAAAAATCAACAGCACTTGTTTTGGTAATTGCAACAATGCTTTTGTGATATGCCATGCACATTAAATGGCTACCATTGTTTCTACATAAGGAAAACTGTGACCAAACTCAGAATCAGGGTAGCACACCACCTGTCTGACATCAGACGCCAGATCCTCAGAAACAAATTAACAAGGCACTGCTGTGATTTCCCACACTATGGAGGTTTCCATTTCCACATTCTGGACAAGCTCATTATGGGTACAGTCGAGGGAAACAAAAATGCAATCCTTGAAAAAAATGGAGTTGAGCTGGCAGATCAGGCTGGATGCCCACCACCACCCCAGTCTAAACACAAGCATTTCCATTACAAATGTGCTTGTACTCAGGAAACTAAACCATAAATCACATAGATAAAACAACAAACCCAGGATTTGGACATAAACTGTTAATTAACCCCAATTGCTGCTGTTAATATGGAAAAGTCAATCAAGTAATTACATTTGTAAATCACTGCATCTACATTAGCATGGTTTATCTGGTGAACTAATGACATGGCAAACAAGCCACATTATATTTTGTGGGTGTATGTGTGATCTCTAGATGTGTACAATCAAAAAAGTAACTGGCATGTTTTTGAAAGTTTTTCTTGTGTGCACAATCTTAAACAGCAACCTTCAATTATTTGAAAAAAAAAGTTTTTTCTACTACTGATTTTGGACTTTGGTGTTAAGAGTGAGACATACCTCTAAACCTCTATCAGCAAGAAATCTGGACAAAACCATAAATAAAAGTGGGACAAAGGGCCAAAAATAGGGCCAATTTTAAATATAGCTCTTACAAACTTAGAAAGTTGATAGAATAACAGGTTTTGCATTAGCATGAATTTTCTGAAGGGTATGAAGTCCGAAAGTCAAATGTCTGTCATTATTTTGTAACTTTAATCTTTAAATATTTGCCACTAATTTCCCAGAAAACCCCAATTCTATGAAAAGTGGACCAAAATATGAGGCAAAAATCTGTCCAATTGAGGGGTATGGAGTGAGAAAAGGTGGCCAAACTCTAGCCTCCCAGTGTGATTGACAGCCCACTGTCATACTGATTACATCAGCCTCTTACATCATGTGTCTGCACCCTGGGTCCCATACCACCACCCCCCTCTGTCTGGAGATTGGTTAACTGCCCTTCAGCCTAATCTCTCCCAATTTCAAGCCCTTTAACTAAACAGGTACAGAGTGTGTAGCCCTCTTTTGCACTCCATCTGGAACCTGAAGAGACAAAGAATCTGAACAGAAGAGCCTTAATTTCACCACCTGGAACCTGGAAAGAGGAAAAATCTGAACAGAAGAGCCCTCAGTAACTCCTAGACTCAGGAAGAAGCTTGAAGTGAAAACCCCAGACTGGAGTGCCTTAAAACCATGCTCTGGGACCAACAACATCCCACCTCTGAATGCAGCTGCCCCACAGCAACCAGGTAGAGATACTGTAGCCGCTGGTCCTGCATTTAGCAAAATTTCTATAATCTGCAGTACAATGAAAATTGTTGTTCCAGGGCACCATTCCATACTGTTATAGTCTTCACACCATAGGCACAATTTGCCTATGCTCAAAGAAGATCTGAGATTCTTATGTTTATAAAAAATGTTTGTATACTCTGCATTACACCACTTTCTAGATTTTTATATCATGGGCACAGTAAGCTCATACAAAAGGTTCTGATGTCTCAAATAAGTTCTGTGACTTGTTTTCCACTGTATGCTATTTCTCTGGATGCATGTACTGTTCAAAAATGAGAATCACTTAGCGTAGCTTTAAGTGACTATCTCCCCTGCATATAAAAAGGACTATCTTTATCAAGAGAAAGAACAGGGACTGGTCACATTAACCATATATATCAGCCTTGTTATACAAGAGAATATTAGTCTTTTATATTATATGTCAGGAGATAATGAGTCCCATAAAAGTGGGCACAGCCCCTCATATTATATTTGATAGATGGGACAAAGTTCTGTAATAAAGCGTTCATACTTGGCTCCAAGGAATATGAGCCCCACTGATGCAGACATAGCCTCTCATTTTACATGTGTTACAAAACAGACTAATAAAGTCTTGTGATAGTCTCATAAAAGCAGGCATTTGCAATGATCAAAGTGTAAACCATTCTGTTAGATGGACCTGATGAAGCTCAGGTGAAAGTGTTTTCGTAAATATAGTTCTATAGCTGTAGCTCATAGGGTGTTGTCGTGTTTTGTTTGTTAGAAATTAGAAATAAAAATTAAAGTAAAATCTTTTGACTAAGAATGAGGTTCCACAGGCTACTGAACTAGTAAACCCTCACAGGTCCTTCAGGAATATTCTAATAAATGACTAACGTCTAAGGTGTTTGGGATTGGCTCCTTGTTTTTCCATCTCTCAGATTTTCCTCCAAACAGCTGCCATAGAACTTCTCACCATTGTCTGTAACTGCCTTTAAATAACTGACCTGTTGAATGTACTGTATTAGAACAAGGACACTCATCCAACTGCATACTTAACTGAATAAGCTACTGAAAACTTCAACAAGGTTTCTTTATTCCTGCCACAGGGAGGGTTTCAGAGAAAAAGAGTCTCCTATATTTGCTAGCTAAAGTGATTTTATGTGGACTAATCCTTTATACTCTGTATCTTTTACAAATTTAGGATAAGTTTGATAACAAATCCTTCCTTTTGCCTAAAGTGGTTTCAGCATCTAGTTTGAACCAGGCTGTTCATTGTCCTGTTTTCTATCCAGAAAAAAAAATAGGGGAAAAAGAATTCTACACAGTTTGTATGTCCACAGGCAACCAAAATACTACATTGACAGGACAAAAACTTTCAGGAATTTTAACCAACTGTTTATATTTCCAATGAAGGTAACAAAAAGGGGCAATATGTGTCAAATCAATTTCTAAATCATTGCCTTATGAAACTGTTTTTCTTTTATCTTTAACGTAATAAGACACTTCCAGGCAAGGTCAGGGCCCACTCTTTTAGGGCTTTGGCTCTACATTTATTTATTTATTCATTCATTCATTTATTTATTTGCATTTGTTTACCAGGATGGTCCAGCTGGGCCAGAAGTGTGCATTTTCAGTGGAGTCCCGGAGAGAAAAGCTCCACATATAAGACATTTCACGTACCATACAGAATTTATATTAATAAAGACATCATTTAATACATGTTATTAGAAGCTGATAGAATTGCTGAAAAAAACAGTGCATAAGTAATCATTCTCACATCAAAGATATTATACAAGCAATATGGAGTATATACATGAGGACATTCCATATGAGTAGTTTTCAGCTAGCAACATTTATATAGGACACTTCGTGCAATGGGTGCAAAGCAGATACAGGAATTACTTAGAGAATAGATACTTAAAATTTTACATGTTTAGGAGGTGTAACAGATGAGCGATAGGCTATATGAGTCCTCTTGCAGAAATCAGCAAAGTCGGTGGATATTGTTGCAGATGCAAGTGGTGGTATAATATTAAGGTAGGCTGAGAGAGTACCTGAATGTCTCACCTGGTACAATGGTAGGGCTGTAAGGGTTAAGAAGAGAAGGAAGTAGACAGGGGGGTTCAATGGTAGGAAAATGAGGGTAGGAAGATGAGGAAAGTGGACAGGATGGAGAGGCAGAGTAAGTAAAAAGACAGGTGGATGTGAAAGGAGGAAGACAGAGTAGTAGAAAGGGGGTGAGAATAGTTGTGATGGTTGAAGTTAAGTTATATGAGATGTAGTGTTAGCACATGTGCACAGCCAAGATGAGGAGAGGTGTTGTTTCAGTGATGTCTTGAAGAGGGTTACTGAGCAGGTGGAGCTAAGTGTTGGGGGGAGGGATTTCCAAAGTTTTGGGATGGTAAAGGAGTAAAGCATCTGGCCAGCAGAAAGTTCTGGGTTTTTCTACATTTATGAGTAGTTGGTTGTTGGATCAGAGTGGTCTGTTAGGATGGAATAAAGTAAGTATAGAAGATAGAGCAGGGCACATGGATGGACCATGAATGGGTTTGTGAGCTGTAGTTAGTTGGATAAAGGTGAGATAGTTGGGGAGTTCAAGCCATTTAGGTTGCATAATGATAAGCAGTGGTGGGATGAGGAGGCATTAGTTAATTTTGTTGTAGCATGAGTCTAGTCTGGACTTTAGAGAGAACTGAATGTTGGTGAGAAGGGGGCACTGTATATCTGTAGCAATTCAATTTCATATGTGCAGCATCACAAAGTACAGTGAAATTCTTATTCTGCAAATCCTTCAGCAACATATAAAAACAATGACAACTAACAAGATGAAGTAAATATATATATATATATATATATATATATATATATATATATATATATATAAAACTGTGCAAGAGAGCACATTTGTGCATATAAAGCTCATTTCCATCCAAATCTGAACCAACCTACAGTACTGGAATGAGAGGTAGTATGTGAGTTTTATTTAACAGTCTAATAGATTGAGGTTTAAAATGGTCCTTCAGCCTGGTTGTTCTGGCAGTTATAATGCCTCCGTGACAGTAGCAGCATAAACAGTTTGTGTTATGGATGTTTGAATAGATCACTGTTGTAGTATGAACATCCTCCCTCCACCTCTTTGTTGTTGTTGTGGTTTATGAAAGGGCTGTGGATATTTCCCTCTCTCTTTCTCCTAGCTGGGCTCTAGCCTCCCTTGCTGTGAGGCAAAAAGCTGTGAGAGTTTGGTGCCCTAACCCCTTACTTTATACCACTCTGCTCAAGTTGTACAATGCTTAGGGCATGTGGAAGGTACCCTAAAAGCTGTGGAAGCTGGGCAGCCATTGAGTCCATGGCAGGGTATGAACCAGCAGCCATTGAGTCCATGGCAGGGTATGTCCCAGCAGCCACTGAGTCCATGGCAGGGTATGTCCCATACTGCTTAGGCTGCAGTAACATTGAAACCCATCACAAGTGAGGGACCTGTGTCCTCTCTCTCCATATTTTCTTGCTCCCTTCCCAACTTTACTTACTTGAATTTTTATTCAGCACATCACAATAATTCCAGCTTTATATTAGGTATCCTCTTTCCACACAACAAGAGAGACAACAACCTAGGTGGCTGTCCATCTGTTTCTCGGTAGTTATACTGGTGGGTTCAGTCTTGATCCCAGGTCAAGAGGCTTGCAGACAAATGCCCTATGTCTGTACCAGAGGCTAGCCGTCTCTCATCCTGTTATGTTTGAAAAGTGCATGGAAACAGCTGATAGTGTAATGTGTAAACATTTAGCTTTTCTGCATTCATGTTTTCCAGGATGATGATTAAAATTTGCAACACTACACTAGACAAGTGTTTGCAAATCTGCAACAGTTTTTCCATGATAAGAAAAGAACTTATCCAATAACTTAAAATGGGTGAATAGATGTTCTGAATAAAATAGAAGCCAGTCTTGATTGCATTACAAGTGATGCTATGGTAACCCACATTACATTGTCTGGTGCCAGCGTGGTGCTGAAGAAAGGAGTAGTAAAAAGACTGGAAGAGAAGGAAGAAAACAATAAATGCATTAAAAATCATGTCATGACCACTCCAGAAACAGTGTCGGATACGTCAGAACTGGGAAAATAGGCAGCTGTTGGTTTTCTAACTGGAAGTATGCTTTTAATTTTTGATTTGTGTTTGTTTTATTTTATAAAGTGGAAATTGAGCTTTGCAGGAAATGTGTGGAAACATTTAAGGTACTAAATGACTTTCCTGAAGTGTAAAATATGTAGAGTAGTATACTTACTTTTGAATTATTTGTTCATGGATTAAATTCTGTTTTTAATTATGTCTAAAACACTGTATTTAAATAAAGCTCAATGATCTGAGTACTCAAGTCCTGTCAGTTGATTGAAAATACTGTGTTCTACCAGCTCTCTGCAGTTAAGTTTTTCTTTATTTACCACAGAAATATCATCATTAGGTTCATACGTTCATAGGTAAGTACAGGGATAGCTGCACTTGTGGGCATTTAAGCCTATCCATTTTCCTTTTTTGTGCTCAAAACAACTTATCCCATTCAGTTACAGATTGGCTTTACTTATCCCATGGTCGATAATTATATATTACCCCAAATAAGAATAATTGGGATCATGCCATGGATAATCTGAGAGCACCCATGAATGGGATAAATCATATAAGAGCTGACTCTGTCCATTAGTAGTACAAGGGGCAGTGCTGGGGAGAATGTTCTGTTTCCCATCTATAGATCTAAGTTACGTTTGAAAATGGACGGGATGAGCTTTGTTTTATTTGGATGGGGAGTCCATTTCACAGCAGTGATATCCTCTGTGAAATATATCTGTCTCTCCAAATATTTCTGTTGATGCTACAGAAGAGGTTTAGATTTCTAGACAGAGTATTTATGATACAATTTACTTGCTAATGTATAGTAAATCCATCAGGAATGGTTCAGAGGATGCCTTGTATGACAGACATAGGTCACCTCTTAGAAATCTCTAGAATACCAAGTATAGTGACAGAGCTTAGAGTCGGTCTATGTAGGATATGTTCTTTAGGCTTTGTATCCTTTTAATAAGCTGTCTCTGTGGGCATTCCAGTTGTTACATGTATCTGGACAGATACGTGCCAAAGGTTGCATTGTCATAGGATCATAGGAAGTTTCTAGGCTAATGGCCCTATGGCCCTTACAAGCCTAGCCAAGTTCTACCATTATTTCCATGATCAACACCAATTGCTCATGTCCAAGAGGGACACAGGTGGAACTCCCAGGGTGAATTTACAGTTACCCATCCAATCATCCAGATTGTGTTTGAAGAGGGCCAATGAGGTGCTCTGTTTGACATGAAGTGGTAGCCTGTTCCAAAGGTGTGGTAATCTTTGGGAGACAAATCTGTCCCTCCAGAATGTTCTATTAATGTCACATATCAGGTTAAGGTCTTTAGAGTGAGCAACCTGTGTACCATTTGACTTGCAAATATGCATCATTTCCAATAAAACAGGGTCAAGGATTGCCTTATAGGCATAGATCACCTCTGAGAAGTCTGTATGAAACAGAATAAAGTGACAATGATTTCAGATGATCCACATAGGACAGTTGAAGACCTTGAATTTTCCTTGTGAGTAACCTTTGCATGAGATGAGCACTATAGAATACCCTTCTTACCACTGTGAAAACATGGTGATCAAAGATAAGGTTACTGTCAACCTGTGTGCCCAGGCCTGTCACCACTGAGTGCATCCTTAGGGTGTTGTTATTGATGCTAGTTAGCAGGAACATTGCAGTTACTGAAAGGGATGATAATCCATTTTTGTGCATTGAGTTTAAGGCCATGACTTTCCCACCAGTCATTTGTTTGTGTAAGACCCTCTTGTAGGATGTTGACATAATTTGGAGATTCTATGACTGCTCCCAGTTTGCAGTCATACAAAGACTTTGTCAACCACAGACCTTTAGTTTTAGCACGTACTTCTCAGAAATACATTCCTAACCATAGAGGTTCCAGAACTAATCCCTGTGGAACACCACAGGTTACAGGTCATCTGTTGGAGGTAGATTCCCTTTTTTTGACTATATTGGTTCTGTCAGTGAGCCAGTTAGTGACCCATCTAATAATATAAGGGTTGATACCTAGCTGGGTGAGTTTGTCAATGATGCCTGAGTGGGGGTTAGTGTCAAAAGCCTGGTCCAGTTCTAGGTAGGCTGTATGCATGGATTTCCCATTGTCTATGGACTTGGTGACTGTCTTGAAGATGTCCACCAGGTTTAACAGGCATGATTTCCCTTTGACAAATCCAAACTGAGTAGGGTCAAGTGTTTGGAGATTACCTATATCTTTGTTGATAAGGTCCATGGTTGTTCACTCCATGGCCTTGCAGATAAGGCTAGTCAGACTAATAGGTCTGTAGTTCCTGGGGTCAGGGGAAACACCACCTTTGTGCAAGGGGATAATGGTGGTCAGTTTCCATTCAGTTGGGACAAAGCCAGTGCTTAGACTATGACTGAAAAGAGAACCCAGTGATGTTACTAATTCTTGTTTGAGCCCATGTAGGATGCAGCCTGGGATGTTATCAGGTCCAAATAAATACGACCTGAGAACAGTCCACAAAAGAAACAAGCGAACCAGCAAAATCTCCTGCCTCAGAAAGAGAAAAAGCACCAGCACGACACAATGGCACAATTCACAAAAGATTTAATCCAAACGATAAAACAATACACAAGTAGTTGAGCGCTTTCATCCACTAGGGACTTCTTCAGAACACTTAATTAAAACACTACCACTACATTAAATACGTTAAAAATTACATCACATGTCATTTCCTCATTATAGATTTAAAGTGCAAGTGCATAGAAGTACCTAAAGTTACCTAAAATTTCATAGAGAATGTAAACTGTGTATTAAAAATACATAAAAGTTACATAAAACTTTTCAGTGCATATTGTGGTGCCACTGCATATGAAGCTTCCATCAAAACATAATACATTTAATTATAATAATATATAAAAATTATATGTATATTTGCTGGAACAGTCCCATTATTTTTAGGAGCATCTATTTATTATTGTCCAATATAGGTTTTATGGAAACATGTTCATTGATGCCAGGATACACTGATGCATTTAGTTTTACCTGCCATCTTACCTCCTTATCACTAACTAATTTTTTAACATCTCCTCCTCTCACATTGGCTCTAACCAGTTCAAGAATTCCAAAACTGAAATTAGAACATTCCTTATTAGTTTTTAGATGTTTCCACAAAGCATTAGTCTCGTCCTTCTTTCTAATACTATACTGGTGATCGTAGATCCTGTTGCGTAAGCACCTGATGGTCTTTCCTACATAAAAGCAGGAACAATGTGTGCAGGCAGCCATATATATCAAATTGGTGGATCTACAATTGCCTTTTTGAAAGTGGATTTTGGTTTTGTTAAAATTCTGTAAAGTTAAGTCCTGTACTGTTGTTATATACTGACACTGGGGGCAAGTCCCACATTTTGTTGTTCCCCTCTTATTAACTGTGTAGTTCTGTTTTTTCTCCAATAAGGACCTCAAATTCAGTCCATTCCTATACACAAAGTGGGGTACCCCCCCAACAGTATTCCAAATCCTATTATCAGCTCTTAATACCCTCCAGTTCTTCTGAATGATCCCTTTAATGTACTTACTATGGGGTCCATATTGTATGATACAAGCTTTCCCAAACTTATTTGTCATGTCTGTACCAGCCTCATGGTTGTTCTTAGGGGGTACTGTAAAGGGTCTTCCTCCTCCAAGCAGGGGTACATACCTCTTACCCCATTGATGCCAGACATAAGTCTTAAGCTCATTAATCATACCCTCAGGATATCCCCTTTCCACAAAGAAAGAACCTATCTTCCTTAATTCAACATCCAAATCCATGATATCTGATGTCATCCTCGCCGCTCGAATGAACTGCCCTTTTACTATATTTCTTTTCTGGGCCCAAGGATGGCTACTATTAAAATGTAAATAGGAATTGCTAAAAGTGCTTTTCCTAAAAATGTTAGACTTAAAGTTCCCTTCTTCCAATGTAACCAATACATCTAGATAAGAAATACTCTTTCTATCCATATTGATGGTAAATTTTAAATAATCAGTACACGAGTTTAGGTATTCAAAAAAATCATCCAACTCACCCTTACTCCCTTTCCAAACTAGGAAAATATCGTCAAGGAAACGATAGTAGCATCCTATATGTTCCATCCATTTAGAGCTAAGGATGTATTCCTTTTCCCAGTTTAACAACACCAGGTTTGCATATATGGGGGCACAAGCGGCCCCCATCGCAACACCCTTACTTTGCCTATAATATTTCCCCTCGTAATAAAAGTAGTTGTGGGTTAATACTACCTCCATGAAGTCCAAGATCAAGAGTGTTTGCTCCCAAACGGTTCTTACCTAGCTCATGAATACTATCCTGAAACCTTCTCATCCCGTCCACATGGGGGATGCTGGAAAAAAGGTCAACCACATCAATAGTGACCAACCATTCAGCCTCCTTGGAAATGTGTGGTTCCAGTCGTCCTAAAAAATCCCATGAATCGGCCACTAGATGACTTATACTCCCCAAACAAGGTTTTAACCATTTATCGACGACTTTTCCAAATCTGAAAGTTTTGGAGAAACTTCCAGATATTATTGGCCTGAATGGTGGATCCACAATATCCTTGTGGACCTTTGGGATGCCCACTATCGTACCTATAACAGGATGTTCTACTTTAAGATATTTTTCTAGGTCGAAATCAATACTACCTTCTAATATAAGGTCGTGTAGTAACAGATCCACTTTTCTGTACCCTTTATTAACTTCATTTAATGAAGATTCCTCATATTTTCCTGAATTACTTAAAATACTGTTCATCTTACTAATGTACTTTTCACTGGAATATAGTACTACGCCACCCCCCTTGTCCGGTTTCATGATCCGGATAAGTTTATTCTCCTGTAATCTTTTTAACAACATATGCTCGTCCTTAGAAACATTATATTCAAATTGTTTATGCAAGGGTTCGGTGCATTGGATATGCCTATAAATATCACCAACTACGAGTTTTTCAAACGTGTCAAGTAGTGGATTTAAAGGGGGGGTGTAGGAACTCTTAGTCTTGAATTCCTTTTCATTTACATAATTAGATCCTTCAAACTTAATACCAAGATTCAGTTTCCTAATATATTTTTTCACATCTAATATATTCTCAACTAAATTCAATCTACTGTGGGGAATAAATTTCATCCCTTTTGATAGTAAGGTAAAGTGCTCTTTGGTAATGACTTCATCGGTGTAATTGTATATGTTGAAGTTGTCATAACTACTAAGCACATCATTAATCTTTAATATATTTTTAACTTTTTCTTTTTCATTTTCACCAGTATTAATGATGGAATTATGGTTGTATTTACACCTACTACCTATCTTGTTGCTCTCCCATCCATACACTCCCCTTTCTTGGCCGAGTAGCCTCTCACATCTGTGTCCCAGTCCTGTTCTTCCCATAAAAAATTCCTATCTCTAAATTTATTCGTGTCAGTAAATTTATTCCTATAATTATGATATGGGGTATCTCCATAGTTATCCCCCTTTTTTCCAAAATTTTTTCTGTGTTCCTGGAAAAACTGGGTTCTTTTAACATTATATTTATTTGTGTTTTTATTGTTATAATGTTTGTTATTGTCCGTCTTATCCCATCTATAAGCTTCTCCCTTCCTATACTGCTCAATGTCTCTTTTGAGTTTACTACATTTGCGTTCAAATTGTTTATTCAACATTCCTGATACCCATTTGTATTGCATTTCATACAGTGTTTCAAAGTCGCTGAACAACAAGTCAGAAGTAATACTATTATTTAAAAACTCAAGCTCATTTAACAGTTTACAAATTTTGCCATCATTTGATTCCATAATGAATCGCATAAACGAAAAACCAAAACTGTCAAAAAGTTTATTGCATTCTTTTTTGTTTTCCTCGTCGAGCACTATCCCCATGGGTACTTTAAAAAAACGTAACCCCATGGGGACGACTCCTTTGTCCAGACAATTTCTTAAATAATTATTGTCCATTTGCACACTCTTTAATAATTTTAACTTATTACCAAAAGAAGTAATAGCCTCCTTCAAATTCGGAGCCTTGTCATCAGTAACATCTGTACTATAACCTTGGACTTTGGGTCGATCGTCATTGAAATCGAATTGCCCATCCAAAAATGTAGTAAAATTAAAGCGTTTCCTATCCCTTATATCTCTAGAAGGGATACACTGTTTAAGAGTACCTGTTTGTTGGTCTTGCGCTGTAAAGGCGTAAGTTTTTTTAGGGACGGTGCGTTTAGGTCGGGCCCCCGATATGTTATAATCCACCTCCGATCCTCGTAAACTGCTGGCAAACGCCGTTCGCGTCTGTGTTCCGCCAACTACTCGGGATCCATTAGAGGCTGGTCTTCCTTCACCTCCGTGACTCGTCCGGCCATCCTGTCCGTCCACTACGTCATCCAACGCGCCAAAACGCCTGTCATTACGTACACAGCCAACTCGATCATCTAAAACCAACGTACCGCTTTTCTGAGTCATGACACAGTTTGGTTGAGTCATTAGATCTATGAGACGGGTGAGTTCACCCCTCATAATTGCCATTTCAGATTGTAGTCCCCTAATTTCCTCACGCCTAGGGGAAAAGATTGATGGAAGCTCATCCAGAGAATCCATGCTCGGATTCAACAACTAAATAAATACGACCTGAGAACAGTCCACAAATGAAACAAGCGAACCAGCAAAATCTCCTGCCTCAGAAAGAGAAAAAGCACCAGCACGACACAATGGCACAATTCACAAAAGATTTAATCCAAACGATAAAACAATACACAAGTAGTTGAGCGCTTTCATTCACTAGGGACTTCTTCAGAACACTTAATTAAAACACTACCACTACATTAAATACGTTAAAAATTACATCACATGTCATTTCCTCATTATAGATTTAAAGTGCAAGTGCATAGAAGAACCTAAAGTTACCTAAAATTTCATAGAGAATGTAAACTGTGTATTAAAAATACATAAAAGTTACATAAAACTTTTCAGTGCATATTGTGGTGCCACTGCATATGAAGCTTCCATCAAAACATAATACATTTAATTATAATAATATATAAAAATTATATGTATATTTGCTGGAACAGTCCCATTGTTTTTAGGAGCATCTATTTATTATTGTCCAATATAGGTTTTATGGAAACATGTTCATTAATGCCAGGATACACTGATGCATTTAGTTTTACCTCCCATCTTACCTCCTTATCACTAACTAATTTTTTAACATCTCCTCCTCTCACATTGGCTCTAACCAGTTCAAGAATTCCAAAACTGAAATTAGAACATTCCTTATTAGTTTTTAGATGTTTCCACAAAGCATTAGTCTCGTCCTTCTTTCTAATACTATACTGGTGATCGTAGATCCTGTTGCGTAAGCACCTGATGGTCTTTCCTACATAAAAGCAGGAACAATGTGTGCAGGCAGCCATATATATCAAATTGGTGGATCTACAATTGCCTTTTTGAAAGTGGATTTTGGTTTTGTTAAAATTCTGTAAAGTTAAGTCCTGTACTGTTGTTATATACTGACACTGGGGGCAAGTCCCACATTTTGTTGTTCCCCTCTTATTATCTGTGTAGTTCTGTTTTTTCTCCAATAAGGACCTCAAATTCTGTCCATTCCTATACACAAAATGGGGTACCCCTCCAACAATATTCCAGATCCTATTATCAGCTCTTAGTACCCTCCAGTTCTTCTGAATGATCCCTTTAATGTACTTACTATGAGGTCCATATTGTATGATACAAGCTTTCCCAAACTTATTTGTCATATCTGTACCAGCCTCATAGTTATTCTTGGGAGGTACGGTCAAGGGTCTTCCTCCTCCAAGCAGGGGTATGTATCTCTTACCCCATTGATGCCAGACATAAGTCTTAAGCTCATTAATCATACCCTCGGGATATCCCCTTTCCACAAAGAAAGAACCTATCTTCCTTAATTCAACATCCAAATCCATGATATCTGATGTCATCCTCGCCGCTCGAATGAACTGCCCTTTTACTATATTTCTTTTCTGGGCCCAAGGATGACTGCTATTAAAATGTAAATAGGAATTGCTAAAAGTAGTTTTTCTAAAAATGTTAGACTTAAAGTTCCCTTCTTCCAGTGTAACCAATACATCTAGATAGGAAATACTCTTTCTATCCATATTGATGGTAAATTTTAAGTAATCAGTACACGAGTTTAGGTATTTGAAAAAATGGTCCAAATCATCCTTACTCCCTTTCCAAACCAGGAAAATATCGTCAAGGAAACGATAGTAGCATCCTATATATTCCATCCATTTAGAGCTAAGGATGTATTCCTTTTCCCAGTTTAATAACACCAGGTTTGCATATATGGGGGCGCATGCGGCCCCCATCGCACATTACAAGTGCTGGCATTTCAACAGGGGCCAGTTTACAGTCAGAGTGCAGGAGGTTTCTTAGAACTCAAGCTGTTTTCCAAACATAGAGCGTCATCTTGGGGGTATAGCTGGTTAGGACTCTGTCATTTTGTCAAATAAAAGCAGTAAGGGAACTATTATGAAAACAGGGACTTGTTTTATGTTTACCTGGGAGATGGTAAGTGGTTGGAAAGGATGTGGCAGTAGAACTGAGAAAGAGGTTGTGCAGAGGAGCTACGAAATCCCAGGCCCATTCTGAAGAATAACGGGAAAAGTGTTACAACCCTGTACCTAGTATGCTAAAGTATTCATTTACAGTGATGACCTGGAGAGCCTTCTTCCTGAAATGTGAGCAATGTTAGGCAGTTCTGGGCAGTGAGTATGACTGTTTCTTTCATTAATGCTGAAGGTCACTCAAACCCCTGAGTCAGGGCTGGGGAGGGGATATATAATACAACACACTGGTTGTTTAACTGTTGCTTTAAACTGTGAGCTGTTCCTTTATGAGATTTGGCGCACTTTTAGAGTGACTACAGCTTTAAGAAAGTGAGGTTCTTGTGAACACACTGGAAGGTAAATGAACTCTGCCAAATAGAAGCCAGCAATTGCTAATTATTGTAACTCAGTTACTGATGTCTGAGAGTTAACAGGGTTAATGTATAAAACTGTATTTTGTAACTGTCTGAGAAAATAAAGAGGAGGATCCTTCACTTAAAGCTCTGCTATAAGGAGATACTAAAATAATGTTTTGTCTTCTCTTAAAGTTCTGCACCAACCAAATATGCCAGTAGCATAATAGCTCCTTATCACTAACTTTCATTTTTCCTACCTCTGAATGTCTTCATGAGGGTAGACATGCTAATGTGATCTCGCTGTCTAGGAAAACTACATTTGGTTCATAATTAGATTAGTTTGTCCTATTCTCTGATGTCAGTTCACAGTTTCATTCACATAGAAAAGAAGTAGTGAACAATCCAGGTATGTTTGAGAATTATTAATGAAGTGCTTTCTGAACTTTTAATGAATAGCTAAGATTTCACAACATTTTAAACTGTGGAATTTTGTTTCATTTCCATTGATTTTCTCCTGTCTTCCTTCACTAAATTAGCCAGAGTTTCACATTTCCTTTCTCAACTGATTAGTAAAGTTGCTGTCTGCAATTATCCGGCTTCTTTACTTTCAGACTACAAAGGGTTTAGTGAGTTTGTGATCACAGAGAAATAACAGTAGAGAATAAAAGAATTGTGAATTCTTAGAACTCAAATAACTTTATGATTCTAGTGGGCGGGAAATAGAAAAAGAACTACAGTTGTGTTTATTGGCCAGCAAGAAAAAAGACAAAAACTTTCAGATGTGATAAGTAAAATGATGCAAGAGCAAGAAAGACACATTTCTAAACAAAGCATCATTGGATTTCATTCAGCCTTAATATGGTGTGCATTGATGAAGGCTGACTAGAATAAAAATGCCAAAGAAATGTGCAAAGAGTGGAGACTGGATTTTAGCTGTCCTCGGTGGGAGAGAGTTGTTTTTAACTTGTGTGTATTAATATTTAATATGTGCATGCTGACTGGACAAAAATATCAGGAAAGATGCACCAGACCTAATTCTATAGCACAAAAACTTACCATAAAGGTCAAATATAAATACAGACTGGAAGATAATAAGGTTCTTGTCAAAGAAATCAAGAAGCCTGCCTCCTCTATAACTACAAAGATCACAGAAAAGTCTGCCTCACCTGTAATGTGCAGGATAATTCTCATTCAATTTCTGTTGTCTCTAACTTGAGATACCTTATATCTGTTACAAAGAAAACCTGCATATGTCAGCAGAGATCTTCCACCATCTCCAAAGTCAGACACACACACACACACACACACATACATATGCACACACAGACACCCATGTCCTAGACACCTTCTCCCACATGTGCTCACCCATACACCCTGCAACATACATAGACAAACACACGTGCACTCACACACAATTACAACATACTCTCAGGCATCCCTGCACACACACACACACACACACACACACACACACACACACACACACACACACACACATGCAACCTCTCTCTACTCACGCACACACACGGAATCTCCATACACCCATATGCACACTGCAACACACACATATACTTACATTCAGTCTTGAGATCCCCTTCTTATCTGTATGTGGATACCTGTTTCATATTTTACCTTTATCTTTCATAGTGTCATTTTCCTTTTACACTCATTAAATCACCAGCAGTGTAAACATTCCAGGAAACAGCATAGTCACAGGAACCAAAGGCCTCCAAACACAGACAAATTACCTTATATTACTACCTATTTGGTTCTCTAGATTATCTCCATCATACAGACCTGGGAAGGTCTTATAAGGTCTCCACAGTTAAGCAGCACCCACCTGAGAGACAATTACACTGGCAATATATTTAAAGAAGTACTGCAAGGCAAGAAAGTAAATGTGTGACTCTTGTTGTGGGAAACTGTCAAAGAAATTGCTAGGCTTTTCATTCTGACCTACAGACTACCAAAAATCACTAGAAGGTCATGTTTTACCCCACCATGTTATTAATTCAGCTCCCATGAATTGGAAAACTATTACTTCCAGGGACTAAAAAACAAATTGAAGGAAAGCTTCCATCCACAGTCCAAGGGCTCTGTCAAAAACATTATCTGTGTATTATAAACAAGAAGGCCACTGTACCCTATGCTGTAGCCACCATCCCTGTCAACAATGGGGACTTTTAGAAGTGACAGTTTTAGTATTAAATTCTAGACATCCCTGTTGTAGGTCTACTTTGATTCTGACAAGTCAAGAAGTTTCTCTTTCATTGGCTGTACAGTTCAGCCAGTGAAAGAGAAGAAAGCAGAAACATCTAAGGTCAAAGTGCAACAGTGGATCAGGCATATTTTTGCAGTCTAAAATGAGAGTGTTCTGCCAAATTTTGAGCAATTGCTAGACATGCCCCAGGTTTCTCTTCCTGAATCAGTCATGGTTCCATTGCTCTTTACCACCCTACTAGATTCCTCTCAAGAAAATTTCTTGTGTTTGCCAGAATTACATAGTCAGAGCTAGTGAAATTAGTTATCGGTCATTTACTTGTCATTATGAAAAAGGCATTTAATTTTGGCTAATTCAGGGCTAATTAGACCCTTGTAATATAGTAACTAGACTTCTAGTAAGAAATACAAATGTTTCTTGGTGAGAAACTGCAGACTTTATGTTGTACATGTTAAAACAGTAGTTGAATTACATTGTGTGCCCTTTTCAGGTACCAGCAACATTTAAGGATGTTGCTGTCACTTTCTCAGAAGAGGAGATGTTAAGAAAGCAAGACGAGGAACTTCACAAGGAAGTGATGGTACAGAACTATGAAACCTTAGTTTCAGTAGGTAAGTATAGTCCTATCTTAAGAAATGGGGTCTTTTTGTTGTAAGTTATGATAGCCATGTTGAACTGCTATACCAAGATATCTTTTCTTGGGTCTACTTCAGTTTACTGAAGTTTCAAAACTTCAAAAGCCACATGGCCGAGACCATATGATCAAAGTTTTGAAACTTCGAACACTTTGTATTGAGATTGTCGTACAGCACGGAACTCAAAAGTTACCATTTTCCTCACTGTAGTGCGATCTCAGAGTTGGTATATTTAATTATAAGGGGGTGTGGGGGGCTTGCTCCCCTGCAAAAACATAAAGATAACATTTTTTTGTTCAGTTTCAGTGTTTTTTATTTTACTGTTGAAGTTCCAAAACTTCGATCGTATGGTCTCGGCCATATGGGTTTAGAAGTTTTGTAACTTCGATAAACTGAAGTAGACTCCTTCTCTTACTTGTTAACCAGGTAAGGGAACAGGTACACTTTGACCCTTTACAGTCACAAGACAAAAGTACGGGAACACAAACAAGCAGTTTATAGAACCATTTCAAACAAGGTTTGAGAGGTAGAAGGAAATGGAGAATCTTTAGGAAACCTACAGACTGCATGAGAAGAATGCAGACACCACACAAGCCATACCCAGAGGGCAGGAGTGAAACCTGCACCCGGAGACTGTGAGAACCAGGCAGATAATTCACAAACATGCACTTTGTACTTGGGAGAAAAAATACTACCCCTTTCTTGTTTTCACTTCTTCTTGACACAGCCAGTACCTCTGTATGTTCATCCCGTAACACCACAAGTGATCTTCATCCTGTTGTTTAAAACTATTCCTTACATACTTAAAACATCCTCCCATTTCCACATCACAGTCTCTTTCAGTGTGTTATTATGGGTAAGGACCACATAAAAAATCCATTGTCCTTTCACTTTTTCATAATGGTAATCCTTTCTATCATTCCAACTGGTAGTCTAAACTGATAAGTACACTTTTTGCAACTCAGTTTGTACTATGCTGTATTTATATATTTGCTTTATTGTTTATAGATTTGCTGTATTGTTTCTGTCTATTATTCTTGTCTGCACTTTGTTTCTCAGGGAGTCAGGATAGCTCAGAAGCTAGATTTAGGAGGGAGTTGTTGAGCCAGCCCATCTTAGCTGTTAGTCATTGCCTGATGTATATTTTCTGTGTTGTACTTCCATTACAAACTGCATTTCTGTGAATTTGTGCACAGCTGATATTGCAAAGACCTAACTTCTCCTGACCGTGAGTAGAGTTGGAATCTTTTCCCATCTGATATTCCAAACTGATAAGTACACTTTTTGCAACTCAGTTTGCACTGTGCTGTATTTATATATTTGCTTTATTGTTTATCTATTTGCTGTATTGTTTCTGTCCTTTATTCTTGTTTGCACTTTGTTTTTCGGGGTAGTTCAGAAGCTAGTTTCAGGTGGAGGTTGTTGAGCCAGCCCATCTTAGCTGTTAGTCATTGCCTGAGGTGTGTTTTCTGTGTTGTACTTCCATTACAAACTGCATTTCTGTGAATTTGTGCACAGCTGATATAGCAGAGACCTAAATTCTCCTGACTATGAGCAGGGTTGGAATCTTTTTCCATCTGATATTCCAAACTGATAAGTACACTTTTTGCAACTCAGTTTGCACTGTGCTGTATTTATATGTTTGCTTTATTTATATATTTGCTGTATTGCTTCTGTTCTTTGTTCTTGTCTGCACTGTTTTTCCCACCCTCTCACTCCCAAGTGTTCTTGTAGTCTTAAACTTGGTGGCTTTGGATTTGCCCACCCCTGATCTTGGGGTGTAATTACTAACAAATAATAAAATTCAGCAAGCACTGACTGAAGAGCAGAGTCAAAACTTCCAGTTCAGTTAATATATATTCCTCTCTCCCAGTCCAATCTTATTTGATTACTTAACATAGTGCAGTCAGATTATTGGGCAGGACTACCCCTTGCTTCTTTGACTTTGTACACCTCTGTTTTGTCCCTCTCCACTTAAAAAAAATTTTCACTTTATTCATCTGCTTTTACTGTAATTGTGTTCTTCATACTTTATTACCTTATTTTTGCTGTGTGCTCTTAAAAATTCAAGTCCTTCTATTCTGCTGTATTTAATACTGCTTGTTAGTAGCCTAATTAAATTTAGCTGTTATTCTAAGCATTTTAAAGAATTGGTCTTAGCACTTGTGCTTCAGATGAGTTACTTTACATTTAACATGGTTCTTGTGATCTACACTGTTGTGGAAAAACCCTTAACAAAATCTTCTCTCCATAAAGTCCTGCATACATACAATTGTTAGAATCTCCTTCTGATCCGACTGCACGTGTTTCTCAAACAATCTGGAAATATAGAGCTGATAAGTATATTTTTGGCACTTTTTAACTGTTCAGACTTCTTAATTTTTCCTTGACTGAATTATTTATATATTTGCTGGCATTGATTTCTGATACTCTAAGTACCTCCATTTTGATTTTTTTTCCTAATTTACTGATTTCTGCACTTGTTTTTAGTATTTTTTTTATTTAATTGCATTTATTTAAACTGTATTTGGTTTAATATTGCTACACACTCAAGTGTGCTGGCTTGCACTGCATTCAAATTGTTTTTACTGCTGTTTTAGCTGCTCTTTTGTAAAAAAACAAAACAAAAAAAGTTCTAAGCTTGTTTCCTGCCATTCCTATAACTAGTCTAGTCCAGATACAGATTTGCTGTATCCAGGACTGTTTGTAAGCTTCTGAGCCCCCTCAAGCCTTTCTGTGTTGAAGGGAAGCCTTCTAGCTTATCAGTGGGACTGGTAAGCACTAGGTAGCCTATCTAACATAAGAGGAGTGGTTTCTGGCCCAGCAATTGTAGTTTAATGGCCGTTTGGGCAGCCTTTACCATCCTTTTCAACTTTCTGATTTAAAAGCCTGCATTTGCGTGGGATTGCGCTTGTTTAAGCTCCACACAGTGGCACTGAGCTGAGGTAAACTATTACTGGTGCCAGAAAGTCTGCTTTTCAGTTTTTCCCTTAGATCTTGCTAGTTCTTTCTCTCTCTCTCTCTCTTGCACTTCATATAGCTTAATTGCTTTGCACTTCAACAGGTTTTTATTGTAGCACACCTAAGTGCCATCAGCACTAGTTGTGCTTCACGTAAATACCTCCGGTACTTAGAAGTTACAACCACCCCTTCTGGCATGATTAAAGGACAGTTCCCTGTGGTTTCTCCTATTAACCTGGTGCACTTGGGCATTTTAAGGCAGTGTAGCAACTGCCTCATGTACACAAGCAACCCTCTCCTCTTACCTTCCACCACTCAGACTTGTGAGAGATGCACATATATCACCAAATTGGAAGCTATGCACACTCCAGCCAAGACTGGACTAGCTGGTCAAGAGGACAATGTCAACACCTGCACCGCACCACATGGAAGAAATAGTCCTCCAGAACACCCACCTTCACAGCTCTCACATAAAAACACAAACCACACACCCACTTTCGTGTAGGCTCTCAATAGAAATGTATCCAAACAGCAGAGCCCTCCAAGACAGAAACACACTCGACCACCACAACACAGCACAAACCACAGGACACATAGCTCACCCCCACAGTGTGCCCCTCAATCTAAGCCCCTAAGGCTAAACACCTGAGATGCACCTCCCTGGATTACAAGAAAAGAGACATGGTGAAGCTCTCTGATTATGTGGCCCAGGCAGGTATGACCCTAGCCCTGAGCAGTATTCTACCATCACCCAGAATGATACCGCAGTACAAACAAAAAATGATTGACTTCAACAATTGGTTAGGTTTCTGGTGTCGTCCTAAGGGGATCCAGTATCTATCTGCTTGGGATGACATGATTGCTAGACCCCAGTGCTTTGCCAGAGATGGCCTGCATCTGTCACCCCTGGGTTTCTGGGTACTGGCCAAGGCTCTTGCCACCCCTATAGTACCTTTTTTAGGCAGTGTTCCAAAGATGAAATTACCACCATAACAGCTATAAATAAATGCAATCTGAGGATCATGCTGCTCAGTGCTAGCAGTCAATATCTCAAGATGCACTCACTCGAAGCACTCCTCAAAATGGAGAACATCGACTTTTGTGCTGTAATGGATACCTGATTTAAAGAGGCAGAAAACACCCCTGTGCTACCAGGCTATAACTCATTCCACACCTTTCGGCCCAGAAACATGGACCAAAGCTCCAAAGGTGGTGGTGTCTCCATATTCATAAAGGATATGCATGCCTCCAGACTAGTAGTCCAGCATAATGCATCTGAGATACTTCAGGTACAACTAACATTGGGTAAGACGGCGATCCAGGTCATAGCCTGCTATAGGTCCCCAAACATGTCCCTAGACTTTCACTCCACGTTCCCAAGCACTCTGGAATCTGTCAAGGTTCAACCCAACACTTTAATACTAGGAGACTTCAACTACACCTCCATCAACTGGGAAAACTATTCAAGCACCAATACACTGGCCCAACACTTCCTGGAATTCATCAGTTCCAATGCCCTGGACCAGCTCATTCTGACCCCCACTAGAGGAAGCAACATCCTTGACCTGGTTATTACTAACATGGGCGACCATTGCTCTGTAACAATAGTCAATGCCTCCCTGGTCAGATCCAACCATAAACTAATCACTATGAAAACCCACGTCACCCACACCCCCCACAAAGGTAACCACCTTGAAAAACTTCTCCAAAGCTGACTTTAGGCTCTTAAAAACAGAGGTGGCTAACTTCACAGCACCCATGCCAATGGAAAATAGCTGCCTGACTGCTGAATCATACACCAATGCACTGTACAAACATGTACATAAATAGATAGAACTAGCCATACCCAACTGAACTAAGATGCTCTCCTCCAAAAAAGGAAGCCAATCTGGTGGTCCCATGCTATTAATAAACTCCACAACAGAAGGAAGAAACTGTTGCAGAAAAAGGTAAAGTCCTAAGACTAGAAAAACTCCCTTATTAGCCTCAACAAAAAGTTGGGATCCCTCATCAAATCCTTCAAAGCCAGCTATGAAGGCAGAATTGCAGCAGACACTAAAAACAATCACAAACACTTCTATAGTTATATCAAGAAACTCCACAGCAATACCCAGATTTGTTCTGAGTTACTGCACAATGGTACCTCCTATACCGAGCCAACAGATATTGACAACATACTGGCCGACAGATTCAGTGCCAACTTTACCCCTCTCTTCCCTCCCTAAAAGGCTAATCACAATACCGGAAGAATGCCAGGCACCCAGCATTACTTCAGCTCAGGTTAAAGCTGCATTGTCCAAGGCCAAGAATACAGCTTCCATGGGACCTGATAATATCCCTGGCTGTGTTCTACATGAACTACAAAGTGAACTGACACCACATCTGTGTGCTCTGTTCAGTCACACTTTGTCCCTACAGAATGGCCCACTGCTGCAGTCATCCCTCTCCTAAACTGGGAGCGACTACAGACCCTGGGAATTCTGGACCCATTAGCCTGATGAGTCTGATATGTAAAACTACGGGGCACATCATCATGGACCTGATTAACAAAGATATAGGAAATCTCCAAACTCTAGACCCCACACAATTTGGCGTTGTGAAAGGGAGATCATACCTGCTCAACCTGGTTGACCTCTTTGAATCAATCACCAGGGCTGTGGATATAGATAAGACAGCCTACCTCGATCTGGCCAAGGCCTTTGATACCATTCCTCATTTGGGAATTATTGATAAACTCACCAAAAAAGCTATCAACCCCTATATCACTAGGTGGGATGAAAACTGGCTCACAGATAGAACCCACAGTGTGAAAGTAGCGAACTCCAAGTCAGACTGCTGACCAGTCACAAATTGAGTCCCACAGGGATCGGTCCTGGGTCCTCTCCTGTTCAGCATCTACTTCTCAGAAGTCAAGCCCAACACAAAGGGACTCTGTATGACCTTGTTTGCAGATGATTGCAAGCTAGGAGCCATTATTAACTCTCCAAGTGATGCACACATCCTACAGAAAGGCCTCACTGAGACCAATGACTGGTGCCGAAACCATTGCCTTAAGCTTAATGCCAAAAAATGAGTCATCATCCCCTTTGGTAAAAACTCAGTTCCCACTAATTACCACATTGATGAGAGCCCACTGAAGGTTTTATAAGAGATCTGGGGATGCAAGTTGACAGCAACCTCTCCTTCAACCAGAACATTGCCACTGTGGTCAGAAAGTCCTTCAATGTGGCACATCTCATTACCAAGGGTCTTGCATCCAGGAAGAAAGAGGTCATTGTCTCCCTTTACTCTTCCCTCATTGGACCAATCATTGAGTACAATGCCCCATTTGGCATGTACCTCACTAGACACCTGCAACAGCTGGAGAGGCCACAGAAGTACCTCATGAAGAGGATCCTAGGCATTAAACACATGTCCTACATGGACAGACTCAAAAGACTCCAGCTATTCTCTGTCTCATATCACCTACTTAGAAGTGATCTCTGCTTGAGTTGCAAAGCCATATCTGACCCAGCTCTGTTAGAAATGCTACATCTAAAGAAATCCCAATCCCTCCACACCACACACTCCAGATACTCCTCATTACTACAATCAACAGAACATGCTGGAGGGACAGGTTCCTGACCCAGAGACTGCCCATGCCCTGGAATAGACTTCCCATACATGACAAGCAGAGCACCTTGCTGTCCCTCTTTCAGAGAAATCTTTATGAGTGGATGTGTAATAGAAAGTTCACTCCTGGGATCACTCCAGTAGTTCTACTTGATAAAGGCACTGGGAACTAATGTCAGGTGGCATAATGCTGGGGTACTTCTGTGGGCTAGGCTTGTAAAGGCTCCAGGGAAATTAGCCTAGTACACACCTATGAACCTATGAATTGCATTAATCTTTTCTGTCCCTTGTTTCACTGTGGGGTCCATTCTTGAAATGCCATGCATCTGTTGTCTTTCCTCCTGCTTCCCAATGTTTTGCTATTGGGATTCATTAGTTTCTCTTCAATAAATGGTAAATGTTTATTGTTATAACATACTGTTTTTATTTGAAGTGTATGGCTTGATCTTATAAGTGTATGCCTGGACAGTCTATCCACTGTGCCTCATAGGACTAATGCCACAAGCGTCAGGATAGCTTGACTGCCCAGACTTTATAAGTTTGCTGAGCACCTCCCCGTCTCCCACAATGCATTACACAGAACTCCCTCTCTGCAGTTTTTGTTGCATAAGTTGCTGAGGTAATCTCTTAATGGCTCAAAGCTGCTTCTTCTCAAATAACATATGAAAAGGATTGTGAGTTTTTCTCTGGTTATTCAGCATTTTCTTTTGATAGATTACTTTGTCATTCACTGTTCTTTTCTGTTATGTGTGTTAATCTTTAGAATTGTTCTGACAGAAATTGTTTTGCTATTAGATCTAGGCTGACTTGAATTATCTTAGTTTTCAGCTGTTGTTGTTTCTTCTCTCTTATTGGCTATTTTTAAGCAGTTATTCTCATTTCTGTGCTTTCAAAATACTTTTTATACTGTTTATAAACGTTTATGTACCACTGTCCTTATGGCTGAAAAGGGTTCACAGTGGCCTAACAAACAAGGTCAGACATCTTGTTATTGCTTTGTAATACAGAACATATAATATGTTGTTTATTATCTGCTTAAATAGTATTTTTTCTTCCATTTCTCAGTTTTAGCGTTCCTTTCTCTATCTTTTCTCTGAGAATGCTTATATTAGTTGCTGACAGCATTAACCAGTTGCAGTGCATTACTGTATTTGATTCACTGTCCTTGTTTGATAAAGAAACTTGTGCTCCAGAATAGTTACCATGAGGAGGAAGTCCTTTGACAATCTGTCTTATACTATGAAAAGTATGTTGTTCCTGCAGAAGAAAGCCATATCCCCTCTAAATGTGAAATTTATACCTTTCTCCTCTTCCACAACACTTTTACAGGAAGGATGGACTACAGTTGTATTTTTTGCAAGAAATCTTTGTCAGTGCAAACGTATGACCAAAAAAGGTTTTATCAAACCTAGTACATCTTCAGTCTCAAGGCAAACTGATTCCTCAGTGTCAAAGCCAACAATAGTGCCTGCTGTGGAATCTCTTAAAAAGAAGAGTAAGACACATAAGTGACCACTGTATCTGAGGAGGTTTTAAAAAGTATGAAGCTTTCAGATAAGAAGGTTATGTCTCCTCTATAACTATAAAGGTCAAAGAGAAGTCTGCCTCAACTGTAGTGGGCAGGCCAAGTCTCTTTCATTTGTAGCTGATACTCCGTGCATGAAAGAAAGTTGCCATAGTACTGGTATCCTCAGTCCCCTGACCTTCAATGCTGAGGTGAGGTCCAGCACATGTTGTGCTTTCTTTTATTTGCAGCAAAGTTTATACCATTTGTTCTCCTTCCAGGTTCTTGACTTAGGGTTAGAAAATCAACCACCACCTATGCTAAGCATCTCAGAACCAAGATTTTCTTTTTGCTCCTGCATGTGACACCAGCCTTAAAAGGCTGTCATCAGCTGGTGTTACTTAGCTACTGATGCACTGAGGCCTGTCAGTTACTGAGGCTTCAGTATCGAATACAGTGTGGACTGCCTCTGTACTCATATTGCCAACATGAACATCTCTCTCTCTGTCTTGAATTTGCAGTCATTGCTCTCAGTCTTGATGGGAACTCCTGGGTCAGTCATTGACCTTGAGGATTTGGTGCTTCAGACTCCCTTGTTTTCATTGCTAATGTCCAGACCTGTGGTGTTGATGGGAGTGGAGTCTGGCTGCAGTTGCTTCAGGACTGATGTAGATTCTGATTTCCTTCTTACTTATGAGCATCGACTCATCCTTAATCTAGTGTCCCTCCACATCATACCCTTTACTGGTGCCAGTTTTATCTTCTAAGCACTACAGACTGTCATTCAACACCATGTAGTGAGACTTTCTTTGCATTTTAGAAAATGGCATTTGAGAAAGTTGAAATGTATCTCCAAAAGAAATGAGAGTGTTACTCTTATATGGTCCAAAGAAGTTGAGCAACTCCCACTGACAATTTTGGAAACTAGGAGAAAAATCTTTCTCTTCCTGACTCATCTCCACAGTTGCCTAAGAAGGCTACATGCAAGAAGCAGTACATAGATTCTCCCACAGACATTTAATACAGCTGACAGTTAATTGGAGTGAGAAGAGTTCTGATTTCCTTGTATCTTCTCTGGATGACCCCAGATTTAAGGAGGTCCTGGAGATAAGGCATCAGAGAGATTGATCCTATGTCCTCCCAAGAACAGATGTAGCAGAAGGCCTGTCTTCCCTGTAGTCCTCCTATAGCTCCCTGTTTTAGCCAGCATTTTTAGAGTTGTCAGAAATACTGCCTAGGACAATTCAAATATGATAGTCCTAAACCCTATAAAAAATAAATAAATAAAATCTGTCTGTTGCACCCTTCTAGAGAATCATGTCCATAGACTATTAAGTTAGATGTTTAGTGTCAGACACTGCTCTACAAAGTTCCTACATCTTAGAGCCCTGTGGTCCTCTAAAAGGATAAGGGGCCAAGGATGGTGGACCACCTATGGAAGCCCAAATAGATGATCTTCAAATGTTTCTTGATGTCACTTTATCACCTGGCCCTTGTGGTGGAGTTTCAAAGAGATGTATATGAGGAAGCGCTTCATACTGTAAAACAGTTGACCCAATGGACACACAAAAAAGCAAGGTCATGTTCCAGCTGGCAACAATATCCACATGGGCAAAACTTGAGATGCATGTGCATTTAAGAATGCTACCAAAGCTGTGGGATCCAATATATGGCGTCCAGCATAGTTGTTCACCAGTAGAGACATGCATGCATGGCCCCAACCTACCAGCCTTACTGAGGATGCTAAAGTGACCTTTATGAATGCCCCATTCTAGGGATCAGTTTTATTCAAAAGTCACACATGGAGAATATGTAAAAGGAGGGTAACACTCATGTCTTTTGGAGATAAATTTCAACTTTCTCAAATGACATTTTCTAAAATGCAAGAAAGCCTCATTACATGGGGATTAGGTGTGATCAAGAGCAAAACAATCTGAGAGGTTGTGGTCCCCAAAACCTGTTTTTTCTGTAGTGCCAGGCAACCGTGATCCATCTGCAGTTATTCAGTGGCCTTTCCCAATACCATTGCCACTGGCAACAGTCAGTGATCATTTGTCCCTCCACCTGTCAGTGTGAAAAGAGATACTATGGACAGGTGAGTGAGAACAGTTACATTCAGGAGATACAAAGTGCCCTTCCTTTCCACCCCAGATTCCTCATCTCCTCCTGACAAATATCACACCCCCATTAAACAAAACAAAAGAAAATGGTACAAAGGTCCTAAGGTACTTAAACAAAAGGGACATCCTGGAGGTTCCACCATACCAGAGTCTGGACATTACTGCTTTTTCTGTTTAGTGCTGACCAGTCAGTGGACCACAGGCTAGTTTTACATTTCAGTGACCTAATCACATTATTTTCCAAAGAAAGCTTGGAAAGCTGCCTGTCCATTCAATTTACATTGTCTAACAAAGGAAACTGGATGTGCTCTGCTGACCTTCAGGATGCATGTTGTAACACATAAATCATAAACAAAAATCCAAATGTGCTTCACAGTCAAAACCAGTCTATATCAGTCCTGGACTCTACCATTTAGACTTACTTCAGCTTCGGCACCCAGAATGTTCACCAAGAGCATGCCTGTGGTTACACTGCACTTGTATCAACAAGGAGCCAAAGTATTCCCATAGCTGAGCAACAAGTTCCTATCTGCACCCCCTGTAAATCATTTTCTGTGAGTAAGGGATTTCTGATTAGCTTGTTCATTCTCTGGGAGTAGCACTGAATCTGGCTAAGTCCCATCTACTGCTGATCATAATGCTCACATTCATAGGCTGCAATGAGGGTAAAAAGATATGTAAAGTAAAACTTCCCACAGATATGATTCATGCTTTTCAAACAAACGTTTCTGCTTTATATGTATTTTCTACAACCTCAGTTTACTTATTTAATTTATTTTATTCTATTTTAATTTGTTAACCATGTTACAGCACTGATCACAAATGACTAATTTCAGTCTCAGCCTGGGGAAAAGTAGAGCAACAAAATTAAAGTATACAATACAGAGAGACATTGCAATACAATGTATATAACAAGGTTAGCAATTGAGCTCCAAGAAGCAACCAGAACACACTGAACAACACGAGTTTACCTAGGTTTCGTCTGTAATCCGACTTCATCAGAACACAAGTTAAGAATGATAAAAGTTCTTATATACACCTTAAAAATGACATCATCACCTAATCAACTAAAATTGGTTAACACCCCTAAGTAGGAATTAAGATTAAAAGGCCAGCATACAACAGAAAGAACATAACTAGACATTGTTGCAAACTATGTTACAAACATCAATATATCTAAATTCCCTAAATTCCAGTGTATTGTATATACAATTCCATTATATTACCACTGGACGTTAGAATAAAAAACAATTACTACATTACCCCAATATATTTTTTAACTTTAAAATAGGCATTATAGAAATACAATCATTAATCCCAGGAGCTTCCTGTGCATTGGTTAACAGCTGCCATCTCATCTCAGCTATATCCAAATGCACATCTAATTTCCTACCTAATTTATCCATTGTAATTTGTTGTAAAACATTAAACATAAACTGATGCCCACTATTACTTTCTATATGTCTATACAAGGCATTGGTCTTTTTTCTAAGTCTTATATCCGACTGATGTTCTATAATACGGTCCCTTAATGCCCTGCAGGTCTTTCCTATATAGCGGGCATTGTGTGCATAGCCACATAAACAACATTTGTTGAATAACAATCAAAGTGGGCTTCTACTTTAACATTTATTCCAGCCAAGGTGAATTGAGCTCCCGTAACTTTAATTAAGTGACATACACTACATCTACCACATTTATAATTACCTTTGTTCCTACCAGTGGATGTTTGTGTACTATCACTTTTCTCCAATAGTTGTTTAAAGGAAACTCCTTTCCTATATACACTTAGGCTCCTAACTTTCGACTAACTATGTGATCTATTCTAAGCATTTTCCAATTGTTGACAATAATGTCAACTACAAAGGGAGCGTCGAATGAAAAAGTAGTTATAAAATATAATGCTTGCTCACTATCAGGTAGTTGATCACTCCCATCATTGCCGAGACTAATTTCTCGCATGGTTACTATATTACCCCTAACATTGTGTTGTCCAAATCCCTGCTTCTTACTTAAAAGGGCCCAATAGATACCATTAGTCCTTTTGAATTTGACTTCATTAGCTACACTATCACATAATGCTATTGGATATCCTCTCCTTATAAACATTGATTTAATTAGTTCAAGTTCCTTGATAAAGTCATCCTCCAAAGTTGTCATTCTCGCTGCCCTGACCATCTGTCCTTTAACTATTGCCTTTTTCTGATGGTCAGGGTGACTACTTGTGTAACTCAAGTATGAGTTGGAGAACGTACTTTTTCTATGTATGGTTGATACCAAGGTCAAATCAACTGGATTCAGAACCAAATGTACATCCAAATAATCGATTTCTGTCCTACTCATATTATAAGTAAACTTGAGGAAACCCACAGATTCATTAATAAATTCAATCAGTTCTATAAAATTATCACTCTCGCCTTCCCATAAAATAAACAAATCATCCAGGAAGCGGGTGTAAAAAGTTATATTAGTCATAAATCTACTAGCAAAAAGAAATTCCTGCTCCCAGAACGCCATTACATAATTGGCGAGAAATCGCCCCCATCACTACTCCGGTTTTCTGTTTGTAATAGACCCCATCAAAATAAATAAAATTATTAGATAATACTATTTCCATAAGCACCACCATCAAATTTATTCTATCCTGATCAAATAATCCAGTTTTTAATAATTGCTTCTCCAACCATTCTAGTCCTATTACTGTTGGAATCACAGAAAACAAATTTATTACATCTACGGTTACCATGACGGTGTCTTTCGTGAGTTTGACGCCATTTAGTCTTTCCAAAAAGGACCAGGAATCCTTACAAATATAACTAAATACTTTTAAACCTTTTTGTAATTCGGAATCCAAAAATTTACTTATAAAATAAGTCTTACTGCCGTCGACTATTGGTCTGAATAACAAGTTATTCAATCCCTTATGGATCTTTGGCACCCCAAATATCCGACTCACAACCGGATAATCATTAACCAGGTACCTAAACTCTTCCTCATTGATATGCCCCTGCCATAGGAGATCCTCGATGTTCAAAGTAACTTTCCTAAAGGCCACATTTAACTCATTAAGACTAACTTCTTCATATGTATCCGTGGCTAATAACCACTTGATGCTGTTTATATAATCCATCCTATCAATCAGCACCAATCCGTTACCTTTATCAGGCTTCATTATTCTTATTAAAGGGTCATTTATTAAGCTATCCAATAGGTCATGCTCATTAACGGTCAGATTATCATTTAAGTTGAATATTTTTCTAGATTGGGAATTTGCTGCCAACCTAAAATGTTCCCTAATGTGCCATTCGCATATTTTCTCATATGCATTAGTTACACCATTAGTCGGGGGCATATACCTACTTGGTTTTTTCAAAGGCAAGCCAACCGGGTTATGCCTTACCTTTTCAAACAACAATCTTAAGTTCATCTTTCTTACCAACATTTTTAAATCAACCAAGGTGTCAGTTAAACTTCCCCGAGCTAATGGAACAAATGTTAGGCCTTTTGCCAGTAAATCAGCATGCTTCTCACCAATAACTTTAGAGGAATAATTGTATATTTTGAAGTCCTTATAAGTGTTAACTATAATATCAGGGTTACTAGGACCATTATGCGTCATTAATGCAGGATTATCTTGCAAAACCTGAACTAAATCTTCAATTGCACAATCTGTACTATATTCACATCTATTATGTGAGGGTGTATCATTACCCTGCCTGTTTGAACCTTCATCAATATGTACATATTTACTACATTCACTTAATCTTGAACAATGCGACTTTGAACAGACATATGAAAGAACAAATCAAACTAGCAAGTTTGACATAGATAGCATAGCGGATAATGTATCATCTATTATGGAAGTAGAGAGTATCTCCCTTAGTAATATAAGTTTACATACATTCCCAACTTTTTTTGGGGAATGTAGTAAATATGTACATATTGATGAAGGTTCAAACAGGCAGGGTAATGATACACCCTCACATAATAGATGTGAATATAGTACAGATTGTGCAATTGAAGATTTAGTTCAAGTTTTGCAAGATAATCCTGCATTAATGACGCATAATGGACCTAGTAACCCTGTTATTATAGTTATTACTTATAAGGATTTCAAAATATACAATTATTCCACTAAAGTTATTGGTGAGCAGCATGCTGATTTACTGGCAAAGGGTTTAACATTTGTTCCATTAGCTCGGGGGAGTCTAACTGATACCTTGGTTGATTTAAAAATGTTGGTAAGAAAGATGAACTTAAGATTGTTGTTTGAAAGGGTAGGGCATAACCCGTGTGGCTTGCCTTTGAAAAAGCCAAGTAGGTATATGCCCCCGGCTAATGGTGTAACTAATGCATATGAGAAAATATGCGAATGGGACATTAGGGAACATTATAGGTTGGCAGCAAATTCCCAATCTAGAAAAATATTCAACTTAAATGATAATCTGACCGTTAATGAGCATGACCTATTGGATAGCTTAATAAATGACCCTTTAATAAGAATAATGAAGCCTGATAAAGGTAACGGATTGGTGCTGATTGATAGGATGGATTATATAAACAGCATCAAGTGGTTATTAGCCACGGATACATATGAAGAAGTTAGTCTTAATGAGTTAAATGTGGCCTTTAGGAAAGTTACTTTGAACATCGAGGATCTCCTATGGCAGGGGCATATCAATGAGGAAGAGCTTAGGTACCTGGTTAATGATTATCCGGTTGTGAGTCGGATATTTGGGGTGCCAAAGATCCATAAGGGATTGAATAACTTGTTATTCAGACCAATAGTCGACGGAAAACGCAGTAAGACTTATTTTATAAGTAAATTTTTGGATTCCGAATTACAAAAAGGTTTAAAAGTATTTAGTTATATTTGTAAGGATTCCTGGTCCTTTTTGGAAAGACTAAATGGCGTCAAACTCACGAAAGACACCGTCATGGTAACCGTAGATGTAATAAATTTGTTTTCTGTGATTCCAACAGTAATAGGACTAGAATGGTTGGAGAAGCAATTATTAAAAACTGGATTATTTGATCAGGATAGAATAAATTTGATGGTGGTGCTTATGGAAATAGTATTATCTAATAATTTTATTTATTTTGATGGGGTCTATTACAAACAGAAAACCGGAGTAGCGATGGGGGCGGCGTGCGCCCCCGCATACGCCAATTATGTAATGGCGTTCTGGGAGCAGGAATTTCTTTTTGCTAGTAGATTTATGACTAATATAACTTTTTACACCCGCTTCCTGGATGATTTGTTTATTTTATGGGAAGGCGGGAGTGATAATTTTATAGAACTGATTGAATTTATTAATGAATCTGTGGGTTTCCTCAAGTTTACTTATAATATGAGTAGGACAGAAATCGATTATTTGGATGTACATTTGGTTCTGAATCCAGTTGATTTGACCTTGGTATCAACCATACATAGAAAAAGTACGTTCTCCAACTCATACTTGAGTTACACAAGTAGTCACCCTGACCATCAGAAAAAGGCAATAGTTAAAGGGCAGATGGTCAGGGCAGCGAGAATGACAACTTTGGAGGATGACTTTATCAAGGAACTTGAACTAATTAAATCAATGTTTATAAGGAGAGGATATCCAATAGCATTATGTGATAGTGTAGCTAATGAAGTCAAATTCAAAAGGACTAATGGTATCTATTGGGCCCTTTTAAGTAAGAAGCAGGGATTTGGACAACACAATGTTAGGGGTAATATAGTAACCATGCGAGAAATTAGTCTCGGCAATGATGGGAGTGATCAACTACCTGATAGTGAGCAAGCATTATATTTTATAACTACTTTTTCATTCGACGCTCCCTTTGTAGTTGACATTATTGTCAACAATTGGAAAATGCTTAGAATAGATCACATAGTTAGTCGAAAGTTAGGGGGAGCGCCTAAGTGTGTATATAGGAAAGGAGTTTCCTTTAAACAACTATTGGAGAAAAGTGATAGTACACAAACATCCACTGGTAGGAACAAAGGTAATTATAAATGTGGTAGATGTAGTGTATGTCACTTAATTAAAGTTACGGGAGCTCGATTCACCTTGGCTGGAATAAATGTTAAAGTAGAAGCCCACTTTGATTGTTATTCAACAAATGTTGTTTATGTGGCTACATGCACACAATGCCCCGCTTTTTATATAGGAAAGACCTGCAGGGCATTAAGGGACCGTATTATAGAACATCAGTCGGATATAAGACTTAGAAAAAAGACCAATGCCTTGTATAGACATATAGAAAGTAATAGTGGGCATCAGTTTATGTTTATGTTTTACAACAAATTACAATGGATAAATTAGGTAGGAAATTAGATGTGCATTTGGATATAGCTGAGATGAGATGGCAGCTGTTAACCAATGCACAGGAAGCTCCTGGGATTAATGATTGTATTTCTATAATGCCTATTTTAAAGTTAAAAAATATATTGGGGTAATGTAGTAATTGTTTTTTATTCTAACGTCCAGTGGTAATATAATGGAATTGTATATACAATACACTGGAATTTAGGGAATTTAGATATATTGATGTTTGTAACATAGTTTGCAACAATGTCTAGTTATGTTCTTTCTGTTGTATGCTGGCCTTTTAATCTTAATTCCTACTTAGGGGTGTTAACCAATTTTAGTTGATTAGGTGATGATGTCATTTTTAAGGTGTATATAAGAACTTTTATCATTCTTAACTTGTGTTCTGATGAAGTCGGATTAAAGACGAAACCTAGGTAAACTCGTGTTGTTCAGTGTGTTCTGGTTGCTTCTTGGAGCTCAATTGCTGGTTCATATTAGTTATTGGTTTTGTTCTGTGCATTATAAGTATAACAAGGTTAGAGTAGTGCAGCAATAAGGTAAGTATTGTTAAGTATCTAGTATGAGAAATTCTTTACATTATACAGCTGACTGAAGTTGAAATGAGCTTATGCATTGTGGAGAAATTATGTAGACTACATATAAGAGAGCCGTGTAAGTGTGATATACAGTTAGAGGGATATAGAAAGTAAGAAAGTTATTTAGACAGTGACAGAATATGGTGCACTTAAGTAATGTGACCAGGGGCATAACCTTGCAATTTGGCAAGTTTCAGAAGGTGAGCTTTTACTTCTGTCCATAAGTGTGATGATTCTTTTTGTGGTAGGAGGGAATAGATTCCCATAGTTGGCAGGCAAGAGCAGAAAAGCAGAAATCTGTGCAGTGAAGCTTGATTTTTTTGAGGGGGCTAGTAGCAAGCGGGATGAAAGGTTACGATTCCTGATGTTTTAGGGTAGGAGTGTCATATTAGTTTAGTTGCTAAGGAGGAGAATGTTCAGTTGTACATAAGTTTAAATAGTTGGGATCCTAATAGGAAGTCAGTTCTTTGACTTCACCCATGATTCCACATGTGACATTTCATGTGACAGTGTTCTTGTGGGCCATTTAAGTGCAGTGACCTCAGAATGCAGAGCATCAAATATGCATCTGTCAAAAAAAATGTTCATCTCTCAGGCCTCAAAGCTTCTTTTAACACTGTTGATGGACAGCATTCGTGCTTCTTTTTCAGCACCTTCTGCCTCAACCCTTTTCAAAGCAGCAGTTAATACTATTGATCCAGCTTTGGTGCAAGGGTTGCATTTCAATAGTTGGACAATTCAGGATGTATAGCTAATATCAACACTTTTCCTTCACATCCACATATTGGAGATGGTTGCAGTTGCATTCAGCCTGTTGGCATTAAAGAACTCACTCATAATTAGTGATTCTGACCATGCAGAGAACATGGGGGGCTTGATCCAAACCTCATTGCCAGGAAGCTATGAGAGTGTGAGAGGGGGTGATGACAGTAATTTGTAACAAATTTTCTTGTCAAGGAAAGTATCTCCACTCAGTCAGGAAACAATCTGGCAGTAGGTGCAGGGATTAGGAGCTGGAACAGACCAGGACATGTTCATCTCAAAATATGGATAAAACTTAAAAAGAAGCAGGTAAAATGAAACATCTAAAAACAATCTAACAGTATGAAGCATTGCAAGATGGAAAGAAGCTATCTTAAGAAGGAAGATAAAATGAGGCATCTGAAATTCTGTAGCACATGGACAAAGGGAGGCCGAAGATGCAGAGAAGCAGCAGGAGTTGAATATCAGGAGACACCAGGAAGGAATGGGAATATGAACTTGTCTTGAGAGAAGACAGAGAACAAGTGACAGCATTTTATTTTAGTTTTATTCTGAATTTGTTAAGAGAGGTAGGGCAGTAATTCCTTTGGACTTATTTTGTTCTCAGTGTGGCATAAACTGGGCATGAGAGAAGGAAATGAGAAATTATATCTGCCTAACAAAAGGACATTCATTTAAGAGTCATCAGTGTTTCAGATCCATATGACAGCAGACCAAACAGTACACATTTTTTGGGAGTCTATGTTAGACAGATGTTATAGGTTTGGCAAGATAACAGGTGAACTGCTAGTGATCAGACATTTCTAGCAATAGCTAAGAAAATCCACATACACATCCACGTAAGTTCCATTTTTCCATTTGTGAAATATAAACTAATATCCATAGATAACAGAACATGACAGAAATATCCCAGAGTGTAGTGTTCTTAAAGACAGTGACAGCTGGTGACTTCAAATTAAAGGGGAGGCTGCAGGAGACAGCTGAATGGGTGAGGCCAATGGGAAGGGGTGTGACCAGTGAGAAAGGGGTGGAGCTATGCTCAAAACCACAACAACAGGAACTTTAATTAAATACGCCGCCTGCCCTGGGTGCCAAACCATCATTACGAGAGTCCAATCAAGACAAAATGACGTGTAGAAGAAAAAAAATATTTCAATGCATTGGCTACATGACAGCTTACTTAATGTTTAGATGGAAACAAAAAGGTTGTCAGGCATGTAAAAATAAATTACTTTTTAAATACATTACTGGAATACCAGTCAAAATCAAGTATAAAAAAACAAGCTTCTCCTTGCACTGCAGTTCTAATTATAATTTATATTCAGCTTTATAAAAGTACCAAGTAACATGCTGAAAGTAGCAATCTCTGTGATACCCACACTTGTAAAAATGTTTCTTATCCAAAAAAACACCTGCTGCCTGACAACAACTATCTAGTTGTTTCATGGGGAAAACATGATCAAAGTAAAAAATGAACAGCAAACAAGAAACAAGCTCAAGATAAATTGCTTAAAGGATTACTGTACAGGTTATGGACCACACATGATAGATTGGCATTCTGTTTAGTTTATGGGTAAAGCCTGCAAAGATGACTGCAATTCTTCAACAAATGTAATGAGCTTCTGAAAATACTGTAATCCTGTCCTTTATTAGAAATACTGTCATATGCATTTCAATACCTGAGGCTTGTACATTATCTAGTTATGTAAATATTCACTGCATGGCAATGACAAAAAAGGCTTTCAGTGTTGGTAATTATTTAACAGTATGCTTATTAAAGGTTACTTGCATCTTACAATCTCAGACAAGCTTACCTGATGGTCATTAAAGCATTGCTACTTAAACACAGAGCAACAGGGCACTGCAACAGCATGCATTTTCTGAATAATACGAAGCATAAATCAACAGTATAAAAATATGACAGAAAACCAGAACATTCTGCAAAATCAAGGACAGATGAAAAGCCACTGTCATATTTGTGTCTACCTTGGATGGGGCAATCCTCTGCACACTTACACTGCATAACTGCTCATTGCCTTGCTTGGACATATCCAGACTCACTATATGGGGGAGTGGGGTGGAACAAGTATGTCACAATTTGAAATGTTTCTGGCTGGCGCTGATGGCTCTGACACTCATACCTCTCAACCTCAGAGCAAGAAATCTGGACAAAGCCATACATAGAAGTGGGGCAAAGTGTATATTAAAAATCATACTTTGAGAGCTTTGTATGTAGTAAGCCAAGATCATAGTCAACTCATTTCACCACAAAAGGTCAGCAAGATGAAGTTGGGAGCCATTATAGCAGATTTCAAAAAAATTAAGATTGCAGAAGTTGGAGTTCTGAAACTTGTCAGTGGCTTGGGGGGAGTAAACAGCTTTCACTCAAGATACAGCAACTTCTGAGTTGGTTATAATAAGTAGGGGATTACAGGAGGCACAGGCCCACCCATGGGGTATGCAGAGGGCTTTATCCTCACAGAGGAATGTAGTTTTGCCTTCATGTTTGACTGACAGTTCATACCTGAAAATTCTAATGAAATGTATTCAGAGTGACAGCTTTCAATGTAGTAATCCAAATCTGATATAAATGGGTTACAGTATAACTGTCAACACATTGCCTTCAGAGTTTCAGAATTACAGACACACTTTAAATATTGGTATTGACTTAAAAGTTCATACAATGCACTAGCATGTTTTAAGGTATTTTCTGAAATAAAAGGCATTGTAATGGTTGTCATTATCTCTTGACTGTAATCCAGCATCTTTTCTAAAACATCTCTGGTTTTAGGAAGGACAAAGCAACATTTTTAGCCCAAATCAGGGACATCTTTGAAAATTAAGGACAACTGAGGAATAGACTTTACAGAGGCAAATAAAAATATGAGGTACAAGTACATATCTCAGGTGGTGAGGATAATCCTCTAGTGTGCTGTATCAGGAAGTTTGTGGGACAGCTTGAAGGTAACCATGTTCACTAATACAGTATTTATGAAAGGTTATAGCCTTGTGTAAAGGCACAATCAGAATAGTGAACATTTCAAAGGGTGAACAGCCTGCTTTGTACCAGCTGTTTTTTTTCTGCTATCCTTTTTGACATTAAGCAATATTCTTAAAATATTTGGTTAATGAAAAGCCAACATGCAATAAGGACAGAGTGAAGTCATATCTTTCACTGTTACCATGTAAACTGTGAAGTTTCTACCCAGGGGTTTATTTTATTGTATACACATTTGAAAAAAAAAACTTTACAGATTGTTTATATCTGTTATAAAGTGGAACATATATAAAGAGGGCTAATAATGCTACAACGTGAGAAAACTGGCTGTATAATACAGGGATATGAGAAATAGCCTTCATAACACTTGCCCCATTCTAACAACCCTTTTATACTTATTTAGGTAGCTCACTTTTAACAGCTGTGGAAATGTTGACAAAGTACCTACATTGATATAAAGAAATTTAGAAAAAATGTTCCATCCATAACTCATTTTACACATATTGACAAATACAGATATTCTTTAACATGTCTAGTATCTTCAAGATTATGTAGGTTAAGAAAAGTTCCCAGATTCCAAAATGAGTTATGCTCAGAGCAGCAAATCAGTCACATTTTATGATGCCCCAACTAACATCCAAACCAAAGAGCAAAAAAGGTCACACAGACAAACCACTCAGTAAAAACTGTCAATTGTCTGTGTGTCCTTTTTACTCTTTTTTGTCTGGGTGTTGGTTGGGATATTTTTCAGGCACCTTAATGTTTATGGGCATTAAGTGTGCTTAAAGGACCACTATGTGCTTCTGCATATTTTCTCATTTCCAAAATCTCTTTCTCCCCGAACCTTTGACTCTAGCACTATAGCATATTCCCACTGCTAAGAAATATCATATTTTTACAATTTCTGTCTGCCCGCATGTCTGGTACTGGAAGCCATCTTCCTGCCATGTAACACTCTCACAGCACTGTTTAGACTCTATGGGTACTGCAACAGCTCAGTACTAACGACCTTTGTTTTTTTTATTTCCATTGCTGCTGAAAGAACACTCAAGGACTGCCCACCTCCACTCCTTTTACCCTGGAGATATTCCCTAATTATGCAGATCCTTTTATTTCATAGATTTATAGGTTCATAGGTAGGTAGTAGGCTATCAGAGCCTGTACAAGCCTAGCCAAAAAGGTACCATGGCTTTCGCCACCCAAGAAAATTATTTTCTTATACCTCTGTCGAGCAGAGCCACAGAGGTGATCCCTGGGGTGAATTTCCTATTTCCCATCCAATCATCAAAATTTTTCTTGAGGAGTGCTAATGAGGAGCTTTGTTTGATAGAGATAGGTAGTTTGTTCCAGTATGGGAAGTCTCTGGGACAGGAATCTATCCCTCCAGCATGTTCTGTTTATTGTGGTGACATGGTTTAGGTCCCTAGAGCATGTAGCTCAGAGGGATTGAGATTTCTTTAAGTGGAGCATATCCAACAGCTCTGGGTTTGACATAGCTTTGTATGTTAGGCAGAGACTGCCTCTTGAGTAGGCGATATGCGACAGAATAAAGCTGGAGTTTTTTGAGACGGTCTGTGTAGGGCATCTGTTTGAGGCCAGTAATTCTCTTTGTGAAGTATTTCTGCGGCCTTTCCAGTTGTTCTAGATATCTTGTGAGGTACATACCAAAAGGGGCTTTGTACTCTATAATGAGTCTAATGAGTGATGAGTAAAGGGGAACAATGACCTCATGACCTCTTTTTTCCTGGATGAGAAACATTTTGTGATGAGGTGTGCCACGTACAAGGATTTCCTGACTACTGTGGCAATGTGATTATCAAATGAGAGACTACTACCCACCTGTGTCCCAAGGTCTCTTATCACACTTTCTGTGTTAAGTAGACTACCACCTATGTGGTAGCTCATGGGTACAGAGTTTTTACCAAAGGGGATGTCAATGCACTTTTTGGCATTGAGCTTGAGGCCATGGCTTTGACACCAGGCATCTGTCTCATTGAGGCCCTTTTGTAGGATGTCCACATCATTAGAAGTTTCAATTATGTTTCCTAGTTTGCAGTCATCTGAGAAATTCATTAGCCAAAGACCTTCTGTGTTAGCCTGTATTTCAGAAAAGTAGATACCAAACAGGAGAGGACCCAGGACTGAACCCTATGGTACTCCACTTGTCAGTGGTCTGAAATCGGATTTGGAGTCTGCTACTTTCAGAGTGTGGGTTCTGTCAGTGAGCCAGTTGGCAACCCATCTTGTGACATAGGGATTTATACCTAGTTTAATGAGTTTATGTATAATTCCAGAGTTGGGGATGGGGTCAAAAGCCTTGGCAAGATCTAGATAGGCTGTATGAACCACCTTACCCTCATCTACGGCTTTGGTGACTGCTTCAAGAAGTCTATCAGGTTTAGGAGACATGATTTGCCTTTTACAAACCTGAACTTGATGGGGTCCAGAGTTTGGAGATTACCAATGTCTTTGTTTATATGTTCCATGATGATACATTCCATGGCCTTGCAGACCAGGCTCATTAGGCTAATGGGGCAGTAGTTCGTGGTGGCTCCCCATTTGTGGAGTGAGATAACCATCCCTGTGCACCATTCAGTGGACACAAAGCCTGAGGTGAGGCTATGATTGAACATGGTGCTTAGGTGGGGTGCCAGTTCATTCTGTATTTCATGTATAATGCAGCCTGGGATGCTGTCAGGTCTCATGGATGCTGTTTTCTTGGCTTTGAAGAGTGTGTTTTTTACCCATGCAGCCGTGATTACAGGAACTTTGCATTCTTCCGGTATAGAGATGGGCCCTTTAGGGGGTGGGGGGTGGGAGGGGTAAAGTTAGCACTGAACATATCTTCCAGGATGTTGGTAGTATCAGTTGGTTCTTTATATTTAGTGCCATTGTGCTGTAACTCAGAGCAGATCTGAGTGTTGTCATTGAGATTCTTGACATAGCTATAGAATGCTTTGTGGTTGTCTTTAGAATCAGTGGTGATTTTGTTTTCATAACTAGCTTTGGAGGATTTTATGAGGGATCTCAGCTTCTTACTGAGGCTGAACAGGGAGTCCTTTTAGTCATGGGATTTTACTCTTTTTTGCAACAGTTTCTTTCATCTGTTGTAGAGTTTGTTTATGGCAGGGGACCACCAGATTCACTTCCTTTTTTTGAAGGATAGCATCTTGGTTCTGTTAGGGATAGCACGATCCATGCACTTGTGTAAGTGCTTATAAAGTGCATTTGTGTTGGATTCAGCAGTCGTACCTCTATTGTCCATCTGCATGGGTGTCATGAGTTTGCCACTTCTGTCTTAATAAGTGTGAAGTTGGCTTTGGAGAAATTTTTTACGGTGGTTTCCCTAATGGGGTTTGGGGGTGGGATGAGGATGTCTAGGCTGATTAGCTTGTGGTCAGATCTGACCAACAAGGAATTGACCTCTGGTGTGGAACACCGGTTACCCATGTTGGTAATGATCAGGTCTAGGATATTGCTGCCCCTGGTGGGGGTGTGGATAAATTGATCCCCAAGACATTGGAATTTATGAATTCCAGAAAACTTTGAGCAAAAGAGTTGGTACGAGTAGTTTTCCCAGTTAATGGTGGGGTAGTTGAAATTGCCCATTATTAGGGTGTTGGGTTGTACCCTAATATTTTCCAGTGTATCATGAAATAAGTGGGAATCTTGGAGCATGGTGGGAGATCTGTAGCAAGTTACAATTTGGATTGCAGTCTTGCCCAGAGTTAGTTGCACTTGGATAATCTCGGATGCATTATGCTGAGCAACTAGCCTGGAGGTGTGGATATCCTTAAAGAATATGAACACACCTCCACCTTTTGTGTTTTGGTACAGGTTAGGTGGCCGAAAAGTGTGGTATGTATTATAGCCTGGTAATGCAGGGGTGGTCTCTGGAGCCTTGAACCAGGTCTCTGTCACTGCACAGATGTCGATATTCTCCATTTTAAGGAGTGCCTCGAGTTAATGCATTTTGAGATTTAGACTTCTAGCATTGAGTAGCATTACCCTCAGATTTTGTTTTCGTGTACCTGTTTTAGTGGTAAATTTGTCATTTGAACCTTGCCTAAAAAATGCATTAGAGGGGTGGCAAGAGCCTTAGCCAGTATCCAGAATCCCAAGTGCAACAGGTGCAGGCCATCTCTGGGAAAGCTTCATGGTCTGTCTATCATGTCATCCCAGGCAGACAAATACTGGATCCCCTTAGAATGACACCAGAAGCTTAGCCAATTGTTGAAGTCAATCATTTTGTCTTTGTACTTTTGTATAATTCTGGGTGATGGCAGGGTGCTACTCAGGGCTAGGGTCATACCTGCCTGGGCTACAAGATCGGAGAGCTCCTCCATGTCTCTTTTCATGTAGTCCAGGGAGGTACATCTCAGGTCATTCACACCAACATGGACAATGACAGAGTCATATTTGTACTTGTTGTGGAGTGACCTGAGTGCATGCATTATGTGGTGGATCCTGGCACCCAACAGGCAGCTGACAGTAACTTTCTCCTAGTTTAGCCTGGTGAGTGGAACATCTGTGTGCCTGACTATAGAATCACCCATGACTAGAGTGTTGGGTACATTGTTATGCCTTATGGGCTGTGGGTGAGTGGCACACTGAGCTTGTGGGCTATGTGTCATATGGATTATATTGGGGTGGAGGTTGCATGCATTTCTGCTTTGGAGTTCTCTGTTGCTTGAGCAGATTTGAGAGCCTCCGCGAATGTAGGTGTGTGTTTTGTGTTGCTATGTATGTGTTTTGGTGATGTAGGTTTTGAGGGACTATGTGATTAGTGTGGTGTGGGGCAAGTGTTTACATTTTTGTCTTGACTGTCTGGTCCAGTCTTGGGTGAAGAGAACTTCCAGTTTGGCTATATAAGTGCATCTCTCACAGGTTGTAGTGTTGGGTGGTAGGAGGAAAGGGTTCATCCTTTGTAAGTGGATAAAACAGGATGATATGCAAATGGGGAAACTATTCTTTCCTCTTCAATTGCTGAATGCATCTATTTTCTTGATGGATTACTCACTTTCTTGTTCCTGCAGATTGTGGATGCACTGTTTTCCAGTGATTATTTTCCTTTTCTTTAAATCAGGTATGCACAACTCCATTGCCTTTGCTTATAAATTGTGTGCATTTCTGGTTGAAATCTGTGAAGTACTCTGTGTACAATATCAATAAGTTGTCTTTTTTGAACATTGGATTTAGTTTTTAATGGTCTGTTCTATGATCATTACTCAATGGCTATTTGTTCTTTTACTTTAACTAGCAACTAACTGTAAGCAATCACATTACTAGACATAAAAAAAATGATACAGATGCCTATCTGTGTTCCTGCAGATCTTTGTATGCAGGAAAGTAATGGTATTTTTTTTTCAGTCTTCCCACCTGACGACTTTCAGCAGAAAAGACCCTGTGCAGCTATAGTGATCTGTGGCTCTTTGGAACTAGAAAGTGGAGAACTAGCATGAGTGAAAAGTCGAACGATCTCGGAGTTGTTCTGTATAACTTTGGTGCTCTACTGTACTTTCAGTTTATTTTTTCTGTCTTATTTTAAGATCATAATGATCTCCAAACATTTGGCAGACATATCTTAAAAAGTTTTGAAAGTTGCCGAATGTCCTGGTTTTTGCCTCATATGGTTGGTATTTTCATTATAAACCTTTTTATTTTCTGGAAAGTTGCTGAAGATTTACAAAGCTAAATAATAAGACATTTCAATTTTTGATTGCTTGTGAAGGGACTGAGTTACTTTTTTATGGGGAAATAAACAGTGGTGGTGGTGGTGCTGCGGTAGCATTGTCACCTCAAATTAAGACGCTGTCTGGTTCGATTCTCAGCTAGACCGTCTTCTGCGTGGAGACATGCATGAATGGGCGTACCTTCGTTGAAGGTTGTGCATCAGGGCTGGTAACTCGGCACGTAAAAATCAACTACCAGTCATTAGCGGATCGGAGTTCCGCTGTGGTGACCCCTAATCAGGAAAAGCCGAAAGACACAACAAGTGGTAGAATGCAGCAGGAAAATGCATACTGATGAGATGACTGTATGCTGAGGGTAGTGGTGGGGAGTAAGGTGCATTGAATGGACCTAATATTATTTTGTATTTGCCTTGTAGTTTGCATGTTTGGCAAATGAATTATTCAGAGGCTACAGAAAGTTCATTTCTTTTACGTGTGTTAGCACTGAGCTTATGATCACTTTATCTGTGCGTTTGAAAGTTATTTCTTTTGGATTGCAGTTAGTTCCAATAATTCTCACTGGACTAATTGGTGGGGAGGCTGTTAAAATCCTGAAGTTGTTTATTTATTCAAGAGGCAATTCTTATAATTTTGTTTAATTTTGTGATACAATGTTGCTATGTGGGAAGCATGTATGTACCTGAGACAACAAATTACTGTAGTATAAAAGGGTTACAGTGAAAGTGCTATCTTTTGAGGTTGGGGCATGTGACATTCCATTTTTTCATATGTCTGACAGGAACAGTATGGAATATATTTCTGTGATTATTTGCGTTTTCATTTTTATTCCAGTTTAACATAATAGTATGTGCTGTAGGTCATGTCTTTTATGAGAACATAAAAAGGTATGCTGGACCAAAGTGTTGGTATTTTTTTCCTCTGGAGAAACAGAAACTCATTGCTAGTTTTATGCCACCTCACAGCAAGAGGTTCTCCGGTTCGATTCTAGGCTGGGGTGCCTTCTGTGTGGAGTCTGCATGTCCTCCCTGTGGTTGCGTGGGTTTCCTCTGGTTGCTCTGGTTTCCACCCACATCCCAAAGACATGCTGTAGGTGGATTGGACACTTTAAATTGGCACTAGGCATGGTGTGTGTGTGTGTGTGTGTGTGTGTGTGTGTGTGTGTGTGTGTGTGTGTGTACGCGCACCAGGCTGGCACCACGACACCGTAAAACTCCACTGCCAGTTATGAGCAGACAGGTGATCCGCTGTGACAACCCCTAACCGGGAAAAGCCGAAAGAAGAAGTGTATGTTCAAGTTATATATATTGCTATGGTAGTTTGTTCTTCACGTTTCATATGACTCCTTAGACGTGAGCACAAAAGTTTGATATCTTTTGTGGTGGTAGTCATGAGTCAGGCTGTGTATGACAGCCTGACATCAGAGTAGCACAACACAGTAGGTGTCTTGTGTTTTGTTAGAATATTGAAGGGGCATTCTGAATCTGACTAATATTTGTTTATTCATTCATTCAGGAACAAAAGATCATTGTCACCTTGATTGGGACAGTGTATATATCTGACAACAATGCTGATAATCATTCCTGTGGTAATTTGTTCTTTCTGTTTCACCAGATCTAACATCAGAGAGATACATGGTAGCTAATTTTGGTGTTAGGGGTGAGGAGACATGATTTGTATAATATGTTAGACAGTATACTGTATGTAAGCTGGAATATATTACAGTTGACTATCAGAAAAATGCATAGTAGGTGGTCGCCTTTTGTGGGAAGTGTCAAGTGGTATGTTGTATGTTAATGTTAAACTATACTTTTTTTTTTTTTTGAGGAAAAGGCCACATTAGTCTTGATGGGCACAGTGTATGTAGCTCAGAGCAACAGGTTAATGTACATTACAATGCATTATTTTTACTTTCATCCAAACCTAACATCAGAGGTATACACAGAAAGTGGACTGTTGGGTTAAGTGTCAGGAATCATGCTGTGTATAGTACTTATGGCAGCAGTAAAATGTAATATACATTTTTTATTCTTTTCATTTCCATCCAAACCTAACATCAGAGAAGTACACAGTACATGTCTGACTTTTTGGGAAAGGCTTGGAGGGCTGCTGTGTAGAAATGACAGGAAGAAGCCGAGATGTTCTAGTATGGCCATTTGTTGTTTTACATTCATACCAATGCAATATTAAAATGCTGCAGAATCTGTTTATCTGTTTCTTTGTTTGCTTATCGGTCTATTTATGTATTTATTTTGGGCAGGTAGGCTGTGTCTGCATTCATAGTGCAGATGTAGTTTCCTATGCTGTTACTAGTCTAAAACTCAAGAGCTATTTTATGCCTAGCCAGACTTAACATTATAAAAAATCACCCTCACGGAATTAACTGTGCTGTAAACCACTATTGCAAACTATAACAAAAAGAAAATGTTTCAACACAGAAACATAACAGAGGTGACTAAATAAAACCAAAAATATATTTATAGGTAAGCGCTTTCACACTATTGTAAGTGCTTCTTCAGACCATATAATTCAACATGCCCCAAAACATTTAAATAAAAAGATTTCCAAGACAATCATCCACTCAGCTCAAATGATGCTTCAAATCAACCATATCACTATCAGTCAATAAAACATTAAAAATAACAACCATACATCACTATCAGTCAATAAAACTTTAAAATTACACACATCACTATCAGTCAATAAAACATTAAAATTACAACCATACTTCACTATCAGTCAATAAAACATTAACATTACAACCACACATCACTATCAGTCAATAAAACATTAAAATTACAACCATACATCACTATCAGTAAATAAAACATTAAAATTAGAACCATACATCACTATCAGTCAATAAAACATTAAAAATTACAACCATACATCACTATCAGTCAATAAAACTTTAAATTACCTAAATAAATCTCTAGCTTTTAAAACAGGTCTTAAAGAGACCCTTCCATTAAGTCCTAGTGACTTATCTGCCTGCAATTTAATCATCCAATGCAACGCATGGCTTTCAGTGAAGCTCTTATGCCCACCCATCCATATACTTCTGGTTAACTTCTCTGTAACCCTAAAGTAAAAGGAATGGTCATTTCCATGTTCTAATCATGCTTAGCAACGGCACTTCTAGAGTCTCTGGTGTATATCTAATAAACATGTTCTGTGTTGCATTCCATCAGAGAGTGATTCGTCTTCCCAACATAAAAACTCACACAGGCTTTGCACCTAGCAAGATAAACATTGTTAGTGCTGTAGTCCGCCCACACATTAAATCTAAAAACACTGCTGTTTGTGGATGAATAAAGGGATCAGAGGCATCAATGTAGACACATAAATTACATTTGTTACAGCATTGCATACCAGGGACATCTCGAGCACAAGATCTCATCTGATAGCGACACCTATAACCCAACTGCCTCTTTAGAGTCTTCTTGTTTTCAAAAACAAAACTCAGTTTATCCCCTATCAAATCACTAGTACATTCCTCAATCTGCAAATTAAGCCAGTTATTCCTAATTATATTGCAGACCATGCTGACATCATTGGCATAATATGGGGAACTGAGATCTTGCATGACTTGTCCGCATCCCCTGCCCCTTGTTTAGGAAACCCTGTAGGAGAAATAGTTCATAGGTTCATAGGACGATACTAGGCTATTGGCCTGGAGGCAATTATAAGTCTAGCCAAGAATTTCACCCATGTTCCCACAGTCAGCACCTGTTTTCCCTACCCAGCAGGGACACAGGTGAGATCCCAGGGGTATGTTCTCTGTTTCCCATCCAGTCGTCCAGGTTCCTCTTAAAGAGGTCTAGTGAGGTACTCTGCTTGACATGGAGAGGGAGTGTATTCCACAGATGGGGGAGTTATTCGGACACAAATCTATCTCATCAACAAGTTCTATTAATGTCACAGACCAGGTTGAGGCCTTGCATGTGGGTTACATGAGTGGAGTTTGTGACTTACAGATATGCAGCAACTCCATCAAGGCTGAGTCTGAGACAGCCTTGTATGCCAGACACAGGTCACCTCTGAGCAGTCTGTATGAGACTGAGTAGAGGGAGAGGGCTTTTAGCCTATCTGTATAGGATAGGTGTTAGAAAGCCTGGATTTTCCTGGTCAGGAACCTCTGTGGTCTCTCCAACTCTTTATATGCTTGGTAAGGTACATGCCAAAGGGGGCATTGTACTGAATAATGGGTCTGATAAGAGAGGAGTACAGGGATGTTATGACCTCCTTGTTCCTGGATGAAATACCCTTACTTATGAGGTGGGCCATGTAGAAAGCCTTCTATACAACGGAGGCAATGTGGTGGTCAAAAGTCAACCTGGGTTCCCAAGTCACTCATAACTGATTGCTTATGTAGTATGTTGTTATTAATGTGATAATTAGTGGGGATGCCATTTTTCCCAAAGGGGATAATGATGCATTTCTTGGCATTCAGTTTGAGGCCATGCTTCAGGCACCAGTCATTAGTTTGGGTAAGACCCTCTTGGAGAATGTTCATATCACTAGGGGAATTTATGATGGTGCCTAGCTTGGAGTCATCTGCAAACTTAGTCAGTCACAGACCCCTGGTTTTGGCTTGCACCTCAGAAAAGTATATCCCAAACAGTAGAGGTCCCAAGACCAATCCTTTTGGTACGTCTCTTGTTACGGGTCTACTACTAGAGGTGACTTTCCCTATTTTGACTGAGTGGGTTCTATCAGTGAGCCAGTTAGCTACCATATGGTAACATACAGGTTGATGCTTAGCTGGGAGAGTTTGTCTTTTATGCCCGAGTGGGGAATAGTGTTGAAGGCTTTGGCTAGGTCAGGATAGGCAGTGTGCACTGTCTTCCTCTAATCCATGGCTTTGGTGACTGTTTTGAAGAAGGCGACCAAGTGTGGGATCATGTGTTTGAAGTTTGCCAATGTCCTTGTTTATAAGATCCATGATAATGTGTTCCATGGCCTTGCAGATCAGGCTAGTTAGGCTGATGGGCCTATAATTGCCTGGGTCAGTGTACGCTCCACCTTCGTGTAGAGGTATGACAGTGCCTGTCCTCCATTCTGCTGGGATGAAGCCAGTGCACAATCTTTGGTTGAATATGTTGTCTAGTGATGCTGAGAGCTCTTGCCTGAGTTCATGTAGGACACAGCCAGGGATGTTGTCGGGTCCCATGGATGCTGTATTTTTTGCCTTTGAGAGGACATTAATGACTTGCTCCTTGTTGATGAGGGGTGGGGGGCAGGTGCTGGGGATGTCCTGGGTTTACTGATGGGGGGACAGGAGGTAAAGTTTTCACCGAACTTGTCTTCCAGCAGGTTGGCTATATCTATGGTGTTTGTGTATGTGGTATTCTTGACCACCAATTCAGACCAGATTTGGGAGTTACCTTTGAGATTGCAGACATATGCAAAGAAGGCCTTGTGATTGTCCTTAGTGGATGTGGCCAATTTGGACTTGAAGTTAGCCTTAGAGGATTTCACCAGTGACCTTATTTGCTTGTTTAGATAAAGGAGAGATTGCTTCCAACTTGGCATGTGCTCCTTCTTGGTCTTGGACAGCAATTTTTTTCCTTTTATTATAGTGTCTGCTTGTTGCTGCTGTCTACCAGACATGTTTTCTCTTCCTTGAAAAATATTATTTGGTCCTGTCAGGTATTGCTGAGTTCATGAAGCAATATAGGTGCACACATAGTTTTTTGGTGTAGGCTTGGACATTAGTGCTTGTTCCAGCTGAAGGGATGGTGGCTGTGAAGCTGCTCATACCTTCTTTCAGGAGGTTGCAGTCAGCTTTGGAAAAGTTTTTTTGTTTGACACCAGCAAGGGGGGGGGAGCTGGGGGGGCAGAGGAGATGGTGACTTTGAAAGTGATTGCTTTATGGTCAATAAGGATGGCACTGTAGGGTTCTACAATGGCTACTCATGTTGATTAGTACCAGGTCCAGGATATTTTCACCTCTTGTAGGGGTGTCAACCAGCTGATCCAATGCACTGGCATTGACAAAGTAGAGGAATCTCTGGGCATTCATGTTTGAGCTAGAATAGGTGTCTTCCACTCTATGGTTGGGAAGTTAAAGTCACCCATAATCAGGGTGGAGAGTTGAATCTTGATGGATTCAAGTAAGTCCAGATAGATGGAGTGGGCCTCCTGAGTTATGATTGGCAGTCTGTAGCTAGCTATGATATGAATAGGTGTTTTGTCAACAGTTAACTGCACCTATAGTGCCCCTTGTGCTACTATAGCAAATATAGTAAATACAATACATGTTAATAAAGTACAGTACAGAGTCAAAAGTTAATAAGGTGCAGATTCAAGGCCAAGAAAGGAGCAAAAAGTAAATATACTATAAGCAGCACAGTGTGTTACAGGAATAATACAGTTGAAAGGATATTTTATTCAGTCATTTGGTTATATTCACCAGTGGCTAGTACAGTAAACACACATTGATTAAGAACATGAGTTGTTACAAGCTTTCATAGAGGGTTAAAGTATGATATGATCCAAGTATGTGACGCTACCCCGGGTCAGAACAATTACATAACCAACAACTATGTAAATGGGACCCAAGGAGGTTTCTGACATTATTTTTGTTTTCAGTGCTCCTAATATCTATGGGGATGGTATTCCATGCTTTTGCAATAGAAATGGAAAACAAGGAGTCCCCAGATCTATTGTTGCTTTTGCCTGTGTTAGCCAGTGCTTGGTGGCTATTATAAGCTGGTTATATGTGAGTAGGTTGAGTAATTCTGTCCAGGATAGTTGCTTGATTTTTATGTAGTGATGTGTCCTGAAGGGTGAGTCAGTAGCAAACCTAGCTATTTTATTGTAGCAGGTGTTTAGTTTGTTAAAGTCTGCTTTGTTTAGGTTGATGAGTATGGGAGAGACATAGAGGAGTGTAGAAAGTAGGTGAGTTCTTTCAATGGTGGCTTTACTGTCATTAGTGAGGTACTTTTCACATCTATATAGGATTCTGAGTTTTTTATGGACTTTATTGTCTGTGCAACATTGTGATCTGTAGGGAAAGTAGGGAACAGGTGGAGGAGTCCCTGGAGAAACAGAGACATGCTCTAGAGAGAAGAAGAATGAAGGCCAGCAGGACTAAGACAGAATATATATTTGTGAATGAGAGGGAGGATAGAGGAATGGTGAGGATGCAAGGAGTAGAGGTGGTGAAGGTGGATGAGTTTAAATACTTGGGATCAATAGTTCAGAGTAATGGTGAGTGTGGAAGAGAGGTGAAGAAGAGAGTACAGGCAGGATGGAGTGGGTGGAGAAGAGTGTCAGGAGTGATTTGTGACAGACGAGTACCAGTAAGAGTGAAAGGGAAGGTCTACAAGAGGGTAGTGAGACCAGCTATATTATATGGTTTGGAGACAGTGGCATTGACAAAAAGGCAGGAGTTTGAGCTTGATGTGGCAGAGTTAAAGATGCTAAGATTTGCACTGAGTGTGATGACGGTGGACAGGATTAGGAATAAGTATATTAGCGGATCAGTCCAGGTTGGAAGGTTTGGAGGCAAAGCCAGAGAGGCAAGATTACATTGGTTTGGACATGTGCTGAGGAGATATGCTAAGTATATTGGGAAAAAGGTGCTAAGGATGAAGCTACCAGGTAACAGGAAAAGAGGAAGGCCTAAGATAAGGTTTATGGATGTAGTGAGAGAGGACATGCAGGTGGTTGGTGTGACAGAGCAAGATGCAGAGGATAGGAAGAAATGGAAACAGATGATCCGCTGTGGCAACCCCTAATGGGAACAGCCGAAAGAAGATGATGATTGTCTGTGAAATGTGCATATCGAATTTCATGCTATCTGTGATAAGCCCTAGAAGTTTGGTGTGTTGGGCAAGTATGATAGGGGTGTAATTAGCTGAAAGTATTGTGAATGGTTGTAAGGGGCCTAAGGCTCTTGATGGATATAATATCATTAGCTGTGTTTTATTGGGGTTAAGTATTATTTGAGAGTTGGCTAATCAGGTTTCAACAGCTGTAAAGGACTCTTATGTCAATTCCTGGAGATGAGGGAGTGAGGGGGTAGAGCAGATTAGAGTGGAGTCATTGCCATACTGGACTAGAGTTGTGTGCCGGGTAGCTTTGTGGAGTTGGTTGGTAAATATGTTGAAGAGAAGAGGTGCAAGAATGGATCCTTGGATGAACCCCTAGGGTGACATGTAGGAGGGGAGATAAGGTGTTTTGCCATTTTACTGCTTGATGGGAGTTGGTTAGATAGTCTTGAAACCATGCTAGTGTGGAGTGGCTGAGATTAAGATTGGAGAGACCAGAAAGGAGTTTGGGATGGAAGACAGTATTGAAGGCCTTGGACAGATCTAGGAATACAGTGGATACTAGGTTACCATTGTTTTGTTGTTGGTGTACTGTGTTGATAAAGCTAATAAGGACTGTGGTAGTACTGTGATTAGGGTGGAATCCATGTGTTGGTTAGCAGTTTATTAGTGGGGAGATTATTTGGTGCATTATTTGGGAATGTATACATTTTTCAAGGATTTTAGATAAAGGGGATAGAATGGCAATTGGACAGTAATTAGCTCCACAGAGTTACCTCTTTTGTGGAGTGGTATTATATGCAAAATTTTCCACAGAGAAGGAACATATTGTTCTAATAAAGAATGATTAATTAGCATGGAGAGTGGATAAAAGATGGCTTTGGCTGCAATCTTTAGGTATTCTGCAGGTAATTTGTCAGAAGCCAGGGTTGTGAGTTTAAGCCTATTTAGGTATTGATATATTGTGCTAGTTGGTACAGGCTATAAGGAGAAGAGGTTTTGGTCTGCTAGTATGGAAGATAGGTTTGGATGTGAAGTAGGAAAACTATTATTGGTGAGGGCTAGGATGGATTTGGTGAAGTGCTCGTTGATATGGGTGGCAATATTATTGTTGATAGTGTCAATGTTAGGGAGTGGAGTACTGGTCTTTCCTGGTTGTAGAATTTTATTAATGGCATTTCTTGTGGGTTATTTTTGTGTTTGGTTTGAATGCCTATATAGTGGTTCCTTTTGTCTGGTCCTAATTTGCTTTTTGGATTTATTCCTTAGTTCATGGTGTGCCTGTCTATTAGTTTGAGTTTTATTTTGACGTCATGAGTCCCATGCTTTATCTCTTTGTTTCAGCAGTAGACATATATCTCTAGTCAGACAGGGGGCATAGTTGGATTTAGTTCTGATAGGGACAAGATGATTTAGAATGTTTAGGAAAGTGTTATTGAAGTAGTCTATGGCACTTGCCAGGGAAAGACATGAGAGTGGTCTCCAGTTGCATTAAGTGCAGATATGAAGTCATGAGTTTTGAAATTCTTTGTACACTGGATTTGTTGGACAGCAGAGGATTTTAATGGATTCACTTGATGTTCAACTATAAAGGTGAGAAGGTGGTCACTGAGGGTGTTTGGGAGGGAGCCTGACAGGTAGGATTGAGATGATCTGTTAGTAAGGATCCAGTCTAGGATGGACTCCTTTTTTGATGCTTTATCTACCCATGTTGTGCTTTTGATAGTTGAGTGAAACCATGTAGGTTAACTTGTTTAATGGGATGGAGTGAGTTACAGGAGGACCAGTCAATATTAACATCATCTAGTATGATTGTTTTTTGGTGAAATTTTTGGTATGCCCAGTCTAGAATGGATTCTACTGTATTAATGTTATTGCCATGGGTATATGGATACCAATTATATGTAAGTGTTTTTTTTTTAGTTTTCAGCTGAGTGAACATAGTTTCTGCATTATTGAACTTCTGGTGCTTGTTGACTAACATTTCAATGGTCATGTTGTTTTTGAAGAGGAGAGCAATGCCTCCACCTCTTTTGGATATTCTGTCTTGTGTAAGAACATTATAACTAGGTGGAACAAAGTCATTATTATTGTTTAGTGGTTTTAGCCAGGTCTCTGTGAGAAGGACTGTGTCGGGGAGTAGAGGGCCAGTGTAGCTCTGGAATTTTGTTCATTATGCTCTTCATGTTTATGTTGAGTATAAGGAGATCTGTTGGTTTCCTGGGGGGAGGTTAGAATGTTATTTATTTGGTAGCAGGGGGTTATTGTTTGTGGGGTCAGGGCTTGGTTGCACGTCTCCACTGATTATGACTCGGGATGCTATTTGGATTATAGGTTTTAGGCATTTGATTATAGATGTGGTATATTTTGAGGAAATCTGGTTGTTTAGTTGGTGTAGGATTACTTTGGATTTGGCAAGGTCAGTATTTGAGATGTGGATAGAAGGAGCTATTACTGAAAAGGCTAGTTCATCTTGTGAATGGGTTGGGCAGGGAAGGTGATTTAGTCTGAAGTTTTGAGTTGCTAGTGTAGTGGTAGGAGGTTAAGTGTGCGATGATGGCGAGGCTTTTTATTAATGTAAAGGTTAGGGGCCACATTTTGGTCTGACAGTGTTGATGTATTGTGAATTTTTAGTAGTTATCTTTACAGGAATGAGTAGGGATTTAGGTGTGGCTATACTTTATGTAGGTTGTGGTTAGAGAGGGGGGATTAGGTAGGGAGTATTAACCTGAAGAGATTGGACAACTTGATTATTGTGTGAGTGAGGTAATGTGGAGTGAACGCAGATGGTGGTGTGGATTGAAGAGATTGAGAAGAGGAGTGGTTATATAGAAATGAAGTTGGTGTGAGAGTGAGGCTTAGAAGAGTGGCTAGTTAGATATAAAGGTCAGGTGCCTGTGGGTGGGTAGGAATGGAGGTAGGGTAGGGGAGTAGAGTGAACCCAAGCATAGTGAAGGGTGAATGGATAGGGAAGAGCCAAATTCCAGATATGTACAAATAAAAATAATCAATAGCTTTGCACTATTGGCTGCTTAGTAGTAAATTCTTTTGTCCATTAAGCTATAACCCTTGTTATTGTAGATATTAGTGAGACTGCCTTGGTATGGACAGCTGGGAGCCTAAATAAATTTATATAGTAAGAGGGCTGTGGTTAAATAAAACATAAACGTACTTCCCTTACTGTTAATCTTGCTTTTACTCATTATTATTCTTGCCTTCTATATCTGCTCCACTTATCACCTCTAACATATACTGTCTCACTTTCCCCTCCCTTTCTGTCCTTTTATCCACTGTTTGAATTTTCCACTCTGACATTTGCTTTATGAGTAATAAACTCGTGCATTTATAACATGTCAACACATTTCAGTGCTACATGATATTGTATTTATTTTGTATTAATGATGGTATACATGTACTACTTTAGATGTCTTATGTGTATTGATATTTGTATTAACTAATGTATTTACAGTATGTTGTAGTATGATGTCAGTTTTCACCTGTGTAAATGTATTTTTTGTTTTATTTGTTTAGCTTTTCTAAATGAGCTTCTGCTCATGCCTCTCAACTGTCCAGATTTTTATAGCATGTGCAGATTTTCACTTCATATTTTTGGTCTTTTCTGATAAATTTTGTGGTTTTCTGGCAAATCATTGAGGACTGAAATCACTAAATAATGGCATTCATTTAACTTTCAGACTTCATATCCTTCACGAAATGCAAGATAAGACAAAACCTTTTATTCTAGCAACTTCCTAATTTTATCAGAGTAATATTTAAAACATGTCCCTATGTCTGGGTCTCTGTCCCACATTATTTTTGGCTTAACCCAAATTTCTTGTCCCAAAGGTTCCTAGAATTTATAAACTCAAATGCTATGGAACAACTTGTTACCACTCCCGTAAGAGGGGAAAACATATTGGACCTGATCATCACCAACATGGGGACTCTATGCTCCAGACCAGAAGTGTATCCCTCACTGGTAAGATCAGACCATAAACTAATCTCACTAGATATTCATATCCCGACCCCAGACCCTGCTCAGAAAACCACAGTGAAAAACTTCTCTAAAGCAAATTTCACACTCCTCAAAACCGAGGTGGAATCCTTCAAAGCCCCCAGGCCTGTGGAAAATACGGCCCAGACCGCAGAATTCTTTATAAACGCATTCTATGAACACCTTCAGGAATGCATGGATCATGCAATCCCAAACAAAACCAAGACCCAGTCCTCCAAAGGCAGGCGTCCTGTCTGGTGGACCTCAGCCATAAACAAACTATACACTAGAAGGAGGAAGCTACTACATGACAGAGCAAAATCCCAAAAAGGGAAGGCATCTCTGATCAATATTAGCAAAAAACTACGGGCACTCCTAAAATCGTCTAAGGCCAGCTTCGAGAGAAAAATTGCACAGGACACTAAGGATAATCACAAGGCTTTCTTTAATTATGTTAGGAACCTGGGTGAGAAATCCCAGATATGCTCAGAATTAGTCCATAATGACAAATAATACACCGAACCCACAGACATTGCCAACATCCTAGCTGACAGGTTCAGCGCAAACATCTCCCCCCCTTCCCCACCAAAAGGGCAGATATCTATCCCAGCAGAGTGCTGCCCCCCTGACATCTCAGATGCTCAGGTAAGAGCCGCCCTCTCCAAAGCAAAAAACACAGCATCAATGCGACCAGACGGTGTCCCGGGCTGCGTCCTACATGAACTCCAAGAAGAGCTAACCCCAAACATAAAACTACTGTTCAATCTCAGCCTTACTACAGGATATGTACCCAAAGAGTGGTGTACAGCAACAGTGGTCCCTCTCCACAAAGGTGGTGCCTCAACAGATCCTGGAAACTATTGCCCCATAAGCCTGACTAGCTTGGTCTGCAAAGCTATGGAAAGGATCATCATGGACCTCATAAATAAAGATATTGGGGACCTACAGACACTGGATCCTACCCAGTTCAGCTTTAAGGGCAGATCCTGCCTCGTAAACCTGGTCGATTTCTTTGAAACAGTCACCAAGGCCATTGATGAGGGGAAGGTGGTCCACACAACCTACATGGACCTCGCAAAAGCCTTCGATACAATACCCCACTCGGGCATTATAGATAAGCTCATCAGCTTAAATGTAAACCCCTATGTCACTAGATGGGTTGCAAACTGGCTCAAGGACAGAACCCACATGGTTAGAATTGCTGGAGCCATGTCAGACTCCAAACCAGTTACAAGTGGCATCCCACAAGGCTCAGTCCTGGGACCTCTCTTGTTCGGTATATATTTCTCAGAGGTACAGCCCAACATGGAAGGACTGTGGCTGACCAAGTTCGCAGATGACTGCAAACTGGGCACCATAATTGACTCTCCAGCCGACACAAGCATCCTCCAAAAGGGCCTCATAGAAACAGACAACTGGTGCCAGAGCCATGGCCTCAAGCTAAACGCCAAAAGTGTATAGTCATCCGGCTTGGCAAAAACAAAGTGCCCACAAATTACCACATAGATGGTAATCCATTAAGTACGGAAGAAGTAATTAGGGACCTGGGGACCCAAGTTGATAGCAATCTCTCATTCGACAACCACGTGGCCAAAGTGGTTAGAAAAACATTTTTATATAGCCCACCTAATCATGAAGGGATTCACATCTAGATCAGGGGAGGTCATCGTGCCTCTTTACTCATCCCTCATCAGGCCCATAATTGAGTACAATGCCCCTTTTGGGATGTACCTTACCAGACACCTGCAGCAACTGGAAAGACCCCAAACGTACCTCAACAAGAGGATCAAAGGGCTCAAACAGATGCCATATGCTGCCCGGTTAAAGAAACTCCAGGTCTACTCAGTGGTATAGCACCTGCTCAGAGGCGATCTGTGCCTGACGTATAAAGCCATGTCCAACCCGGAATTAATGGACATGCTGCACCTCAGAAAATCCAAATCCCATCGAGCTACGCGCTCGAGAGACTTGAACCTCAAAACTGAAATAAATAGGACATGCTGGAGGGACAGATTCATAACCCAGAGGCTCCCTTCACTCAGGAATAAAATCCCAGTCCAGGTTAGGCAGAGTCCCTCATTGACTCTCTTCAAGAGGAATCTTGACGAGTGGATGGGATATCATAGATTTACTCCGGGTATCACTTCTGTGTCACTGTTAGACAGAGGCACAGTATACTAACCTCGAAAAAGGGCATAGCAAAATTCATTTAAAATGGGAGGCGAAAGCCAAACACACTCTGGCTGGGCTTGTAAATGCCCTAGGGCAGATAGCCTAGTATGAACCTATGAACCTAAGAAGTTGCGAGGTATGCCTCCTCTGCAAATGGATAAAATTTTCCAATTAGACTTTCCAGATAAACAAATCTCAATCAATCAATCAGTCAATCAATCAATCAATCAATCAATCAATCAATCAATCAATCCATTATTCAGTCATTGTCTCTGACTAGGGATCCCATGAATTTTTCTCACACTCTGCTCTCCATTGCATTTTCTGAACAGGCAATCACATTCATTCACTGAGGAGTCAAAATGTCTACAGAATCAATTCACATGCACAGCATGATACCTGCTTTTGTTCTACCCCCTTCCTGAAAATCAGGGTTGTTTTTATTCATGTTTCAGAACTTATGCATATATACTTAGTATGACATCATCTGACTACTATCTTATCTGCATACTTAAAGAATATTCATTAACTTTAGAGAAACTGTTTTAATCTTTGCCTTTATACACTGCTGTTGCCATAAAGTATTTTTTTAAGATTAGGTGTCTGGCATGCACTGGTTAAAACAAGAACCTTTGTCCTTTTGTAATTAAATGTTTTTTCTCCAGCCATAATTCTGTGAACACATCAGTGTACATTCTTATTAGGTTATGTCAACCCTTGATTTAGGATACTTGCTGTAGTAATGGTCCTGGTCAAACAACCATTATTCTTACAACAAAATGGATATCACATGAGAAATATAACATATTGACATTTTGTTTTTTCACAGATTTTGGAACATGGTATATTGTGTATGCATGTCAGCTATTGTTTTGTTTATGGATGCTGTAATTGAGAAGTGTGGTTTATTTTTAACTTATCTGCATTGTTCATATAACCTACTTCATAATGTCATGCTAGTATGCATTAAGGAGCACGTTACATGCTTTCTCTGGCACATGGGCATTGAATTAATGACTGTAAAGAGATGCAAACACACATATACAGTGTATGTGTGTGTGTGTGTGTGTGTGTGTGTGTGTGTGTGTGTGTGTGTGTGTGTGTGTATTGTGGTTGTTGCAGTAGTGCACTGTGAAACAGCTACAGGAACACATACCCGATAAGCCCATGTCTTTGACAGCTAATTTCAAGCAGTGTGTGTAACTGCTGTAGATGTATGTCATGAAGATCAGACATTAGCATGTGTTGTTTCATTTTAGCCATCACAGCAGTTTATTTATTTACATGCTGTGACGACTGGGAAGAGATGGGCAAAGGCTGCCAGCCTAGTCAAATAGAATTTGATATATAATTCTGGCATTTGTAAATAAATGTAAAATACAGGCATGTTTTCTTGAGTGTAAAAGAATATTGTGAAATGTGGAACTGCAAAATATGTGACAACATTGCATTCTGCTGGCCCAGTGAAGCATGTTGTGACCCTTTCATATTAGAATTTGGCTCTAGTGCATCTGGATGAAGGTTTCATGCCCATTGTTTTAAGGCTAAAGTTCATGACCAGAATTTACATGTAAAAGGTGCCTTGTTGCTCTAGTTTCTGCTTGAGTGTATATGTGAAATGCCTTGTATTGTTGTAAGTTTATGAGCAAGTGTTAGATTGCTAAATAATGCAGTTTGTGGTCTGAGAACTCAGACCAGGTGTTAAGATGATGCAATATGAATACTGGGAAAACCCAAGTGTCAAAAATGATGTAATTTGGGAGGGTCTTAGAGACATGTTTGTTACTAATGTTTAAATACTATTTCTCACAGGAGACTGGGAGCATTTTGATCTTGGATATCCAACTTATCAGCACTCTGCCTTATGCTCACATGTAAGTTTTAGCACTGTGATTCCTTGTAGGAATAGTTAAAGCTACTAAAGATTAATTAGGTATTTTTCTTTGAAATCAGACCTGTCCTACTGTTTTATTTTAAGTTTCTGAACTCTTAGATATCTCTGTAGTGTAGTAGTTTAGTCTTGTGTTTTAATTATTTATTATTAAATATTTTTTAAACCTTCTACCTGTGGCTGGTTTGTGTAGAGATAAGCTCTAGAGTACATTGCATATTTATAACCTCTATAAATATGCAATGTACTCTAGAGCTTATCTCTACCTGTGGCTGGTTTGTGTAGAGATAAGCTCTAGAGTACATTGCATATTTATAGAGGTTATTGTAATAGGCCACTATAAAGTAAGCCTTGACTGCTAGTCATACTACCATTGGATAATAATATTGCACAGTAATAATTGAACACTCTTTTAAGGGCCTTCTAGTAGCTGATATTATTAGCTGGGTGGTGGCAGTAATTACTACCGTATAGTCTGGGTAAAGGGGCATAGCTGGAGAATCTGTCAGCCTTTCCCAGGAGTGTCTGTGAAGTTGTATAAATACTTATCTCAAAGTGTGTGTTGTGTCAGCTAATTGGCAGGGACATGAAGCACTGGTTGGACAGAGAGGGTACTGGAGGTTCTAGCTTGCCCAGCTAGGCTGAGATCTGGATCCTATAGCTGTGCCAGTGGGGAGTCTTATTAGGGACCTGGTGAGCAAAGGAGCAACCAGCCCCAGACTGACTGTGATCTCGGTGTGCACTTAAGGGAAATTGTACTTTACTGTGTGTATTATTTATCCTTTTCTCTTCTAGGAGATGACCTCCCTGGTGTTAGTGGTGAGGATTGAGGCTCCTTGATTGCTGGTCCAGGGCACGGTCATTACACATGCTTTTATTTGATTTTTTATAGGTGGTCAGTGCTCCATGGTTCACTGCGACTCTCTGTGTGTGTGTGTGTGTGTGTGTGTGTGTGTGTGTGTGTGTCTGTTTTGTTTGCTTTTTTTATAGAAGACATTTGCAGAGTGGCTATGGTGGATGAGGTACAAGAAATAACTAAACAAAGTGGGGTGGGAGACGATGTGGGCTGCAGAATAAGTAGTAAAAATAACACAGTTCACAGAATTGGAATAAGCTACACTGAAATTGTTAATGTGTCAACTGCAAATTGCTTCCAAATGAATGTGGTGTATAACATGCTGGCTCAGATAGTTGTTTTTCACTTTTCAAAGTGCTTTTGTTCTAGAAAAAGTGTGCACGCTGTTAAGACAATGATTTACGTTGTGCTTACAGAGAAATTTAATGAGTGACATACAAAAATACATAACATAAATATCTGTGAATACATGCATAATAAGCAAGGGTAAGAGGTAGAAGGCGACATCACAGACCTGACTGAGATGTGGCAAGTCTTACAACTGATTTGTTATGTAAAGATGTTTGAAATAAGCCTATTCATTTGATGATAAATAGTACTACCTTTCAGACATATCCATGTCTGTGATCAGCTACTATCTGTGTATGTTACAGGACACAGATTCAGATTTATAAATATTCCTGCATATTAAAGAATGATAAAAAGCATTTTACAACATCAGTTACTCTGAAAGTGCTATTCAGATAACAGGAGTAAGGAGAGATGTGAGGTGACACTTTTACTGGCACACCAGGCAGACTGCAGACTAATCTGTTTGACTCAAGCAGTAGACCTGTAACGAGTGGTGTACCCCACGGATCAGTCTTGGGGACTTGATTCTGGATATATTTCTTTGAGGCACAGGCCAAAATCACACAATCAGTCATGAGGGATTTGGGCACACAGGTTGATAGCAACCTGACTTTTGACCACCATGTTGCTTCCATTGTATGGAAAGCTTTCTACATGGCCCAACTCATAAGTAAGGGTATCTTATCCAGGAACAAGGAAGTCATAACATCCCTGTATTCTTCCCTTATAAGGCCAGTTATTAAGTACAATGCCCCCCTTGGCATTTACCTTGCAAAACACATGCATCAGCTGGAGAGACCACAGAAGTTCCTCACCAGGAGAATCCAGGGCCTCAAACATCTACCCCACACAGATAGGCTAAAAGCCCAGTCCCTCTGCTCAGTTTCATACAGACTCCACAGCAGTGACCTCTGTCTGCCATCGAAAGCAATCTCAGACCCCTCCTTGATGGGACTGCTGCATATCCACAAGTCAAGCTCCACTCAAGTAACCCGCACGCATGACCTCAACCCTGTCTGTGACATCAATAGGACTTGTTGGCGGGACAGATTTGTGTCCCAGAGACTTCCCAATCTATGGAATAGACTCCCTCTCCACATCAAGCAGAGTACCTAATTACCCATTTTTAAGCGCAACCTTGATAACTGTATGGGAAACAGAAAATGCACCCCTGGGATTCCACCTGTGTCCCTGATGGACAGAGGCTTTGGGTGCTGACTTGTCTAAACATGGGTTAAACATGGGCTAAACACTTGGCTAGGCTTATAAGGGCCTCAGGGCCAATAGCCTAGTAACTTCCTATGATCCTATGATCCTATGTGCATTCTCATGCATAGGTGACTAATTAGCCAAACCTTGCAGCGTAGGAAGTGTGATGCTCTTGCTGGTTGAGGGAGTGACTGTAAGAGGAGTAACTGTAAGGAAAATAAACTCACTAAAAGTTCACTCAGTAAAAGTCCGTTATCTCAGTAATTAGTTGATTCTTTAGGAAGCTTTTTTCACTGTATATGTAACACATCAGTAGGAGACACATTTGTGAGTGTCATTGCAGAACAGTAAATTATACCTTTACTGACAGCTTTCAAAGTTAACACTACTTCACAGTTCTTCCATTCTAAGTGAAAGCAGCTGGGATCTGACAGTCCAGCCATAGGCACTGTAATCTCATAAACTGTCATCTCACAGTGCATTATGGGGAGGATCTGTCCTCTCACAGTGCATTATGGGGAGAATTTGTCTTTGTACGAAGAACAAACTATATAAGGATGTCTGTCCCCAGGAGAGTATGCAGGGTTACATACCATATAGATTTATAGTTGCTACTAGGCTAATGACCTGTGGGGCCTTTCTAAGTCTAGCCAAGCTGGGTTAGGCAATTATAAACTACCTCTGTCCATGAGAGTCATGGGTGCCAGGCCCGGTGTAAATTTCCTATTCCCATACAATGGTCTAGGTTGTGGTTAAACTGGCCAATAGAGGAAGTCAGCTTCACGTGGCTGGGAAGACTGTTCCATAGGAGGGGCAGTCTTTGAGAAACATATCTGTCTCTCCAGCAAGTTCCGTTTAAGTCAGAAACAACATTCAGTCCCTAAAATTTGCATTTCTGGCACTCTTTGACTTTTGAATGTGTAGGAGATTCATAAGTGCACATATCTATACTGCGAAGTCATTAAAGGGTTTCACCTCCTGAATCACCTGAGCCCCAGTTAAATAGTCATACTTTGTTTTGCTGTGCCCACACCACATAAATGTAGTTTTCCCAACATGAACATTAAATTTCATATTAGTATTGTAGGCTCATATGACTAACTTTGCTAAACAACAATGGAGTATCTACTGGTTTGTGTTATTGACAATATGCTCTTTAATTATAAATCATCCAGATATCAGCAAAAATGCATCTGTTTCACTGGGCATGTACAATATACAGATACTAAAGAAGTAGGAACCTAAAATACATCCTTGCAGAACCCCAGTTCCATAACCTAAACTTTTGTCACAGTTCAACATGTAGTAGACATACCAAACTATCTTGCTAGGCAATGTAACAATCCAGCTTAGTGTACTAGAAAGATCTATTCTAAATAATGTGCTTTACAACAACCTTAGTATTGTCAAAGGGCTGTTTCCTTATAAACAAATTTAACAATGGCTGATTACCTGAGCTTGATTAAAGTTGGCATTAAAAATAAGTTGTGATGTTACAACTTCATATCTCAGTGATCTTAGGTCTGTCTATGACTTTGCTGACAGATGTTCTTGCAGAATCCATTTTCTATTATAGACCAAGAATAGCATCCATTTAAAAGCTAATATCCTTACCCTTTATGATGTTTCTCTTCTCATGAAGCTTAGATGGGCTGCAGCCATATGCATCCACAAAGGATCCATTAAAAGGACAAGCAATTCTATTTCCATCCCTATAAATCATACCACCATACTTGAGAGATCAGCAGGACCTAGCCTCCTTTCTTCTCCTTAGATGCTTTAAAAAGGCTTTCTTATTTTCTTCTACATTTTTAATAAGATATCTGATGTTGTCCTTTCATTCTTCCTCACTATTGGGTTATAGATCCGACCATTGGATTCAATACAGTTGCATTCTATAAACTTAGATCCTAGTCTCAAGCTTCTCCCTTTACCCATAATGCAGTACACCCTCTGCAGCCTCCCTAAATCTCATTTGCTGCCAGAAGTGGTATTGTTTTTTTTTTTTTTTTTTTTTTTTTTTTTTTGGAGCAGTGATTTTTTTTCCCTGGGAATAAAATCGCTGTTCTGTGCATTCGATTTTATGTGGTTTGGGGTACTTTGTGTAAATTTAAGAGCATTTGCTTTTTTCAAACTTTGACTTTGTGATATAGACTCTGGGTTATATTCTGCATATAATATAACAGCAAACCAGCTTCAAAAGCTGCAGGACACCTTCCAAGCACCAAACTATAATCTTGAGCTAAGCTGACTAAAAGTCATGTTTGGACACCAAGCCCTTCAGAGCTTTCCTGCCACCAAGAAGAGAGCTCCTCTTCAAACATTTGAGGATTGCATTAAGGTAATGTTGTTCAGTTCCTGGGCAGATAAGTTCCCTTTGGGGAAAACCCTTCCACATCAAATTTTCTGTTGCTTAATATTACTTTCTAAGTTAAGAAAATACTTCTGAACTAGGAAAAAGTGTTTTCATTTACTGACTTGCAGCTTTTGTGTACTTTTAAATGGGAGTGCACTTTCTTACTTGACAGTTTGAACTGTTTAAAACTACTTTTCTATAGATAAACTGTTTATTTTACTTTCTGGGGTTCAGAAAATGTATTTAGCTGTTTTTTACTGTGTTTTTACCGGGAAAAAGATACTTTTATCTACTTTCTGATTTTATAGGCTTGTGCTGCTTAGCTTTCCTGGTAAAGGAGTTCTATTTTTGGCTTGACCATGAAACCATGGAAGAAACTACCAGTCCCTCAGTCAGTCCTTCATCCACCAAAAAAGAAAAAAAAGACTTCCAAGCAGCTTTTGCCACCCCAGCAGGCTAATATTTTGCCTTATTCGCAAGTGGGTGACTCTGCTATGGCCAAAGCTGGTACCTCAGACCACTCATCTTTTTTTTCAGATCCATCTGGTATAGTCCATAATGACATCACAGACTAGGGGGTTAGCTGTGTCCTTTGTGGTTGTTGGGATCTCCTCAGTATTCAAGGGAGAGCTACGTGTGTCAGTACTGGGAGAAGGGGCAGGGAGTGTGACACATCTTTGTCAGAATGTAATGACCATCTCAGGGAATGCTTTAGTTGACAATTCTAGGTGTGTTTCTTCAGAAGTTCCTGTTAAAAAAAAAGAAAAAACAGAAAATCAATTCTTTAGACAGGAGTTATTTATTGGTCTTGGCTCAGGTCTTATACAGTCTCTATACTACTATTATAAGATGGTTTCTGATAAGAGAAGAAGGAATTCAGTTTTCTCTGAGGAGGTTCAGTGTTAAATCTTCTAAGGATTGTGAAGGGAGAAAAATAGGCTTTTCTCATTATAATTCTGATTCAGACTCTGAGGAGTGTATGGCATCTGACTATCCCTGTGAGAGATTCTCTTTTCCTGAGACTGTTTCCACAATGAATCAGTGATTTCAGTAGGAGAACACTTATTTTCTAAGGGAGTGAGAAATATGTTATAATTTGTTAAATCTGGTGTTTCCAGAACATTTACCAGTTCCTGCAGTGCTGTCAGCTTTGAAAGATGTTTATGTCACACCCTGTGGGTACCCTGAGATTCAGCCTGATGCCTGTAAGAAAGCAGATAGATTGTATAATGTTCCTCAGTCTTAAGTTTTTACGCACTAATCCCAGATATGACTCAGTAGCTGTAGCTTTGATTCCAGCTTCTACTAAATATTTTCATAATAACACACATAATAAAGATGGCAAGGGTTTTGATAAGTCTGAGATAAATGTATACATCTGCAACTTTGTTTTTAAGAATTCTAAAGTGTCAGACTCATATGTTGATGTTTATTCTGATTAACTGTAAAAGTATAAGGAAGGTTTTATCTTCAGTTTACTCTTGTGAGGAAAAAATCTGCATTGTATAATGTGATTTCTTCTATTTCTCAAGTCACTACTGATTGGTTGAAAGGATCTATATTAGAAACCCAAAAGTTTACTTTAGCGAATGCTCACATGAGCGAAAACGCTGATAAATGAAAGGGTGTTTGTGGGGTTGCTGTACAGTGAGGAGTGGGATTTTTGCCCTTTCTGCACTGTAGTGCAATCTCAGAGTTGAAATATATAGATGTTCTTCATCTCACATTGCTGCAGTCCTTACACTTGGGGTAGTCCGCTGTCCTCGGTCGGCCCGAATATCAAAGTATTAGGCTGACGTCGGTCAAGGCGCTTAAGACTGACATCAGGACGTCAGGGTACAAATGCGCATGACCGACGTCATATCCTCTGTCTTTTTTGCCGCATGGTCCGATGCAGAAGCAGCGTTGCAAGTGCCGTTCAGCGTTCTGAAATTTTTCGAATTCGGAGTTTCAGACCGAGTCAAAGTTGGCTAAGTACCCCGTTGGGGAATATTTTAGATTTTTCTTGCCTCAGTGGTTTACCGGATGTCAGAAAAAGTGAATAACTGTATTTCTTGTGGGAAACAGATACCGCATAGAGATTATCATACTTTGTGTATTCCTTGTTTGAGGCCTGAGCACGACGTTGTTGGGTGTCGCTTTTGTGCTAGGTTCAATAAGCGCACTATTAAGCGAAGGTTAGATTGTGCCAGGTTGGTCTTCGGGAAGCGGTGCAATTATAATATGCCGTCGGATGCTCCGACGCCCGCTTCTTCGAAGAAACGCAAAGACAAAGCAGCTAAACCCAGGCAAGAAGAGTCGTCCGTACCGGACGCCGGTTCTTTAGAGGTGTCAGTGGAACCGGTGGTTCCGCCGGATGTTTCTCTGGAGTCCCAGGGGGAGACTTTGTTATTGCAGGATGTGGCCTCTCAGGAGGCAGGTCAGGCTGAGGGGGCTTCTCAGGTTACTGTACTCCCCTCCCTTCCTAGGGTGGTTAGGCCCTCTCCTTCTGTTTCCAAGGCTTCTCCCAGAGGCAGGCCAGGTTTAGCTTCTGTTGGTGTCACTCCTAGTTCATCAGGATCTGTGCCCAAGAAGCACATGCTTAAAATGGCAGAAGATTTAATTACTTTGATTAGAGGTTCTTTGCCCCTCCTGATAAGAGGCCTAGGGTGGAACCAGAGTTGGGGAGTTTTGAGCAGGCTTCGGATGTTTCAGAGTCTTGGCTGAAGACTTGCAGGAGTATTCTCCTTATTCTGATTCTGATGTGGATGATTCTACTCCTTCTGCTTCTCCTCCAGAGGATTTTTCTTTTCAGAGACTCTTCATTCCATGAGGGAACATTTTAAGTGGGAAGGTCAGGACTTCTCTGATTCCAGGAAAAGGCTTAGGGAATTTTTGCTTTTACCTCAGCATAGGCCTTTGGCTATACCTCCTGTTCTGGATGTTGTGGAAGATGTGTTTGCAGAGGCTTCACTTAATCCTGATTCTTTGCCTCCTGCTCCTGTTAAACCGGACAGGTATTACAGGGTGCCTGAAGCTCATAAATATCTTTATAAGAGTCCTAGGGCGGACCCAGAAACTGTTAGTCAGGGACCTAAGGGTGTCAAGGCCTCTGTTGTAAAAAATCCGGTTCCTCCAGATAAAGAGGCCAGGGCTTTGGATAGATGGGGAAAGAAAGTCTATACTTCTTCCACCTTAGCTATGAGGGCTTTGAATTGCCAGTTTCACATGTTGAAATATCAAAACTATCTTCTTTCTCAATTGAAGTCTAAGGTAGATGCTCTGGCGGAAGGTATTTAGTGTAAAGAATTACAAGATTTGGTACATGTTTCTGAACAGGTGGGTAAGCATTCTTTACAATGTGGTTTTGATGCTGTACAGGCCTCGTCTAGGGTGGCTGCCACTGGGTCAGTTCTTCGCAGGCACGCCTGGCTGAGGGATCAGAATTTATCTGACCATGTTAAGACAAGGATTTTAGATGCTCCTTTACAGTCTGATGTGTTGTTTGGTTCACCTGTGGAGGCAGTCTTAAAGAAAATGGAAGACAAGGCTAAGTCTATGCAGACTGTTAAAGATTTTTTGCAAGTTCAGCCTCCGAAGTTTAGTAGGAATTGGCCTGCTAAGGGGTGGACGTACCTTCTTATGATTCACAGTCTAGGGGTAGATCTAGACGTGGTAGGGACAGAGCTCAGGGCTCTTTCAGGCCTAGAACAGGGAGTTCACCTGCACAGTCTTCGGGTGAGGGCAGGGGCCAGTCCTTTCGTAAACAGGCCCAATGACCTACCTTTTCAGCTGCCAGAGCCTTCTCGTCTGGCAGCACCTTTGGGAGGAAGGTTGGCACTCTTCAAGGAAAATTGGAGTTTAATTACCCAAGACAGATGGGTATTGGATATCATACACCAAGGTTACAAGTTTTATTTCCATACCTTGCCTCCTTTCAAAGGCATGCCAGACGTTCCTCCTCAGCAAAGAATAGAGGCTCACAAACAAATTTCTCTGCTGCTTCAAATAGGGGCCATACAGCCAGTCCCTCTGCCAGAAGTGGGCCTAGGATTTTATTCTCGCCTGTTCCTAGTACCAAAGAAGGGGAACACGTGGAGACCAATTTTGGATTTATCTATCCTCAACACTTATCTGGACATTCCCAAGTTCAAAATGTTGACGTTACAACAGCTTTTACCTCTGCTGGGCAAAGATCACTGGATGGTGACTCTGGATCTCAAGGAGGCTTACCTTCATGTTCCTATCAGGCTAAGTTGCAGGAAGTATCTGCGTTTTCGGGCTGGGACTTCTCATTATCAGTTCTCTGCATTGCCCTTTGGCTTATCTACTGCGCCCAGAGTGTTCACGAAAGTTCTGGCTCCAGTGATAGCTTTCTTCAGGCTAAAAGGATTACAGATCTATCCTTATTTGGACGATTGCCTGATTCTGGCTCAAGGAAGGGACGAACTTCTTCATCATTTGCAATATGTGATAGCAGTGCTAAGATGCCTGGGGTATTCTGTGAACGAAATAAAGTCCAGTCTAGTACCCTCTCAGGACATGTGCTTTCTGGGTGTGAGACTGAATACAGCATCCCAGATGGCCTTTTTGACCCCGGACAAACAAAAAAATCTTTCCCTTTACTTCCATCAATTGTCTCATCAGTCCAGGCTGACTGCAAGGACAGTCCTTCAAGCCTTGGGGTTCATGGCATCTTGTATTCTGGTGCTTCCCAATGCCAAACTGCATATGAGGAAGCTACAATGGTATCTCAAAAATGTATGGACACAGCACTGCCAAGATATGGACACTGTCATTCAGATAATACCTTGCATTCAAAAGGAATTTTTGTGGTGGGCTCAGGAATGTCACCTAAACAAGGGACTCTCTGTGACCCGGCCAGAGGCGAGTCAGATTCTAACGACAGATGCCTCAGACAAAGCTTGGGGAGCTCATCTAAATGGAAAGTGGATACAAGACACGTGGCCTGCCAGACTACAACATCTACATATCAACTTGAAGGAGATGTTAGCAGTCCAATTTGCATTAATAGCTTTCAAGGATTTACTTCTTCCAGGGCAGGTGTTGATTCTAACAGACAACACAACTGTCATGTGGTACATCAACAAGCAAGGGGAACACATTCTTATCCTCTATGCAGGCAAGCAATGATTTTGTGGGAGACTGCTCTCAGTTTACAGCTAAATCTTCAGGCAAGGTTTCTGCCGGAGCACAGAACTCCTTAGCAGATGTGTTGAGCAGGCAATTATGGATCCCCACGAGTGGAAATTGGATCCTCATGTATTTCAGAAATTGACAGTGTCATGGGGAACTCCAGACATAGATCTGTTCGCTTCTCCACTAAACTACCAGCTGCCAAAGTTTTGCACAAAAGGTTTCATCCCACAGCTTGGAAAGTGGATGCTCTTTCTTTCAATTGGAGCAATCTTCATGTGTATGCCTTTCCACCTCTGCCTCTCCTCCCAAAGGTACTCCTAAAGGTCAGACAGGACAAGCCAAAGATGATTTTAATAGCTCCAGATTGGCCTCGACAGCACTGGTACCCATTACTGAGAAGTCTGGTACGGGAGCCTCCATGGCCTTTGCCTTCGATTCCACACCTGCTGTCTCAGGAGAACAGTCATTTACTCAATGTCAAACTTCACTCTCTTCACCTAACAGCCTGGCATATTCTGTTTTAAACCCTGGAGGGTCTCAGCTTCCACAGCAAGTTTTGAATGTTATTTTGGAGGCCAAAAGGCCTAGTACAAGGAAAGTGTACGCAGATAAATGGAAGAGATTTTTATTTTGGAGTGCAGCAAAGGAATTTGATGTTTCTAAACCTAATTTAAGTGTGGCTCTTCAATATCTTGCTGAGTTACTGGACAAAGGTTTGTCCTTCTCTTCTATTAAGGTTCATGCTGCAGCAATTTCTGCTCACTATGACTGTGACCCACCATTGTTTTCTCATCCTTTGTTTAAGCAATTCCTTAGAGGGGCAAAGAATATAAGACCCCCACGTAGAGCTCCTACTCCTGCTTGGGATCTCAATTTTGTGTTGGAGAAACTCACTCTACAACCTTTTGAGCCTGCAGCTACTACCGAGTTGAAATATTTATCATGGAAGACTGCTTTTTTGTTGGCCATTACCTCTGCGAGAAGGGTTTCTGAATTACAGGCTCTTATGGCAGTTGAGCCTTTCTTCATTTTCCATAAGGACAGAGTATCTTTGCGTACTAATCCTTCCTTTATGCCTAAAGTGGTTTCTAGTGTGGCTTTAAACCAAACTATTCATTTGCCTACTTTTTATGCAAACCCCCAAAATAAAGGGGAGAAGATTTTGCACACTTTGGATATACACAGGCAGTTGCAATATTATTTGAGCAGAACTAAAGGGTTCAGGCAGTCTCAGCAGTTATTTGTTTCATTTGCTTTGGGTTCTCAGGGCAAGCCTGTTTCAAAACAAACTATTTCTAAGTGGATTGGGTTTTGTATTGCTTTCTGTTATTCCCATCATGGTAAGGAGATTCCAGCTGGGATTAGGCCTCATTCCACTAGGGCTACTGCCACTTCTACAGCTTTTTTAAGGGGGGTGGCAACTAAAGATATTTTGGAGGCAGCCACTTGGAGTTCAGTGCATACTTTCTCTAAGCATTACCACCTTCCTCTTTACTCTAAATCTAGGGCTGGTTTTGCCACTGCAATTTTACAGGGCATTTTAGCAGCACCTAATGCTTTATAGTTTTGCCATCCTCCCTTACCTCTGCTTTGGGATTCTACCCAAGTGTAAGGACTGCAGCAATGTGAGATGAAGAACATAGTACAGTTTTGTACCTACCATAAATGTAGATGTTCGAAGATCTACATTGCTGCAGTCCAATTTACCCTCCCTCCTTCCCCTCTGTGGTTAGAGGCGGTGGTGTGGTTTGGGTTGTAAATATTGTGGATATTGTATATATTGTACATATGTTTAGTGCAAGAGTGGTTGGTTGTTTTTTGCTGTCTTTTGGTTTTGGGCCTTTCTTTTTAGGGTCTTCTGACATCTGGGGCAAGAAAAGACTGAGGATATGACGTCGGTCATGCGCATTTGTACCCTGACGTCCTGATGTCAGTCTTAAGCGCCTTGACCGACGTCAGCCTAATACTTTGATATTCGGGCCGACCGAGGACAGCGGACTACCCCAAGTGTAAGGACTGCAGCGAAATAGATCTTCGAACATCTACATTTATGGTAGGTACAAAACTGTACTTTAGCGGGGGTGTGGGGGGCACAACCCCCTACAATCAGCAGTTTGATTACCAGCATTTTCGCTCATGTGAGCATTTACTGAAGTAATCTTTTGGTCTTCTAATATAGACCCGGTTGACATGTGTTTATGACTCTCTAGATACTACTTCCAGGACTGTGTGCTGCCACTGGTATTGTTTTAAGGAGGTTTGCCTGGCTGCACTTTCAGAACCTCCCAGAATATGTCAAAAAGGAGACTTTGAATTCTTCCTTCATAGGTTCATAGGTTCATAGGTTCATACTAGGCTATCTGCCCTAGGGCATTTATAAGCCTAGCCAGAGTGTGTGTGGCTTTCACCACCCCTTAGGATGAGAATACTATACCCATTAGTTTGCTGTGCCTCTGTCCAGCAGTGATACAGAGATGATTCCCGGGGTAAACCTACAATCTCCCATCCACTCATCAAGATTTCTCTTGAACAGAGTCAGTGAGGGGCTCTGCCTCACATGGACTGGGATTCTGTTCCATAGTGTAGGGAGTCTCTGGGTGATGAATCTGTCCCTCCAGCACGTCCTATTTATATCCGTGTTGAGGTTTAAGTCTCTTGCTCTCGTGGCTCTGGTGGATTTGGATTTTTTGAGGTGGAGCATGTCCATTAATTCCAGGTTGGACATGGCCTTGTATGTCAGGCACAGATCACCTCTGAGCAGATGGTATGCGACTGAATAGAGCTGGAGTTTCTTCAGTCGGGCATCGTATGACATATGTTTGAGCCCCTTTATCCTTTTGGTGAGGAACTTTTGGGGTCTTTCCAACTGCTGCAGGTGTCGGGTAAGGTACATTCCAAATGGGGCATTGTACTCAATCATTGGTCTGATAAGTGAAGAGTACAGGGGTACAATGACCTCTCCTGATCTGGATTTGAATCCCTTCATGATCAGTGGGCAATGTAGAAGGTCTTCCTAACCACTTTGGCAATATGAGTGTCAAAAGAGAGGTTACGGTCAACTTGGGTCCCCAGGTCCCTGATAACTTCTTCCGTGTTTAATGGATTACCACCTATGTATTAATTAGGGGTTACCTTGTTTTTCCCAAAGGGTATGACTATACATTTTTTGGCATTTAGCTTATGGCCATGGCTCTGGCACCAGTTATCCATTTCTATGAGACCTCTCTGGAGAATGTCTGTGTCTGATGGAGTGTCAATTATGGTGCCCAGTTTGCAGTCATCTGCAAATTTTGTCAGCCACAATCCCCCTATGTTTGCCTGCACTTCAGAAAAATAAATGCCGAACAAGAGGGGGCCCAGGACTGAGCCATGTGGGACACCGCTCGTGACCGGCTTAGAGTCTGACATGGCACCAGCAACTCTAACCCTGTGTGTTCTGTCCTTGAGCCAGTTTGCAACCCATCTTGTGACATATGGGTTTACATCTAAGCTGGTGAGCTTTTCTATGATGCCCGAGTGGGGTATTGTGTCGAACGCTTTTGCTAGGTCAAGGTAGGCTGTGTGAACTGCCTTACCCTCATCAATGGCGTTAGTGACTGTTTTGAAAAAGTCGACCAAGTTCAAGAGGCAGGATCTGCCCTTGACAAAGCCAAATTGGGTAGGATCCAGTGTCTGTAGGTCCCCAATGTCTTTATTTATGAGTTCCATTATGATCCTCTCCATAGCTTTGCAGACAAGGCTCGTCAAGCTTATGGGGCGGTAATTTCCAGGGTCCGTAGAAGCACCGCCTTTGTGGAGTGGGACCACAGTTGCCATACGCCATTCTTTGGGTACATATCCTGTAGTAAGGCAAAGATTAAACAGCAGCCTTATGTGTGGGTTTAGTTCCTCATTGAGTTCGTGTAGCACAGAGCCGGGGACACCGTCCGGTCCCATTGATGCTGTGTTTTTTGCTTTAGAGAGAGCAGCTCTCACCTGGGCATCTGAGATGTTTGGGAGGCTAGACTCTGGTGGGATAGACATTTCTCCTTTTGGGGGGGGGGGGGAGAAATTTGCACTGAACCTGTCTGCCAGTATGTTGGCAATGTCTGTGGGTTCAGTGATTTTTTTATCATTTTGGACTAATTCTGAGCATATCTGGAAGTTTCCACCCAGGTCTCTAACATAGCTAAAGAAGGCCTTATGATTGTCTTTTGTGTCATTAGCGATTTTTCTCTCAAAGTTGGCCTTGGATGATTTTATGGGTGATCGTAGTTTTTTGCTAGTATTGATCAGAGATGCCTTCCCTTTTAGGGATTTTGCTCTGTCATGTAGTAGCTTTCTCCTCTTGTTGTAGAGTTTGTTTATGGCTGGGGTCCACCAGACCGGGCGCCTGCCTTTGGTGGAAAGGGTCTTGATTTTATTAGGGATTGCTTGATCCATACATTCCTGGAGGTGCTCGTAGAAGGCATTTGTAAGGGTTTCAGCAGCGTGGGTTGTGGTTTCCACTGGCTCGGGGGCCTTGAAGGATACCACTCCAGTCTTAAGAAGTGTGAAGTTTGCTTTTGAGAAGTTCTTCACTGTGGTCTTTTTTGCTGGGGGTGGGAATTAGTGGGGTAGGGAATTAGTTTCTGGACCCTTTGTTGCAGAGGTAATAAAATGAGCGATGACAGAGGTAATCTGATTCAGGAAATCTCTCAGTTTTTTTAGCCCTCTTTCTCTAAATTGTCAAGGGAATTTTCTGTTCCCTCATCCAACTTTTGAGGAGGGGACAAAATAAGCAGTCTCTGCAAAATGCTGTTAAACAGACTTTTGCAAAGCAATATAAGGAAGGTTTAAGAAAGAAAACTGGAACCCCAAAAACAAAGAATAGTCAGATCAGAATGACTATATGAGGGGGGGGGGCCTTGCCATCCCCTCCCTTGAGATCCCTGAAGATCTCCTTCATAGGCTGGGATCCCAGGAGAACATTCAGAAGTCTTTTCTATCTCCCTTGCACAAGATTATGTTTCTGAGGTGTCTGGTAAACAAGTTGGTGCAAAGAACATTGCTTCCCCAGGAAAAAATAGATGTCTGTTAAAATGTATTCCAGGAGTTTTCAACTCAAGACAACTGACTAAGTGTGGGAATACCGGTAGAGATTGGGTCTTATGGCATCTATGATTCTCATGGTACCTCTTGCAAGACACCGCATGAGAAAGATACAATAGTATTGCAAATCTCTTTGGTTCTGGCATCAGCACTCAACATTCTTTCAAATTCCAGTTATGCAGTTTGTGTGTGTGTGTGTGTGTGTGTGTCTTTCGGCTTTTCCCGGTTAGGGGTCGCCACAGCGGAACTCCGGTCCGCTAATGATTGGCAGTAGAGCTTTACAGTTATGCAGTTTGTAAAAAAAGGAAATCAGTTGGTGAAGTCATCAAATTTTACAGACTCGAAGTCTCCCTTTCTACAGTCCTGCTCCAAAGCAGTCTGTCATAACATTCTCCCTGGACTTTGCTTGGGGAGTAGTGTCAGTGGGCATAAAAAGGGTAAAAAAAAGACAGACCAAGATACACAGACATAATTGTAATTACTCTTATAAAGGCTGTCAACTCTTTGAATAATCTGGGATCCCCAGGACCTCATTAAGTCTTTGCAGACAAAACCGCAGTGATGCAGTACATAAACAAGCAGGAGAGAACCAGATCTTAGCCCTATGCAGACTACTCATGTTAGCACAGGATATAGCTTTACAGCACAGCTCTTACTCTACAAGACTCTTACATTCCGTCTGAGAAAAATGGTGTGGCAGACAAACTGAACAGGACCCAGGCAGACCATCATGAATGGAAGCTGAATCTGGAGTCTTTAAATATTTGATTCTTTGTGTGGAATACCTTACTTTGGCATTTTTGCCTCCTTGCTAAACAATCAACTGGCTAAATTCTGCTTGTGGACTCCATGCAAGAAAGCCTGGATGATATGTACCTTTGCCTTTCTATAGACAGGAATGTTCCTATATGGTTTTGCATCATTTCCACTAATATTCAGGGTACTTCTGAAGATTCAGGAAGATTACTGTTATGGCTTCCTTTTTACCCAGGCAACAGTGGCTCTCCCACTTTTGCAAATTTCCAATGGCAATTACTGCAATCTTCTTCACAGCCTGGATTTACTCACACAAAACAAGGAGTGTTTGACACATCCTGACCTCAAACAAGTGCAGCTGACTGCCTTTTAGTCACATGGTTTTATAGGACCTGCAGCAGGTACTAATGTTAGTAAGAAAACCTGGTACTAAAAGATCATATATTAGCAAATGGAAAATGTTTTCTAATTGGTGCCAACAAATAACCAGCACCCGTTCAGGGCTAGTGTCTCTCTGGTTTCACAATATTTTTTGAGAGTTACTATCAGATGGTTTTTCTTACTCCTGATCAGGTTCATCTCTTAGCCATTTCAGTATGTCTGCCCTCCTTCAATGCAGATTCGTGTAAAATTATTTCTGGAATGAGTTCTTTATAAAACAATTCTCAGGAAACCTGTGTTTTCTCACTGGGATCTTGACTTTGTCTTAGAAACTTTGTCTTAGACACTTGCTCCATTTGAACCAGTTCATCTGCCTGACTTGAGGTTCTTAACATGGAAATCAGTTTTTTTTATTTATCTCATGAATAAATAATGCCTGTTGATCAAAAATGTGTAACTCAATATAAGTACATAAAATCATATGTATATTTGATTTACTCACTGGGGTAGTTGGCATAAAACAAAAGGATGAAATGGGAAAATGAAGCTCATAAAAAATAACTCATAAAAAATTAAACAAGAAAAAAAGTATATATAATGTGTATGCTATCTATCAAAGAAAAATCTACTAATACTCCCATCTGGTGGTCAAACAGCAAATGGCAAGAATGACAAAAATGTATTAAAAATTGTACCTTAAAATGCTATATACATAAATAACATATTTGTTATAACTATGATGGTATTAAAATATGATTTAGAAATAATATTAAAAATATTATTAAAATGTATTAAAAATTTTATTCCTGATACATTCACTGATATTTAAATGCTGGTAGATGACCTGGGTGTATCATCTACCCTTGGAGTACCTACTTTGTAGTATTGTAGATACAATCACTGATATTTAAATGCTGGTAGATGACCTGGGTTCAATGCCTGATTAAATAAGCTGCTCAGCATCACACAGTTTACAGCTTTTGCAAATGGACATTAAGGGGATCAAACTCAAGACTACAGGACAAAATGTTTTAGTAGTTCATGACCCTTTTTTTGCTCAGTGTTATTTACTGACATTTGATTACCAGGAAAGTCCAACTTGGTAGGACCCCATTTTCAGAGGAGGATGGAGAGAAAATCTTCAAGTATTACAAAACATTTCAAGAATAATAGTTTTACAAACATGAAACATAATGGAAAAACAAATAGACTTTAAAAGACATAGTATTAAGAGTAGATGCAAGTTATATGACAATAATTTAACAGTTAGAGAAATGTTAGCCTGTGTATAGAGAAATTAAAGGTCGGTTAGTATAACACAAACAGGAATTGCAATACGTGAATATTTTTCCACCTAATTTTGTTTTGGTATGAGTTGAAATGGAGTTAATCAATCTATATTTGGAGTAAAGGTGAGGGACATCATTAAATAGGTTTGGTGTGATGTGTGGAGAGTGTTGGGAGGAAGTATGAACAGGAGTTGGGGCAGAGTTGGAGATATGTTGAGCACTGTTATAGAGTCAGGGTAGGATGAAGACACTTCAGGTGCAATTAACCATTGACAAGACACCTATACAAATCACAGATAGCTACCGGCCTCCAAATCTGACTCAAGATGCCCAATTCACCTATCTGGATCTCTGAATCTATGAAGAGTCAACCCTTTACACTGATCCTGGGTGACTTTAACTACCCAAACATAGACTGGAATAATGACTCATGCCAGAACACAAATGCCCAGAGATTCCTCCATTTTGTCAAGGCAAAAGCTATGGAATAGCTAGTCGCTACCCCCACAAGAGGCGATAATATCTTGAACTTGGTATTAACCAACATGAATAATCACTGCAGCATCCCTGCAATATAATCCTCCCTGGTGAGATCCAACCATAAAGCGGTCACTTTCAAAGTCACCATCTCCCCTGACCCCCCTCTAGCTAGGTTCAAACAGAAAAACTACTCCAAAGCTGATTACAGCCTCCTGAGGGATGGTATAAACAGCTTCACAGCCCATTCCCCCTCTCTAGGAACTGGCACCAGTATCCAAAACTATGCCAAAGCACTATACAAACATTTATATGGATGCATGGAATCTGGAATATCCAACAGGACTAAATCCTCATCCTCAAGGAAGAGTAAACCTGTCTGGTGGACATATGCAATAAATAAACTCTATAAGAAAAAAAGTTGCTGTCCATGACCAAGAAGGAGCAGGTGCCCAATTGGAAGCAATCCCTTCTAAGCCTGAACAAGCAAATAAGAGCACTAGTGAAATCCTCCAAAGCAAACTGTGAGTCCAAATTGTCCACATCTGCTAGAGACAATCATAAGGCCTTCTTCACATATGTCCGCAGTCCCAAAGGAAGCACCCAGATCTGTTCAGAACTGGTAGTCAAGGACACCACATATACAAATGCTGTAGATATAGCAAACTTGCTGACTGACAGATTCAGAGAAAATTTCATCCCTCTGTTCACCCCATCAGTAAATCAGGACATTCCCAGTACCTGCTCCTTCCCCTTATATCTAGGGAACAGGTCATCACTGCTCTCTTAAAGGCAACAAATACAGCCCCCATGGGACCCGATAGCATCCCTGGCTGCATCCTACATTAACTCAGGCAGGAACTTGCAGCACCATTAGGTGCCCTATTCAACCAAAGCTTGGGTACTGGCTTTGTCCCAGCTGAGTGGAGGACAGCCACTGTCATCCCTTTGCACAAAGATGGAGGATCAACCGATCCGGGAGATTACAGACCCATCAGCCTAACTAGCCTGATTTGCAAGGCCATAGAATGGATTATCATGGACCTCATTAACAAGGACATTGGCAACCTCCAAACACTCGATCCCATACAGTTTGGCTTTGTCAAAGGGAGGTCATGTCTGTTAAATTTGGTCTACTTATTTGAGACAGTCACCAAAGCCATGGATGAGGGGAAGATGGTCCACACAGCCTACCTTGACCTGGCCAAAGCCTTTGACACTATTCCCCACTTGGGCATAATAGATAAACTATCTGAACTAGGCATAGGTTCATAGGTAGGTACTAGGCTATTGGCCCTAGGGCCTATATAAGCCTAGCCAAAAAAAGGTACCCTGGCTTTTGCCACCCAAGAAAACTATTTTCCTGTGTCCCTGTTGAATCTATCCCTCCAGCATGTTCTGTTTATTGTGGTGACAAGGTTTAGGTCCCTAGAGCATGTAGCTTGGAGGGATTGAGATTTCTTTAAGTGGAGCATGTCCAACAGTTCTGGGTTTGACATAGCTTTGTATGTTAGGCAGAGATCGCCTCTGAGTAGGCGATATGCGACGTGGTAAATCTGCCATACACAGATAGGCTAAAAGCCTTATCCCTCTACTCAGTTTCATGCAGACTCCTCAGAGGTGACCTCTGTCTGTCATACAAGGTGATCTCAGACCCTATCTTGATGAGACTGCTGAACATCCACAAGTCAAGCTCCACTTGAGTAATCCACATGAGTGGCCTCAACCTGGTCTGTGACATCAATCTGTATGTTGCTAAATGGGTAGCTAACTGGCTCACTGATAGGACCTACCTAGTCAAAATAGAGGAAGCCACCTCAAATAGTAGACCTGTAATGAGTGGCATACCCCCCCCCCTCGTGTTCAGTCTTGGGCCCTCTGTTATTTGGGACATACTTTTCTGCAGTGCAGGCAAAAACCAGTGGGCTATGGCTGACTAAGTTTGCAGATTGCTGCAAGCTGGGTACTGTCATCAATTTGCGTAGTGATGTGGACATTCTCCAAAAGGGTCTTGCCCACAAAATGACTGGTGCCAGAAACGTGGCCTCAAACTGAATACCAAAAAAATGCATCATCATCCCCTGTGGGGAGAGTGACATCCCCACAAATTATCACATTAATAACAACACCCTAAGTATGCAATTAGTTGTGAGGGATTTGGGCACCCAGATTGATAGCAACCTGACTTTTGACCACCATGTTTCTTCTGTTGTATGGAAAGCTTTCTACATGGCCCACATCATTAGTAAGGGTATCTCATCCAGGGACAAGGAGGTCATAACATCCCTGTATTCTTCCCTTATAAGGCCCATTATTGAGTACAATGTCCCGTTCAGCATGTACCTCGCAAAGCACATGCGGCAGCTGGAGAGACCACAGAGGTTCCTCACCAGCAGAATCCAGGGCCTCAAAATCTACCATACACAGATAGGCTAAAAGCCTTATCCCTCTACTCAGTTTCATACAGACTCCACAGAGGTGACCTCTGTCAGGCATACAAGGTGATCTCGGACCCTGCCTTAATGAGACTGCTGCACATCCACAAGTCAAGCTCCACATGAGTAATCCACATGCGTGGCCTCAACCTGGTCTGTGACATCAATAGAACTTGTTGGTGGGACAGAGATGTGTCCCAGAGACTCCCCATCTGTGGAATAGACTCCTTCTCCATGTCAGAGTACCTCTTTACCACTTTTTAAGTGAAACCTGGATAACTGGATGGGAAATAGAAAATACATCCCTGGGATTCCACCCGTATTCCTGCTGGAAAGGGGCATCAGGTGCTGACCTGTCTAAACATGGGCTAAACTCTTGGCTGGGCTTATAAGGGCCTCAGGGCCAATAGCATAGTAATTTCCTATGATCCTATGAAAGATGGCCCAGTAGCAGGAGAAGAATAGAGGATAAGCTGAGGAGTACCATGATTAAGTAAAGAAATCTAAAAGTAATAGTTGTCAGGTAGTGGGAAAGCAGAGCTCAACCAGGATAAATAAGTAGCAGGATAGAAAGATAGTGGTGGTGGAGTCTGAAAGCAGACAGAATGTAGGTAGGAAAGAAATATTTTCCATGAAGGAAGTGAGTTAGGTTGTTCTTGTATCTTCTCTGAAATGTAAGGACTAGGGGGTTTAAAAGGCTAGATATTAAGAATGTTGGAAGAATTGAGGGTTTATTTGGGAAAAGTTGAAGATACAGTGATAATAGGTGCTGTTAGGGAGAGGTGTGACTATGACTGTATAGAGAGCAAAGCACTATGGGAGGGTTAAACTGGCAGATATGTTACTTGCCTTCATGATCAAGGCTGTGGGTGAATACGGCTGTCCGTGGATGAATTCAGTACTGAGCACATCATTACATAACTGGAATCAGTATTAAACCCTTTTTTCCATTTTGATCATGGGGTAGGGGTGTCACAACAACAATAGTGACCATCACCTAAAGCCAATGTTCACACAACCAGCTGGCTATCAGAAATCATCATCATCATCATTATCCCCCTTGTTCCCATTTTCTACATGGGGTCAGGGTGTCATCTCAACTGTCGCTATCTGTCTCGAGTCATTGTCACTCTCCTACCTTCCAGTGATCATGCCTGACTGTCGCAGGTCTTCTCTCACAGAATCCATTCATCACTTTGCTGGATGCCCTCAGAGAAATAACTGCAAAAAAAAAAAAAAGAAAAACATTTCAAACTGGTAAGTATTTACTCAGGACTCAAAAGTACGATGCCTGACTAAACACCTTGATAAATGTAAGTAAACAAAAGGTCACTTTTCACACTTTCAACAAGGCATCAGAGCCACTCTACCAACTTCTGTAAAGTGACTCAGTGGATGGCACAAAGAATCTCTATCAGGTTCCAAGGCAAAGACAGAAAGATAAAGAAGATAGTCAGACACCCTTCATAAGGGGCGCCAGCAACAACCTGCTCACCAGTCCACTGGACATCAAAGGCAGATGGAAGGAGTACTTCCAGAAGCTTCTGAATGAAGAAAACTACACAGAAGCTGTACTTTTCTTATGATGAGAGAAGAGTTGGAGCCCATCCTAGAAGAAGTAAGAAGAACACTGAGGAAAAGTCAGGGAAAGCAGCAGGTTCAGGTGAGGTCACAGCAGATATGATTAAGATGCTGGGTGGGATAGGGGTGAAATGGCTCTCACGTTACTCATAGCAGTGTGGAGAGAAGGCATAAAACCAATGACTGGAGAATAAATACAATTATGTGAATAAAGGGGACATTCACAACTGTGAAACTGTGAAATCAGAAGGAGATGAAAGTTAAGATGGAAGGGAAAATAGTGGAACAGATTAACAGCTTCAAGTATGTGAGAGGAGTGACTGAGGAGAAGGGAAGTCTGAATGAGGAGGTCAAAGCTAAAAGCAGAGGGGCTGCAGCCAACTGGCACATAGTGTCAGGGGTAGTGTATAACAGACGAATCAGAGGGGGCTGCAGCCAATGGGCACATGGTGTCAGGGGTAGTGTATGACAGACAAATGCAAAAGAGGCTGAAAAGTAAGGTGTACAAAATAGTGGTGAGACTACTGCTACTGTATGGTACAAACACCTGGGCAGTAAAGGCAGAACAGAAGAGGAAGCTCGAAGTGATGGAGATGGAGTACCTGAGACATGTGACAGGATGCACACTGCTGGACAGAGAAAGAAATGAGAACACAAGAGCAGATCCAAAGTAGCTCCAATTGCAGAAAAGCTCAAAGAGAACAGATTACAGTGGTATGGACACATGCTCGGGAAAGCAGCAGAAAACTTGTTGAAGAAGATTTGGGACAGAAAGGATGAAGGGAAGATGAAATGAGGGCATCCAACAAAGAGGTGGATAGATTGTATGCGAAAAGACCTGTGACGGTCAGGCATGAATGTCAAAGAAGGTAGGAGAGTGGCACTGAATAGGGAGAGATGGCAACAAGTGACACAAAACCCCAACTCCATATAAAAAATTGAAAAGGGGGTTTGATGATGATGATGTGGAAAGTTTAATAACTATAAAGGGTCAAACGAAGGAAGGAGCTTACAATATATCTGAGCTATACAGAGTTGGAGTACTGGTGAGATAAGTTGTAAAATTAGCAGTGGAGCACAGTATTGGCATGGTCTTTCCCAAATAATTGTATTTGTTAAAACCCCATGTTAATACTGACTTCAGAAACTAACACCACATTTCCCACTCAGTAATCCCGAGTATCATCTCACAGCACCTCTGTGCTTACATCCGAGCATGTTGTGAGATGGTAGTAATTGTAGGCTGTTACACTCGAGTCCCATCCACAAGCACATCTAACTGTACATCCATATTGTAGCTCCACTGTTACAAAAATAAGTTGAAAAGGTACCTGAACTTTTTCAGGTAGTTTCTCAACTTACTTTTCAGTGTGGAGCTACCTGATGTTTATATTTGTCTTTTTTGAGAAAATCAGCTGTAAATACAAGTAACCCAGTAAGGCAATTCTCTGCACATTGCAAGTGGTGGCAGCCAATCAGATTATTCCATTTCAAGCCATCACTTGCACCCGTAGTAGTATGGTAAGGTGAAAGCAGCTGATTAAGTCCCTGGACTGCCCGATGCTATGTTCCCCATTTTTCAAGATAAAGTTGTAACTAGAAAGTCGAATATGTTGTTTTTGATGGTGATAACTTATGGCTTTCTTATGGGCTTATTGTTTGCTATTAATAAGAAGTTGGCTGCAGTTTGTGCTTATTAACGTGTGTGAAGAAGAGATAATACCGTAAGTCGTACTTTGAGAATTATTTATGTGCGTCCCTGTGGCTTTTGCTCTTTGTTTTTAATTGGGGTAGTGCTGATAAAAGTAAAAACATCTTTCTGGTGTAACTTTTATCGGACATTAAGAATATGGTAAGAAGCATTGTTTGCCTTTGCTGAGAAACAGACGTCATTGTTGAGCAGGGAAGGTGGGATGGCAAAACTGAAATTTAATTAATGTGGAAGTTTAAATCAACAGGAGCAAACTGTGTTGTATGTGTTTTTTTTATTTATTCTTTGGTAATGGCATTACTCATACTGAAAGTGCACTGTTTTTAGGTTCATAGGTTCATACTAGGCTATCTGCCCTAGGGCATTTATAAGCCTAGCCAGAGTTTGTTTGGCTTTCGCCACCCATTTTAAATTAATTTTGCTATGCCCTTTTTCGAGGTTAGTATACTGTGCCTCTGTCTAACAGTGACACAGAAGTGATACCGGGGGCAAACCTACGATCTCCCATCCACTCATCAAGATTCCTCTTGAAGAGAGTCAATGAGGGACTCTGCCTAACCTGGACTGGGATTTTATTCCAGAGTGAAGGGAGCCTCTGGGTTATGAATCTGTCTCTCCAGCATGTCCTATTTATTTCAGTGCAGAGGTTCAAGTCTCTCGAGCGTGTAGCTCGATGGGATTTGGATTTTCTGAGGTGCAGCATGTCCATTAATTCCGGGTTGGACATGGCTTTATACGTCAGGCACAGATCGCCTCTGAGCAGGTGGTATACCACTGAGTAGAGCTGGAGTTTCTTTAACCGGGCAGCATATGGCATCTGTTTGAGCCCTTTGATCCTCTTGGTGAGGTACTTTTGGGGTCTTTCCAGTTGCTGCAGGTGTCTGGTAAGGTACATCCCAAAAGGGCATTGTACTCAATTATGGGCCTGATGAGGGATGAGTAAAGAGGCACGATGACCTCCCCTGATCTAGATTTGAATCCCTTCATGATTAGATGGGCTATATAAAATGTTTTTCTAACCACTTTGGCCACGTGGTTGTCAAATGAGAGATTGCTATCAACTTGGGTCCCCAGGTCCCTAATTACTTCTTCTGTACTTAATGGATAACCACCTATGTGGTAATTTGTGGGCACTTTGTTTTTGCCAAAGGGGATGACTATACACTTTTTGGCGTTTAGCTTGAGGCCATGGCTCTGGCACCAGTTGTCTGTTTCTATGAGGCTCTTTTGGAGGATGCTTGTGTCGGCTGGAGAGTCGATTATGGCGCCCAGTTTGCAGTCATCTGCAAACTTGGTCAGCCACAGTCCTTCCGTGTTGGGCTGTACCTCTGAGAAATATATAACGAACAAGAGAGGTCCCAGGACTGAGCCTTTTGGGATGCCACTTGTAACTGGTTTGGAGTCTGACATGGCTCCAGCAATTCTAACCATGTGGGTTCTGTCCTTGAGCCAGTTTGCAACCCATCTAGTGACATAGGGGTTTATATTTCAGCTGGTGAGCTTATCTATAAAGCCCGAGTGGGGTATTGTATCGAAGGCTTTTACGAGGTCCAGGTAGGCTGTGTGGACCATCTTCCCCTCGTCAATGGCCTTGGTGACTGTTTCAAAGAAATCGACCAGGATTAAGAGGCAGGATCTGCCCTTAACAAAGCCAAACTGGGTAGGATCCAGTGTCTGTAGGTCCCCAATATCTTTATTTATGACCCTTTCCATAGCTTTGCAGACCAAGCTAGTCAGGCTTATGGGGCGATAGTTTCCAGGATCCGTTGTGGCACCACCTTTGTGGAGAGGGACCACTGTTGCTGTACGCCACTCTTTGGGTACATATCCTGTAGTAAGGCTGAGATTGAACAGTAGTTTTATGTTTGGGTTTAGCTCTTCTTGGAGTTCATGTAGGATGCAGCCCGGGACACCGTCTGGTCCCATTGATGCTGTGTTTTTTGCTTTGGAGAGGGCGGCTCTTACCTGAGCATCTGAAATGTCAGGGGGGGCAGCACTCTGCTGGGATAGATATTTGCCCTTTTGTGGGGGGGGGTTTGCGCTGAACTTGTCAGCTAGGATGTTGGCAATGTCTGTGTGTTCAGTGTATTTTTTGTCATTTTGGACTAATTCTGAGCATATCTGGGAATTCCCACCCAGGTTCCTAACATAACTAAAGAAAGCCTTGTGATTATCCTTAGTGTCCTGTGCAATTTTTCTCTCGAAGCTGGCCTTAGACGATTTTATGAGTGCCCGTAGTTTTTGCTAATACTGATCAGAGATGCCTTCCCTTTTTGGGATTTTGCTTTATCATGTAGTAGCTTCCTCCTTCTATTGTATAGTTTGTTTATGGCTGGGGTCCACCAGACAGGACGTCTGCCTTTGGAGGATTGGTTCTTGGTTTTATTTGGGATTGCATGATCCATGCATTCCTGAAGGTGTTCATAGAATGCATTTATAAAGGATTCTGTGGTCTGGGCCGTATTTTCCACAGGCCCGGGGGCTTTGAAGGATTCCACCTCGGTTTTGAGGAGTGTGAAATTTGCTTTAGAGAAGTTTTTCACTATGGTTTTCTGGGCAGGGGGTGGGGTCGGGATGTGACTATCCAGTGAGATTAGTTTATGGTCTCATCTTACCAGTGAGGAATACACTTCTGGTCTGGAGCATAGAGCCCCCATGTTGGTGATGATCAGGTCCAGTATGTTTTCCCCTCTTGTGGAAGTGGTAACAAGTTGTTCCATAGCATTTGAGTTTATAAATTCTGGGAACCTTTGGGCTAGGGTGTTGGAGCTAGAGTAATGCACCAAGTCTATGTTTGGGTAGTTGAAGTCGCCCAATATAATGGTGTTTGGAGAGACCTTCATATTTTCCAGTGTTCTCAGGAAGGCCAGGTGGGGTTCCTGGGTTTGGGAGGGTGGTCTGTAGCAGGCTATAAACTGGAAGGCAGTTTTACCCACTGTTAGTTGCACATGGATAGTCTCTGATGCTTCGTGCTGTGCCACCAACCTGGAGGTGTGGGTATATTTGACGAATATTGATACTCCCCCTCCTTTTGTGGTTCGGTCCAAGTTTTGGGGCCGAAAAGCATGGTATGAGGTATAACCTGTAGTGCTGGGGTGCTCTCGGGAGCCTTGAACCAGGTTTCTGTTACTGCACAGATATCGATGTTCTCCATGCTAAGGAGAGTTTTGAGTGTGTGCATCTTGAGGTTTAGACTTCTGGCGTTGAGTAGCATTACTCTTAGTTTCTTATCCCTTGTGATACCTATGGAGGTGGGTTTGTCTTTTGAGCCTTGCCTAAAAAAGGCACTATGGGGGTAGCAAGAGCCTTTGCCAATATCCGAAAGCCCAGGGGTGACAGGTGCAAGTCATCCCTAGCGAAGCATTGTGGCTTGTCGAGCATGTCATCCCAGGCTGACAGGCATTGGATCCCCTTTGAATGACGCCAATACTTAAGCCAGTTGTTGAAATTGATCATCTTGTCTTCATATTGTAGCATCATTCTTGGTGAGGGTAAGATGCTACTCAAGGTCAGGGTCATACCGGCCTGGGCTACATGCTCAGAGAGCTCCTCTATGTCTCTTCCAGGGAGGTACATCTCAGGTCATTCACACCAGCATGGACAATGACTGAGTCATATTTGTACTTGCCTTGGAGTGACCTGAGTGCTTGTGTTATGTGGCGGATCCCAGCGCCCAACAGGCAGCTCACCGTGACCTTCTCCTTGTTCAGCCTAGTGAGCGGGACGTCAGTGTGCCTGATGATAGAGTCACCTATTACAAGTATATCAGGTGTGTTGTTTAGCCTCAAGGGCTGTGACTGTTCGGCACACTGGCTTTGTGAGCTATGTGTTGCACGTGTTTTGTTTTGGGGTAGCGGTTGCTTGGGTGTCTGCTTTGGAGGTCTCTGCTGCTTAGGCAGATTTTTATTTAGAGCCTCCGAGTATGTTTTTGTGTGTTTATGTGTTTGGTTTGCTGTCATGGTAGGTGTATGTGAGACTGGAATTGGTAGTGAGCGTGGTTTCTTTCTCCTGACTGAGTTGAAAGAGCTTAGCCTCCAGTTTGGCTATATGGTTGCATCTCTCACATGTGTTGGAATTTGTTGGGAGGAGGAGAGGGTTTTCTGTGTATATGAGGCAGTTGTAACATTACCTCAAGATTCCCAGATTCACCAGCTGGACAGGAGAGGAGATTGATAACTGACCTTTGGACATGCTAGAATAGTATTGGGAATTCCTTTATAATTGAAAAAAGGGCCAATGGGGAACAAGGTACTCAAGGGGAGTTTGTGAGGGTGTAGTGCTTTTAATTTTTTAGTGCTGACTTAGTGAGCAAGTGCCAGGTAACTTAAATGCAATGTGTTACAGGTAACTTAAATGAAAAATGACAAACAGTAACTTTCTTTCAAGTGAAACAAGGAAATAAGTACAGTAAGCAATGCAGATATCACTAGGGATCCACAGAAGCACTGAAAAGCCGCGTTTTAGGTGGAATTAGCATTTCAGGGAAATAACAAGCAAGCAAACAACAAGCATACAAACAAGGCTAGATTCAGCAGGCCTGGATCTATTCTATGCTACAGCAAACAAGGTGTACCAATTTCAGTAAGAAACAGTTCATATATGCAGGCACTAAATGCCTCTAACCAGAAATTCCCAGCTCAGAAGGGCAGAGTCCAGCCTCTCCTCCCACAAGAGTGCAGACCACGAACCTTCTTAATATAGCAATAACCCATGCCTGGGTGTGGGTAATGCGGGATTTACCCACGGTTGGCGTGGTTTGGTCCCGAGGGACCAAACAAAGACAACCGTGGGTAATACCCACACCCAGGCGGTTATTGCTATTATACTATGACATTATTTAAGAAATGAAATAATTCCTTTTCTTAAATAATGGCATTGTATAATGCCTCTTTGCTGCCCTTCCGCAGCTGTCTGGTATCCGCGGCAGTTCTGATGTACTGCACATGCCTACGCAGTACATCAGAGCTGTGGCCAAAAGCAACGTTTAACATAGCGAGACAGGTTTAAAAAAAAGCAACGGAGAAAGCAAGATCTCCGTTGCTTTTTACACACTGTGTCGCTATGTTAAAGGAGTTTAACATAGCGAGACAGCTTTAAAAAAAGCGACGGAGATCTCCGTTGCTTTTTTTAAACCTGTGTCGCTATGTTAAACTCTTTTAACATAGCGAGACAGTGTTTTAAAAGATACTATTGTCACAAAGGTTTCACATGGAGTTAATGCTCCTGGGTTAAGCCACGATATAATGAAACAAATAAAACAAACCAGGAGCAATGCAATGAAGGGTGGATGATCCAGTATGTAACAAACTCTCTGGTCTGATGAAGCATTTGCGAAAGCGCTTACCACTTCCGATATTGTGCACATGAATTAAACTTTCCGTTTTGAATATCTTGGATTGTCATTTTTGGAAGGAGAGTGTTTTAAAAGAGACTTATACTAATGGAAAAAGTCTGGGCGACAGGACCTTTTTCCATTAGTATAAGTCGATTTACAATGTGCATGCTGGACAATCGGCGTGCACGTTTTGGAATATTAATGGGGGTCATGGTATAATGTAAAATAACTGGCCTGAAGCCGTTACTTCCTGCTTACTGAAGTGCAGTTTTAACGGTTGGGTTTGTTACTTGTAAAAACATCTCCTTTCTGGTGTAACTTTTATCAGACATTAAGAATACGGTAAGAAGCATTGTTCGCCTTTGCTGAGAAACAGACATGGCTGGGCAGGTCTTCATTGAGCAGGGGAGGTGGGATGGCGAAACTGAAATTTAATTAATGTGGAACTTTAAAGCAACAGGAGCAAACTGTGTTGTACGTGTTTTTTTATTTATTCTTTGGTAATGGTGTTCCTCATACTGAAAGTGCACTGTTTTTGACCATTACTTCCTGCTTGCTGAAGTGCAGTTTTAACGGCTGGGTTTGTTACTTGCAAGTTGTATACGGATTTTGTAATAAGCAGCCTTATGCAAGGAGAAGAGGTTTTCCTTATTTGAATGACCTATCAGAGACACAGTGACACTTGTCTCACAAATTTTAGGGAACGCTTTCAGACTTTCCAACTACTGAACTCTACTCATTTGTTTTACTGCAAACACACATCTTGTTAGCAAGGTAGTGTCATGCTAGTAAAAATGCTAAGTACACAAGAACCATTTGTAACACTTTATGTGCATTGTGTGATGTTTGCATATGCACTGTGCACAGTATATTTTAATTACATATACTTTAGTGAGAAGACCCTAACGAAGCCAGGCCTCTCACAAGGAAAGGAAGCTAAATGAAATGCAAACAGGGGGCTGATCCTGTCAGAAATGTATGGCTTATGCTACTTCATTTGAAAGCAATTTCTTTCTTGAATAGATCATTTCTTTACAGGGCACAGACTCTGGATTAACTGAAAGTATCTGTTTGATACACAGTTCCTGAAAAATATGTGAAGATGTTCCTGAGGCATACTTGAAGCCTATCATGCAGTTCTCTTTCATGCATGTTTTCCGTAGTTTGTCCGTAAAAATAACTGCCATTTGCAAACATATTTAAAGTGTTTGAAAGTTGTGTCTCTGCCATCTATGTTCTCAGTATCCAGCCACAGCAACAACGATTATTCCACTGCCAGATGCAGTTTTTATTTTCTTTTGCCACAATTTTACTGTCACTTAGCACTTATGATTTATGGTATTTTCTATTCACATAAATAGATCTCTGCTTGTTTTTATGTTCTGGGAGTAACAGACAAACTTCAATTTAGTTATCCATACTTAAAAATATCACACAGAGAACTACAATAATTAAATAATTAAAACATGCAACGTTCTACAGTCATGACAGTATATTTTTAGAGCATATCTAGAGGTAGCAATGTATTTCTAAACCTAGATGTCACCTCTCAGTAAAACAACAACCACTAATGTAAGCATTTACAGTGAACAGCAACTATAAATAGATGCCAAAGACAAGTGACCTCTTTGCGGTGGTGGCCTCACAATGGCTGCTTTTCTTTCTCTAGATCTTTTGTAAACGCACTTTAAATTTTATAACTTCAGTTACATTGCCTCTGTTTTTCCATAATATTGCTTTGTTAGTTAATACATCCTGTAAAATCATTGAGTACACACTCTCCAGGCTGAACTGGAGAGGGCAGTTAGGACCTGCTCTTTGGAGATGCTTGGTAGAGGACTGGTGGCAGGTATATTTTGGGGTATGATTGGTGGGGACAGTGGAGTGAAGTTTTCGCTGACCCTTTCATAGTTTCATAGGTTCATAGGTAGGTACTAGGCTATCTGCCCGAGGGCATTTATAAGCCTAGCCAGAGTGTGTCAGCTTTCGCCGCCCCATTGATTAATTAACTGAGCCTCTGTCAAGAAGAGTCAATGAAGTGATCCCAGGGGTGTATTTTCTGTTACCCATCCACTCGTCAAGGTTTCTCTTCAATAGTGTTAGTGAAAGGCTCTGTCTAATGTAGTTAGGAATTTTGTTCCAAAGCATGGGGGAGTCTCTGTGACAGGAATCTATCCCTCCAGCATGTTCTATTTATTGTTGTGGCGAGGTTTAGCTCACTAGGGTGAGTGGCTCGCAGTGACTTGGA
>NC_056744.1:1695698651-1695788259 GCF_019279795.1 Protopterus annectens | reverse complement strand
TACTTATGCAGAACTTTCAGGCTATTCTTGCTCCGTCTATGAATAGTGCTTCCATTCCAATGACTTCAGACTACTCATAATACATAGTTTCTGAATTGTTTGTGTTAATCCTGAATGCATTAAGAAGCAAGTGATCTTATGATCTGTACAGCATAACTGACAAGTAATTTTTATTATGTGGAAAATATCTGATTTTTTTTATAAAGGTTGTTATTGTAGCATTCATAGTCTTTTTATTTTGATTTTTTTTTAATTCAGACATAATATTGGGTTGAACAGTTTCAGCTAGGAATTGTTTCCATGATGATGCATTATAATGGTAGATAAATGGAGCTGCCTGAATATTAACCTAGACGACTGTTGTGGGATGGTGCATGTATGTGTTCAGAGAGAAGTGACAAGTGAAGTACTCTAGTGAAAGTGGAGACTGTGTGATGGAGAGGCAATAAGAATAACAGCTTAAATATGTAAGCATTGAAAAGGTAACACACATGAACAGTGACTGGTCTGTGTTTGGTACATGGGATGTCAAGATGGGGGGAGATAAGAGGAGGAAGCAGCAAAACCTGACAACTGTTTTGATAAAACCTGAAGATGTTGGCAGTTGGACATAAAAGAGACAGTGAGAAAGGCAAGAGCGTACTTAATTGTAGGTATGAATAGGTTTGTGTGGCCTTTATTTATTGATTGATTGTGGCCACTCACTTCTAGATGAGAAAATAAGTGATGCTGTCCATCTTGTTGAATGTTGGGGCGTCTAGGAAAAGTTTGCCTCAGGGCACTTCTAACGTAGTTATGCCACTGTGGTTAAAGAGGAGCTAATTATTGCTTAATGCAATTTAGGACACAGCCAGGGATGTTGTCTGGTCCCATAGAGGCCATGCTTTTAGCCTTGGAAAGGGCATTAAGGACCTGTTCCTTAGTGACTTCTTAGGATGGACATGTAGGAAGGATGTTTTGTGGTATGTTGGGTAGAGACAGGTGGGAGAAGTTCTTGATGAACCTATCTGCCAGCAGGTTAACAATATCACCAGGTTCAGTGTATGCAGTGCCATTTATGACAAGTTCTGTGCAAATCTCGGATTTTCCTTCAAGGTTGCGGACAGAGCCAAAGAATGCCTTATGGTTACCCTTGGCTAGGGTGGCCAGTTTAGATTTGTAGTCGGCTTTGGATTTTTTCAGTAGGAGTCTTATTTGCTTATTTAGGCCAAGGGGAGAATCCATTGAGTTTGGGGACCATCTCTTTCTTCTTTTAGACAGCAGTTTATTTCTTCTGTTATATAGCCTGTTTATAGTGAATGATCACCAAGCAGGTTTGTTCTTAGGGGATGAATGTACTTTTCTCCTGTCAGGTAGAGCTGAGTCAATGTAGCGGTAAAGGTGTTTATACAAGGCATTGGAATAAACCTCAGCATAGGTATCCTTGCCATCAGTAGGGTTAGGAGCTATGAAACTAGTAATATAATCTCCTAAAAGATTATAGTTTGCTTTGGAGAATTTTTTTAGCCTTTTTTTTTAGTGTTGATATGCAAAGTTTTTTTTTATTTCAAAATTATTTTCTACAGTTGAAGTACTAGTTAGACTGAAAATTCATAATGCAGATTTAAGTGGCAAAGTCTGTGACTGAGCGCGTGTGTGTCTTTATTCCTCCTCCTTTGGCTTTCCCGCTCTCATTTGATGGTCTGAGTGAGTGGAAGGTGTTGTAACCCAGTATAGCCAGGGTGCTTTCTGCCACCTTAAACCAGGTTTCTGTGACAACACAGACATCAGCATTATCCAAAGTGAGGGCTGCTTCCAACGAGTGCAGTTTTAGGTTTAAGCTTCTAGTATTTAGCAACATGACCATTATGTTGGTGTTTCAGGAACAATTTATGTTGCGAATTTTGTACTTGTGACATTGCCCAAAAAGACACTATGGGAGAGGTAAGAACCTTTGCCAGAGGCCAAAATCCTAGGGGTGACAGGTAAATACCATCTATGGCAAAGCATCAAGGTCTATCAACAATATCATCCCAGGCTGACAGGAAATGGATCCCCATAGAAAAACACCAGAAACTAAGCCAATTGTTAAAGTTAATCATCCTTTTCTTGTATTGTAGCATCACCCTAGGTGAGGGTAGTATGTTACTTAAGGCTAGGGACATACCTGCCTGGGACATATAATCAGAGAGCTCAATCATATTTCTCTTCATATAGTCCAGAGAGCTATGTCTCAAGTTGTTCACACCATCATGTACTATGACAGAGTCATAATAGTACTTGCTGCTGAGAAACGTGAGTGTGTCTGTGATGCTCCATATCCTGGCACCAGACAGAGAAGTAACTGTGACCTTCTCCTTATCCAGCCTGGTGAGTGGCACATCAGTGTGTCTCATGACAGAATCACTTTGAGTAGTTCATTTGGTTTTGTGTTACACCTTAATGGCTTACTTGGTGAGACACTGCCATGTTAGTTTTTATACGTCCTGTGTTTATCTGCAAGTGAGCTATGTGTGGTGTGTTTGTGTTTGGAGGTCTCTGTGTTTTGGGTAGGTTTTTAGAGAGGGCCTCTGCATATGTGGAGTTATGTGCTGGTTGCGTGAAAGGTGAGGGTGGTGAGATGTGAGTGCTGACAACCTTCTTAGGGTCAGATATACTGGATGGTAAGTGAGGGCACTTTGATTCTATGTTTTTTAAGTACATACACCTCTTGTATGTTGAGTTTGAGTATCATAAGAGAATTGGGTTGTCAGTGTACATGAAACAATTGCTATATTGCCTCAGGAGACTTAATTCAATCAGGTAGGCAGGAGAAATGGTGGGGTATTGTCATAGTGCTGTGTAAAAAGGTGTGGTTGGTGCAAAGATCAACCAGAAATGACCAGTTGAGGATCCTGTGAGGGGTTAAACCACTAGGATAGATGATAAGAACTAGATGGGGTATCTAAGAGGCTGTAATGATCCATAGACTGATAGGAAAGCACATTGGTAAAAATATCCCACTACAGAACAGACCACAGCTAAGGGAAAATTTAATGCACTGAAGTTCTCCTATAACCCCCAAGAATAAGCTGAGCTATGCAGTAGGGCAGTTAGGTAGTGGTTGCCTAACTCTGTGGAGCTTGTTTTAAACAAGCACAAACCCATGCAAACATGGGGCTTTTAAAACAGATGAAAAAAAAAACTTACTGGTTGGAAATATAGCCAATTAAAAACTCAAAACACAGCCCTAGACCTACGACCCTCAATGGATAGGTCTCTAGCCACACACCTCCTGCCACAAGGCTGCAGAGAGCCCTCTCTAGAAAAAAGTTTGCTGGGGGTTAGTGCTCAATTCAAATACAAGCAGAACTAGACACAGCAGAATCTGTGACTAGTCTATGCTACACAGTACAAGTGCCCACAATTGCCCAGAACACAAATTAAATGCAGAGGTTGAAAAACAGGCAAATACAGTAAAAATGCAGAAATAATCAGCAAAAACAGCGATGACAGTCAGCAATCCCCACATGATTTTTTTATCTCATGTGTTGTCATGGCTGTGGCAGCAACCATTGGTGTGTGTTGATACTGTCTGTATTATACCAATATTAAAGCCAGAGTCAATGATTGTCCACAATCTGTAGTCCTCCAGACAGCTGTTGGCACACAGGATTTGTATGTAATTCCTGATGTCTATGATTTAAATCATGGACAGGAAAGGACCTAGCAGACAGCCTTGATGTACAGAATTGATTACTGGATCCAAGATATAGGTCACTTCACACATTTCTACATATTTCAGTGCCACGTATGTGAGCCACTGTTCAACCCACCTGGTGATATAGGTGTTGATGGCTACTTCTGTGGAATGACTACCTCAACATGGTCTCATGTCAACTGCCTTGGCCTGGTCAACTTTCATAAATATTCTAAGTCTAGCAGACCTCTCAACCTCTTAGAGCAGGAAATCTGGACAAAGTCATCAATAATGTAGTAGGAAAAGGGGCCAGAACTAGGGACACTTTATAAATATTGCTCTTGCAAACTTACAAAATTGAGAGGACACCGGCTTTGCAGAAAGCAGCGTTGCTGCCATGCCCCAAGGAATGGTAAATATTCTAAGTCTAGCTGACCTCTCAACCTCTTAGAGCAGGAAATCTGGACAAAGCCATCAATAATGTAGTAGGAAAAGGGGCTAGAACTAGGGGCACTTTTTAAACATTGCACCTACAAACTTAGAAAATTGAAATGACACTGGCTTTGCAGAAAGCAACTTAGCTGACATGTCCACCAAGGAACAGCACACATAGTAAGTGTAGCAGACCTCTCAACCTCTTAGGGCAAGACATATGGACAAAGTCATAAAAATGGGGAAAAGGCACATAATTAGTGTAACTGTTGAAATCATTTATCTGACAAGCTTAAAAATTGATAAAACCAGAGGTCTGCAGCAACTACCTTTACCAAATGGCATTATTTATAAAAAGAAAGACTTTTTTGTAATGTCATTGTATAACAGCAATAATCCACAACTGAGCATGTGTAATGCTGGATTTACCCACATTTGTCATAGCCTGATCACTGCAAGCAGATTGGTTAAAACTCACAGCCTTAATGCTTTGCACTAACTGCCAGATGTTAGCAGACATTAAATAATAACAAGTTGAAACAAACATCCAATTTAGAGCGCACACCAAATTTGCCTACATAAATAAAATGATAGTTACTCTGAATACTTATATTCGGTTTATTAGTATGCATAATGTCATAGAAAACATGTTTTATAACTGTTGATTGCATCAAAAATTTGAATTTTGAAGAAATACTGTTCAGCAATGAAAAATAGAAAAAAGGGTTTTAGACTTAATATCTTCATGTCTTCCATAATGTCTGCCAACTCATACTTAAGTGGCACTGTCATCCCGATGATGTGTTTGCATAAAAATCTAAGAAAGAAAAACAATCTCTACATATTCTTATTCAGATTACCATTAGCTTTCCATAGTCTTACCTTCAGTATTTCAGTCTGTACATTTTTTCCCTTCATCCTCAAAAAGTATCAGAATTAGTAGAAAACATAGTCATAAAACAATTATCAATAATGAGTTTTTTACTGTTGGGATTGTCTTCAAGATTAATGTTCTCTTCTGTGGCATTTTTATCCTACATGTGATCCTATGGTAGTTCATCGCAATCTGCTTTTAAGTAGTAGTAATAATTTCTCTGGAGGAATTTTGTATCCTTCATATACATATAAAAGCATACTAAAAATAACAATAAATGTTACTCATGAAAAAAAATACAAAACCATAACAATAAATGTTATTCATTCAAAACCACTGAAAAATAATCTACAATTTTACATACATCCAATTTAGGAGAATCAAAAAATGTGTAACAATTACCAAATCAGAAAATAGATTATATGACATTAGTATTTAATACTTTAACACTGAGAGATAAAGTAAATAGTAAAGATTTTGTTGCAACTACTTTACATTGATTGATTGCTGCTAGTTAATTATTTTAAATATTGTTTGCCAATTAAGTAATACTTAATACTAAGTTAGAACTCTGGTAAAGTTCTAAAAGCCCTAAAGTGCTTATTAACTATATATATTTTTTCCAATTGAATAGTTTTAATATTTAGCCAAGTGATGAGAGATATAGAGTTTTAAGAGAGAAATCATATAATTACTACACACACACACACACACACACACACACACACACACACACACACACACACACATGAATTCACTTTACAGGCTTGATGTTTTAAAACGTCGAAATTCATATGGTTGAGACCATACGATCGGTGTTTTAAAACATTGAACCTGTAAAGCAAACACAAAAACAAAACAAAAACATTTTCTAGGATGTTTTTGCAGGGGGGGTGTGCCCCCACACCCCCTGCTAATTAAATATACCAACTCCAAGATCACACTACAGTGAGGAAAAGGGAAAATTACCCATTCCGCGCTGTATGGAGATCTTCACTATACAGGTTTGATGTTTTAAAACTTCAAGCATGTAAAGTGAATCCATATATATATATATATATATATATATATATATATATATATATATATATATATATATATATATACAATTTCTCTCTTTAATAGTAGTTGAAGAGAAATGCAAAATAGATAACTTCCAATTAGCATTTTTTATTCCTGGGTTTGATGATTCAATATTATTTATCATAATTTCCATAATCTTTGCATTCACTTACATGACCAAACTTTGTGAATAAGGTCTGCATTCATTTCTTCACAAGCTTCACAATTATTTCACAATTTGGGGTAGTAAGTAGCTTTTTTAACCAGTGAAAAATAACTAAACTGTCTTTCGGCTTTTCCTGGTTAGGGGCCGCCACAGCAAAACTCTGGTCTTTTAATGATTGACAGTAACGTTTTACGGTGTCAAGTTGCCAGCCCAATGCCCATCCTTTAAAGAAAGCACACCCACACACGCTCGCACCTACCTGCATGTCTTTCAATTCACTCAACCGCAGTGCAGACATGCGGACTCCACACAGAAGGCTCTCTAGCCGAGAATCAAACTGGAGGACATCTTGCTATGAGGCGACAATGCTAACCGCTGCACCAAATAAGCATTATTAGTTATCATTAATTGTGTACAATAGAATTTTTAACAGGGGAAAATTTTTGACTTAGCTTGGTTGATGTTTTTATGGTCAACCACAATTAGAATTTAGACCTTGGAGGTGCCAATATTGGGAGTATAAGTATTTATTATTATAGCAATAACTGACATCAGTGTGATATATTCAAGATTTACCCATGGTTGGAGTGGTTTAATCTTGAGGGCAAAGCCCAAGTGAATAAATAAAACCAACCATGGTAAATCTTCAATATACCACACCACAGAGTCATTTATTGCTATTATATAATGACATTATTTAAGAAAAAGAAAAGTTACTTTTGTTAAATAATGTTTTTGCATAATGGCACCATGGTGCTCTTCCATGTTTTCACTGGTACCCTGGGGCTTTCCTGACATACTGCACATGCATATGGGACATGCATTCCCATGATTACCCGGTACATGAGTGCTGTGTAAATGAAACAATGGTGAAAGGAAGATCTCCATTGCCTTTTTTAATAATTAAGAAAAAAGAAACTGGGAGCCTTTTAATGTTTGGGGGAGATGGGACAGAGAAAATGAAAGGATAATCAGGGATGTTTCTTTGGTTTTGAATAATGTACCTTATTATCCTTTTATTTTTCTCTGGGTCATCTCCCTTGTTCATTTGAGGTCTTCAGTTTTGTAAATTTATTTAAAAAAAGAAAAAATTTTATTGGATATATTTATGGAAAAATGTCCGGGAGACCGGACCTTCTTCCATTGGTATAGTTTTGGATTTACAACAGGCACACTGGTTGGACTGACCAATCAGTGTGCTCCTTTTTGAATATTAATGGACAGTCATATAATAAATTTGTTATTACATACTAGTTTGTATGCTCTTGATAACAGTTTATTTTCAATTAAAATTTGCAATAATTTTAATATAATTTTTATGGGTTAATTTGTAATTGAGTAGAAATTTAGTATTTATAAGACAAATCTGCTTAATTACAGGAACTGTGAAACCTGAACGTTTTAATAGTAAGAGAAATCCACTACATCTCTGAAGTTAGTTTAGTTTACTAAGTCATTCTGTGCATAGTCAGAGGTTAGTTATGTATACTTTGCATGGTTGTTGGGATGAGGAGAAGGGGGTAGGGTTTATTTTTCTCATTCTTTCTTTGGAATGTTGTGTGAATTATTACATTATAATGTACTGTTGTTTCACCAAATTTGCTATTCAAATGTATTGTTATGTTATGAAACTTTCACTAAAGATTATTTAAAACAATGGCTAACATGGTTTGCATCCAGCATTTAGTAAGTTAACATTGCACTACAAAGCCACACACTCCATCTATAGTTACTCTGATAAATGTGATCAAACAGGTACCGTGTACAGGAGTCTATGTAAAGCCTTTGACCGAGAGGATTATGATTTCTACAAGCTTTGAAACCACAGCTGTAACATGGTTTAAAAGCTATGTACCTAACAGACAAATAATAATATACTTAATGATGCACATTTGAAACACAAAGGGCTCCTCTTGGGGCACCATTCTGTTGTATTTGCTCATAAACTCTATTTATACTGGTCTACAATAGCTTATCATGATCTTGTATGCAAATTATCGTCTTTTACTCACTGAAGCAGAAAATATATCTTAATCTCCAAAAGCTTCTACGAATCCAGATTTCTCCTCTGTTCTTGGTTTTATACCTACAAATATACAGTTAATCCTAAAAAAAGACAAATACTATAATATTTGGATCACTGCATTCCCTTTCCAGCAGTAAACTATCAAATCTTAGAGAACCATGGAATATTAAAACTAACCCTGTACAAACATATAAAAAGCTAGGCATGTACCTCAATCAAAAACTCTCCTTCACCAATCATATAGAAACAATTATCAGAAAAGGTCCTTAAGGTAAAAGTTCACTCTCTCCAACATTTTAACTCAACCATTTAGATGTTTTTCACCCTACAATATCGTTCCAGTGTTGTTTAGGTATCAAAAACCTACTTCTACTCTATAAAACTTTCATTTCCTTGCCCTGGAATCAAAAAGAGGGAGAGCCTACCCACTGTTTAAACTTAACTTCTCACATACTCCCACTGTTTTAAGCTTAACTTCTCACATACTTTGGCTTATGAATTTGTTTCTGCATGGCATAGCAAATCATCATCATCATCAACCCTCTTTTTCCCATTTTCTACATGGGGTCTGGGTGTCGTGTCAACTTTCACCATCTATCTCTCTATTCAGTACCACTGTCCCACCTTCTTTGACACCCATGCCTGACTGTTGCAGGTCTTCTCTCACACAATCTATCCACCTCTTTGCTAGATGCCCTTGTTTCATCTTGTCTTCTTCCTGTCTGTCCAAAATCTTCTTCACCAGTTTGTATTCTGCTCTTGGCACTTGTACCTGAACCACCATAATATGTTTTATTTTACCTTTTCTGCAAGTGGAGCTTTGATGTCCTCATTTCTTTGCCTGCCCCCCAGTGTGCCTCCTACCTTCCTTCTCAGGCACTTCATCTCCATCACCTCAACCTTCCTGATCTGCTCTGTTGCACAGGTTTCTGCACCATACAGTAGTACTGGTCACACCACTGGTTTTGTACACCTTACTTTTTAGCTTATTTGGCATTCTTCTCTCATATACTACACTGGACACTCTGTGCCAGTTGGCTACAACTCCTCTGATTTTTAGGTTTGACCTCCTCCTGCAGACTTCCCTTTTCTTCCACCACCTTCCCTGATACTTGAAGCTGTTAACATACTCTACTGTCTTCCCTTCTATCTTAATTCTCAATTTCTTCTGATCTGAACCATTTGATGCCAGTACAACTGCCTTATCTGTGCTCAGTTTAATCCCATGTGCCTTCAGTTTTATATTCCATTCCCCTATACTTTTCTGAAGTTCTTGTTCAGAGTCTGTCTGTAATGCTGCATCATCTGCATACAGCAGCTTTGTTTATCTGTCTCCTCAGACCTGTTTGCTAATGTAGTCCATCATCAGTATGAACAGCAGTGGGTTCAGAGCTGAACCCTGGTGCACATCCACTCCCACTGGGAACGCCCCCTGTGAGACCAAACACTTTTCATATTTGAGTCATTGGGTCCTTGTACATAGCCTGCACTAATTCTACTAATGTTTCTGAGACTTCAAACCACCACAGTACTGCCTAAATCATTTTTCTTTTGACCTTGTCATTGGACTCTTACCTCATCTCTAGCTTCTTCTCAACTATCTGTCTCACTGCAAACATCGGGTCAGTTGTGCTGCATCCTGATCTGAATCTGAGCTGCTTGTCTCCCATCTTACCTTCTACTGGTCAGTGTATTTATCAATCATGCTGTCCAGAGCTTTCATGCAATGTACAAGGAGTGTGATACCTGTGCTGCCCACAGGTGTGCATGTCCCCTTTGTTCTTAACACTGGAACTAGTATGCTTATTCTTCAGTCAGCTGGGATATGCCTTTCTTTCCATGCAGCTATGAGTATCCTCAGGAGACATTTCTCCCCTATCACACCTACCATCTTTATCATATCTGCTGTGACCTCATCTAAGTCTGCTGCTTTCCCTGACTTCTATTTTTTTATTCCTGTTCTTACTTCTTCTATGGTGGGCTCCTTACCTTCTCTCACTGTAAGCTGTGACTGGGGCAATACAACTTCTGTGTGGTTTTCATCATTCCGAAGCTGATGGAAGTACTTCTTCCAACTACTTTTGATGTCCTGTGGACTGATGAGCAGGTTGTTGCTGGCATCACATATGAAGGATGTCTGACTATCTTCTTTATCTTTCTGTCTTTGCCTTGTAACCTGAAATAGTTTCTTTGTGCCATCACTGACTCACTTTCAAGAACCTGGTAGGGTGCCTGTGATGCCTTATTTTTTACTCTTGCAACTCATTTCTTGGCTTCTTTGTTAGCCAAACAGTATTCCTTTCTAGTCTGATCCATCTTTTCTATTTCATACATTTTCCTGTACTCCTTTCTTTTGATGACTTCCTGGACTTCTGCATTCCATCACCAGCTTTCCTTATATCCCTTATTTCCATACCTGGCTCAGCCTCATATCTTTCTGTAGGCCTCACACATGCTGTTTTGAGGTGCTGCCATTCTTCTTCAAATCCACCTATTTCCTCTTCTCCCTGAGGTGTTAGAGCCCCAAGTAATGCTTGAACTGCTGTGCTTTCTCTCCAGGTCTTCAGCCTGGTCTCTGTTGAAGCCTTCTCTGACAACTGCTTGCAGCTGATTGTGACAACAGTGGTTTATGCTATGGGCCAACTGTTTCACAAGGGATGACTTTGCAGTCACTGATTTTAGCCCAATGCCCTTTTCTTTGAAGGAAAAAGTCTACTTGAGTTGCATGTTGGTGACTCTTGTATGTGATCTTGTACCTGTGTCTCTTTATGAACCATGTGTTGATTATTATCAAGCCATTTGCCAGACAGAAGTCTAGAATGGCCTCTCCTTCTTTAATTCTGCTACCCCACCCATAGGGAATAAGGTAATCCTCATATGCTGTATGTCCCACTATGTGCATTCAAGTTACCCATTATTACCACCAATGCATGTGCTGCTTTATCTAGCAGGTCCTGCAACTGCTGTCTGAATACACTCTTTTCCTTATCATCACACCCCTGCCCTGTCATTTGGCTGGAGTCTAATTGCCATGAGTCAGTCACTAATTCTGATAACATCCCTCACTGTTTTCTGAAGCCTCTCCCTCACCACAATTCCCACACCATTTCTAGCCTGTCTGCCTCCTGAATAGTACATTCTGGATCCCAAGCCAAGTAACTTTGCTGCACTGCCCTTCCATCTTGTCTCTTGGATACATAGGATGCCCAGCCTCCCCTTACCCTCATGTTGTCCAATTCCAAGCTATGTCCCGCCAGTGAACCTACATTGAGTATAGCATATCTTAGTTTATGTTTAGCAGATTGATTTGTTTTATGTCCAGCTTTTGCTTGACAGATCTACTAGAGTTAAACTAAGCTGGTCAACTGGACACTAGCTGGCCACTAGCTTAGTGACCCAGGGCTGCTGGACTTCAGGGTGGGCACCCATAGTGGCCAACAGGTGCACGCACACACTCCTTCCACTGTTAGCATGGGCCTGGTGTAGGTCAGAGTAGGCTGGGTCCTCAACCCACTTATCATGAGCAAATACCCATGCCCATTTGATGAAATTAGTCAACAAGAGTGAATCACCAAGAGCCATATTTTACACCATTGAATGGCTAGCTTTGCCATGGCACACAGTCCGTGATCTGCATTTTCTTGTCATGAGGATACTGAGCACCACAGGATATGCTTAAAGCATTTAGTTTATACAACACAATTTCCCCTGATAGTGCACCATGTAGAGTCTGAGTTACTACCCACAGCTGCATTATTTCGTGAGTTTGAGATGGAAACATTCAGCATGTGTTTCAGAGATGGCTAAACCCCACAGAAACTCAGGGGAAAACATGCAGACTCCAAACAGCCATTGACTGGAGGTCAGGATTGAACCTTGTACCTTGTGCATGGGAAGAAAAGACCTTAACCTTTATGCATGGCATAGCACAGACACAGGGAAAATTGTAGTTCTCCCTGTCAGGTACTGCCCACTATCTTACATAGGCCATTAGTCCTACAGATGTCAGCAGGACAGCAGATGCTATTTAAAAAAATGCATCATGAAACTGTTTTCAACTGTCTTTATTGTAGAGAAGATGACAAACAGTATCAAAGTACCTAGTTAACAGGGTTACCACCAGTATCTCTTTAATTTAGCAATACTGATTTGGACAATTCTGTCATGCAGGGGGAGACAACATGAAATATGGCAAATGTCTTAATATTTTACAAAAAAAAAATTCTGACCTTTTTCTATGGGTCATAGAAAGCTATGATACTATATTTAAGCCACCATAATAACAAAAAAGTAGTAAAAACATTTCACATCATAGGTTCATAGGTTGGTACTAGGCTATTGACCCTAGGGCCTATATAAGCCTTGCCATAACAATTCCCTTGCTATTTCTTCCCACAGTATTTACTTCCCTGGACCCCTGTCTAGCAGGGCAACTGACGTGATCCCCGGGGTGAATTTCCTGTCTCCCATCCAATCATCAAGGTTCCTTCTGAACAGGGCCAAAGAGGCACTCTGCTTGACATGTATGGGCAGACTATTCCAGAGTCTGGGGAGTCTCTGGGTCAGGAACCTATCCCACCAGCATGTTTTGTTCATTGTGATGACAAGGTTTAGATCCCTGGAGTGTGTGTCTCTGAGGGATTGGGATTTCTTTAAGTGTAGCATGTCCAACAGCTCTGGGATTGACGTGGTCTTGTATGTTAAGCAGAGATCGCCTCTGAATAGATGATATGCGACAGAGTATAGGTGGAGTTTTTTTTGACGGTCAGCATAGGGTATCTGCTTTAGTCCTGTGATTCTTTTAGTGAGGTATTTCTGCGGCCTTTCCAGTTGTTGCAATTATCTTGAGAGGTGCATACCAAATGGGGCATTGTATTCTATAATGGGTCTAATGAGGGATGAGTACAGTGGGACAATGACCTCCTTTTTTCTGGATGAAAAGCCCTTAGTGATGAGGTGTGCCACATAGAAGGATTTCCTGACTGTTGTGGCGATATGGTTATTGAAGGTGAGACCACTGTCAACCTGTGTCCTTAAGTCTCTTATCACACTTTCAGTGTTTAGTGCACTGCCACCTTTGTGGTAATTCAAGGGTACATGTTTTTTCCCAAAGGGGATAGCTATACATTTCTTGGCATTGAGCTTGAGCCCATGGCTCTGGCACCAAGCATCTGTTTCTGTAAGGCCCTTTTGTAGAATATCCACATCATTTGGGGATTCAATAATGGCTCCCAATTTGCAGTCATCTGTGAACTTTGTTAGCCAGAGTCCCTTAGTGTTGGCCTGTACTTCAGAGAAGTAGATGCCAAACAAGAGCAGTCCCAGGACTGAACCCTGAGGTACTCCACTTGTCTCTTGTCTGGAGCTGAATTTGGAGTCTGCTACTTTTACAATGTGGGTTCTCTCAGTAAGCCAGTTGGCAACCCATGGAGTGACGTAGGGACTAATGCCCCACTTAGTAAGTTTATTTATGATTCCAGAGTGGGGGATGGTGTCAAAGGCCTTGGTGAGGTCCAGATAGGCTGTGTGGACCACCTTGCCTTTGTCCACGGCTCTGGAGACTGATTCAAAGAAGTCGATCAGGTTCAGGAGACAATATCAGCCCTTTACAAACCCAAACTGCATGGCTTCCAGTGTTTGAAGGTTGCCAATGTCTTTGTTTATAAGTTCCATGATAATATGTTCCATGGCCTTGCAGATCAGGCTCATCAGACTGATGGGGTGGTAGTTCCTGGGATCCAAGTGGATCCCCCCTTGTGGAGTGGGATAACTCTAGCTGTGCGCCATTCATTGGGCACGACGCCTGAGGTGAGGCTATGATTAAACATGACACTTAGGTGAAGTGCCAGTTTATTTTGTAGTTCATGTAGTGCACAGCCTGGGATGTCATCTGGTCCCATGGATGCTGTATTCATACCTTTGGAGAGTGAGTTTTTTTACCTGTGTGGCTATTATTACCAGAATTTGGCAATCTTCCGGTATTGAGATGGGCCCTTTAGGGGGTAAGAGGGGGGTGAGGTTTGCACTGAATCGATCTGCCAGAATATTGACAAAATCATTGGGTCAGTATATTTAATGCCATTCTGTTGTAGCTCAGAGCAGATCTGAGCATTGCCATTTAGATTCTTGACATACCTATAGAATGCCCTGTGGTTGTCTTTGGAATATTTGGCAATTTTATTTTCGTAACTAGCTTTGGAGGATTTTATGATGGATCTCAGCTTCTTACTGAGGCTGGTAAGGGAGTTTTTTGCATCCTGGGATTTTCCTCTTTTCTGCAATAGTTTCTTCCTTTTGTTTCATAGGATCATAGGAGGATCATAGGAGATTTCTAGGCTATCGACCCGGAAGTCATTTTAAGCCTTTTAAGTCATTTCATCTTAATGTAATACCATAGAAATGCTAGTCAATACCCAAGATTGCATTTAGTGATGACTGCCCATGTCCAGGAGGGTTGTGGGCTCTATCCCTGGTAAGAATTTACAGTCCCCCATCCACTCGTCCAGGTTCCTCTTGCAAGGGCACTGAAACCATTGAGTGAGGGGGGACCTTTACTACGATACTACCTCACTCAATACTTTTCTCCTTCTTTTCTACTTCATAGACACTCTTCCTCTCTCCTTCTCAGTTTTCCATCCTGCCCTCTAACACTCTTGCTATAACTCTCACTTAAGAGTGATCTCTAAACTGCTCTCATCCTGTCTCCACCTCTCCTACCTAATTTGCAGGTGTTATTTATCTAAACATGCAGAGAAAGTTGCACAGTCTTTAATTAATGACTATTTTTTGATACTTTATTACTTATTTTTGACAAACTTCCTATACTAGCTGTTTACTATATTTAGTTAAGTTAGTGAGTACAACTATTATTTCTTACTACATCCTTCTTGTACAACGGAGCCTTTCTCTCTGGTGTCTACTGAAAATGGGTAACATGCTCAGTCAGACTACCCTAGTCAACAAACAGAATAAATACATAAATAAATAAATAGGCAGATAGCAACTCAGTGCTAGAGGAGGGAACAGCTGACCTCATGGCACTGCTGCCCTGGTGGAGAACAGGTGAATGCATTTGCATACTGACTGAGAGGAAGAAAGGTGGTTCTGTTTTGGTGCACTAGTTCAACTTCCTCTGCAGTGCTAGTGACCTGGTTTGGAAATGGGCTCTGGTGGTCAGTGGGTCTGCCAAAGTGGAAGATTAGCACCCCTGTATAGAAGGCCTAGCCCCACTCACCCTAGTACATATTATAAATAATTAAGAACTGGGGAAATTACCACCTTTCAGTGACCCTACAACCCAGGTCAGTTTTTAGCCAAGCACAAGTTTTGATGTTTCTACAAGTTAGTTGTCAGATGAATGCCAATAGCCGTTCTCTTCTCAGGGAAAGATTTGGGGATTCAGATGTGCAAGCTTGACTCCTGATGAAAGTTAGAGAAATCTTTTTGTAACCTAGCACAGAAAGGCATGTTTGCTTGTGTGTTTATATACATGCGTGTGTGCTCATGTACACATGTATGCATAAGTGATGGCACACAGCTGAATCATTACACATACTGCTTACTTTACATGGATAAAACATACTGCTCAGTCTGCCAGGATGATTGCACACTAGCAGCCTGTTTCTCTCCCTCCTTCTCATCTCTACTGCGGTGGTCTGCTGATTAGTATGCCGCTGGAGGCTGCTGTTCCAGGTCTGGGGGTAAGCTAGAATATGTGGTAGAGTAATTTGGGGGTAGGAGACAGGAACTGGGAAACGCCTGTTTGGTAAACACAGATGGGACAAATAAAACCATGTTAGGAAAAAAACATGGAAAATTCTTTACTTGATTAGAAGCCCATAAATAAACAAGATGTCGGTCTACCAATCAAATCTTTGTCTGCTTACTCCACTATGGGGTGGAATGAGATGTTATTATTATGACAATAAAACTTTCCCAATGAACATCACAATTAGGGTCTAGACAGAAAATAAAGAGGAATGCTGGATAAGGCATGTGTTATAAAACCCAAATCCCACAGTACAGTGAAAGTGAAGGCAGCTAGGATCCCATCACCAAGTTTTGGAAAAAATAGGTTAGAATTGGGTATCTGGTAGTAACCTGGCTGTCAGAGGTTGTCTGGGAAAAGGACCAAAAATATTGTCTGTTGCACTCTAGTCAGTATGGTTTGTGAGGATTCGTGACAGCTCATCTTTGACACGGACTAAAAACAAATTCATCAGAAAATCTCTGTAAGTCACTTAGGTCCATAGGTTCATAGGTAGGTACTAGGCAATCGGCCATGGGGCCTATACAAGCCCAGCCAAAAAGGTACCCTGGGTTTTTCCACCCAAGAAAACTATTTTCCTGTGCCACTGTCAAGCAGAGCCACAGAGGTGATCCCCGGGGTGAATTTCCTGTTTCCCATCCAATCATCAAGATTTTTCTTGAAGAGTGCTAATGAGGAGCTTTGTTTGATATAGATACATAGTTTATTCCAGAGTATGGGAAGTCTCCGGCACAGGAATCTATCCCTCCGGCATGTTCTGTTTATTGTGGTGACAAGGTTTAGGTCCCTAGGGCATGTAGCTGAGAGGGATTGGGATTTCTTTAAGTGGAGCATGTCCAACAGCTCTGGGTTTGACATAGCTTTGTATGTTAAGCAGAGATCACCTCAGAGTAGGCGATATGCGACGGAGTAAAGCTGGAGTTTTTTGAGACGGTTCATGAGGGCATCTGTTTGAGGCCAGTAATCCTCTTTGTGAGGTATTTCTGTGGCCTTTCCAGTTGTTGTAGATGTCTTGTGAGGTACATACCAAAAGGGGCGTTGTACTCTATAATGGGTCTAATGAGTGATAAGTAGAAGGGAACAATGACCTCTTTTTTTCTGGATGAGAAACCTTTTGTGATGAGGTGTGCCACGTAGAAGGATTTCCTGACTACTGTGGCAATGTGATTATCAAAGGAGAGACTACTGTCCACCTGTGTCCCAAGATCTCTTATACCACTTTCGGTGTTAAGTATACTACTGCCTATGTTGTAGTTCATGGGTACATAGTTTTTACCAAAGGGGATGACAATGCACTTTTGGGCACAGAGCTTGAGGCCATGGCTTTGACACCAGGCATCTGTCTCAGTGAGGCCCTTTTGTAGGATGTCCACATCATTAGGAGTTTCGATTATGGCTCCTAGTTTGCAGGCATCTGCGAACTTCGTTAGCCAAAGACCTTCTGTGTTAGCCTGTACTTCAGAGAAGTAGATACCAAACAGGAAAGGATCCAGGACTGAACCCTGTGGTACTCCACTTGTCACTGGTCTGAAGTCAGATTTGGAGTCTGCTACTTTCACAATGTGGGTTCTGTCAGTGACCCATTTGGCAACCCATCTTGTGACATAGGGATTTATACCTAGTTTAGTGAGTTTATCTATAATTCCAGAGTGGGGGATGGTGTCAAACGCCTTGGCAAGATCTAGATAGTCTGTGTGAACCACCTTACCCTTGTCTACGGCTTTGGTGACTGCTTCAAAGAAGTCTATCAAGTTTAGAAGACATGATCTACCTTTTACAAACCTGAACTGGGTTGGATCCAGAGTTTGGAGATTACCAATGTCTTTGTTTAAAAGTTCCATGATGATACGTCCCATGGCCTTGCAGACTAGGCTCGTCAGGCTAATTGGGCGGTAGTTCCCGGGGTCCATGGTGGCTCCACCCTTGTGGAGTGGGATAACCGTTGCTGTGCGCCATTCAGAAGGCACAAAGCCTGAGGTGAGGCTATGATTGAACATGGTACTTAGGTGGGGTGTCAATTCATTCTGTAGTTCATGTAGAACACAGCCTGGGATGTTGTCTGGTCCCATGGATGCTATGTTCTTGGCTTTGGAGAGTGTGGTTTTTATCTGTGCAGCCATGATTACAGGAACTTTGCATTCTTCTGGTATAGAGATGGGCTCTTTAGGGGGTGAGAGGGGGGTAAAGTTAGCACTGAACCTATCTGCCAGAATGTTGGCAATATCAGTTGTGTCTGTATATTTTGTGCCATTGTGCTATAACTCAGAGCAGATATGAGTGTTGCCATTCAGATTCTTGACATAGCTATAGAATGCTTTGTGGTTGTCTTTAGAATCAGTGGCGATTTTGTTTCCGTAATTAGCTTTGGAGGATTTTAAGAGGGATCGCAGCTTCTTACTGAGGCTGACAGTCTTTATTTTGGTACTGAGATGAAAATAATTATTTTTCATTTGATGATGGTTTTGGTAGTCCTGCACAATCACATTTCAATAAGAATGTCCCACTTTGGGCATTAAAAAATTGGCAACTCTAATAACTGACCACATATTTTATATTGTGGTTTAGTTGTAAGTGGTGTTTTCTGTAACAGCAGCAGTTTTATAAAAAGTAGTATTAGTCTTACACAGATAATTACTACTTTGTCATGGTTTTGATGAAATATTAGCATGCTGCAATATAACAGATCAAGAGACAGCACTGCAACAGAGGTGGGAAAATGTCATGTAGGGAGACATTTGTGATCCTGCTTAAAAAAACTCAACATAAATTCAAGAACAGATAGTTATATTTTTTGTACTATGCTTGTAAAATACTTTTGAGTAAAAGTGGCAAGCACATCTCTCCAATATTCAGGATAACAAAAACAAATTAAACATCTTTCTACTGCAGCAGACACTGGTGAGTAGCAAGACTAGTTCTCTGAAGTGTTGATTAATGGGTCCATGGATTGCAATGACAGTTTTGACACCTCAGGAAGAGTGTGGGTGATGGTCTGTCAGTGCTCACAGCATAGGATTACAAAATGAAAATCCTTGAAAAAGCCTGGAATTTAGCTACTTTCTTTGGCTGGAGCTTTAAAGTAGCTCTGAATAGCTTATAACATGCTCTAAGAGAAATGTATATAATGGTCAATTCGGAATAAAATTCCAATACTTCTGCATGGAAGGTGTGTAAGATGTCTTTATCTCACAATTACCATTATATCTCAAGGAACTAGGAAGACTTCATCATACTCAATTATAAACAGGTTATATAACAAAAGGAAGAAATGGATATATAAAAGCAAGGGGGAACTTACTCAGCAGAAGAATACCCTCCACAGCTTGAACCAAGCAAATCAGATATCTTGTAAAGCCCTCTAAAGCTAATGACAAAGTTAAATTAGCATCCCTAACTAAGGACAATCATAAGGCTATGTCTGAAATCTAAAAGGGTATGCCCATCTATGTGCTGAACTTGTTGTGGACAACACCATTCATACTGAACCTGAGGAAACTGCCAACTGGTTAGCTGACAGATTTGGTGCAAACTTCAACCACCCTGTCCCCACCAGTTACACCCCAAAGCATACCTGACACCACAAGCCTAGTATCTCGAAAGGGCAGGTCATATCCACTCTCTCCAAGGCCAAAAACAGGGCCTCTATGGGACCAGATAACATTCCGGGGTGCTTACTAAACAATCTAAAACAAGATCTAGTGGAACCACATGGCACTCTGTTTAAGCACAGTCTGAGCACTGGCTTTGTTCCAGCAGAGTGGTGAACAACAACAGTAATCTCCTTGCACAAAGGGGGCTCATCAACTGACCTTGGGAACTCTAGACCCATAAGTCTAACCAGTCTTATCTGCAATGTCATGGAAAGAATCATCATGGACTTTATCAACAAGGACATAGGTGACCTTCACACTCTTGACCAAACCCAGTTTGGTTTCATTAAAGGTAACTCAGGCTTATTAAACCTGGTCAACATCTTTGAGAATGTCACCAAAGCACTTGATGAACTCAAAACAGTACATAATGCATGTCTTGACTTAGTCAAGGTTTTGACACAATCCTCCACTCAGGTATCATTGAGAAACATTCCCAGCTGGTAATTAACCCTTATGTCACTAGATGGGGAGCCAACTGGTTCACCGACAGAATGCATACTGTCAAAGTTGGGGATTCCACCTCTACCACTAGACCCGTTACCACTGGCATACCACAGTGATCTGTGCTGGGCCCTCTTTTGTTTAAAATCTATTTCTCAGAAGTCCAGGTGAAACTAGATGGTCTGTGGCTTACCAAATTTGCTGATGATTGCAAACTGGGTGCAATCATTGAATCCCCCAACAATATTAACATATTACAAAAGGCCCTAACACAAGCAGATGATTGGTGCCAAAGCTGTGGACTAGAACTAAACACAAACATGTGCATTATTATCCCTTTGGCAAAGAGGAATTCCCTGCAAATCACAATATTGACAGTGCCTTCTTAAGCTCAAACCCAGTGATGTGAGATTTGGGAACACCAGTTGATAGCAATCTAAACATCGATCACCATATGTCCAAAGTGGTAGGGAAATGCTTCTACATTCCATACCTTATAAGTAAGGGCATCACATCCAAGACTAAGGATGTTATAACTCTTTTGTACTCGATCCTCATCAGACCACTGATAGACTACAATGCTCCCTTTTGCATGTACCTCACCAGACATCTGCAGCAGTTGGACAGACCACAGAGGTTTCTCACCAAGAAAATTCAGGCCGTCCAAAACATCACCTACGTGAAAAGACCAAAAGCCCTGTCACTGTACTCTGTATCTTATAGGCTGCTGACAGGTGACTTGTGCCTGGCCTAGACAGCGGTCTTTGACTTGCCCTAATGGAAATGCTGCACATCTGTAAATCAAATGGGACAAGAGTCACTCACCCCAGGGATCTCAACCTAGAGTGTGACATTAACAGAACATGCCAAAGAGATAGATATATCTCCCAGAGATTGGCATTCCTCTGGAATAAACTCCCAATTCATGTGAAGCAAAGCTCCTCAATGACCTTTTTCAAGTTCAACCTAGAAAATTGGATGGGAGATGCAAATTCACTCTGGGGATAGCAACTATATCCATCATGGACAGGGGGAGTCGATGCTAATCATAGACTTGCTATGGGAATAATGACCATCTAACCAAGGTCAGTTATGGGACACAGGTATAACATGGTTAGGCTGGTAAAGGCCATAGGGCCATTAGCCTAGAAACCTCCTATGAACCATGAACCACCCTTACATCTACCATGACCCATATTAAGGAGACTTGACATGGATTCTGGGAAGGAGACAAAAAGGCAGTAAGACAAGATTACATTAATGTTAGACCCACTGCCAGCCATTTTGTAAAAAATGTATTAAAATTTATAAGAAGCACTTAGAGTGATTTCAATACATTAAAATAGCCGAGAAAACAAACATGCAGTAAAAAACATATGTTTAGCTCCACTGTGTTGTCTTTCTTTCACAAACTAAAATTTGCACAGCTATTTGCAAGTTACCTCACCCACAATGGACAAAAAGCCATAACAAAAAACATGCCTCTGCTACAACTAGAATGCAGCCTGTCTCTTATCCCACTTGGAAAAAGTCCCACTAACAAATTGTTCAGCAAGGCCAAAACAAAATATGTAATTTTATAAATCTCACTAACCTGCACACCTAGCATTGTCACTTACTGACAAATACAATCAGCCTACCCCATAACAGAAAGTGTCATGATACTATTGGCAGCCATTCCTTAAAGTACTATTAACAGCAGGCTTCTGTCAGCCATTATCACATAAATTCAAAACAGCTAAAATGCCCTACCGACAATGAAACCACAAGCCAAGCACACTAATCTGGAAAGATTACAACATTCCATTAATACAACAGGACAGCTTGTTTTTCAAAAGTGGGGTCTGAGGGGTAGAATTCCAAGCAAATAAACAACCATCTGTTGTCATATTCAAAAAAGTCACTACTGGAGCACCTTCACCCTCTGCTAACTGCACATGCTTCCTGTAAATCGGTGATCTCACCTCTTATTACCTCTTCATTCTCTCAATTCACATCCTTTTACTGCTTTTCTAATATTAACCCCACACAGGTGCAATACCCTCTTCTACCCACCAACATCACGCCATTCCCTAACTCAGTCTTCGAACTATCTCTAAACTTCCTAGTTTTCCCACTCATTCTGGCCACTGTACCTCTCATCTCTCATGCCACCTATCAACTGTATCTGTCACCCATCCCTTCCAGACTTCCCAGCATGTTCTCTAAGTCTGAAACTAGGACCGGGTAGCATACAGCCTTCTATGACAAGGGCATAGCATGTTCTCTAAGTCTGAAACTAGGACTGTGTAGTATACAGCCTTCTATGACAAGGGCATAGCATGTTCTCTAAGTCTGAAACTAGGACCGTGTAGCATACAGCCTTCTATGACAAGGGCATAGCATGTTCTCTGTCTGAAACTAGTACCGTGTAGCATAAAGCCTTCTATGACAAGGGCATAGCATGTTCTCTAAGTCTGAAACTAGCACTGTGTAGCATACAGCCTTCTATGACAAGGGCATAGCATGTTCTCTAAGTCTGAAACTAGGACTGTGTAGCATATAGCCTTCTATGACAAGGGTATAGCATGTTCTCTAAGTCTGAAACTAGGACTGTGTAGCATATAGCCTTCTATGACAAGGGCATAGCATATTCTCTAAGTCCGAAACTAGGACTGTGTAGCATACAGCCTTCTATGACAAGGGCATAGCATGTTCTCTAAGTCTGAAACTAGGACTGTGTAGCATACAGCCTTCTATGACAAGGGTATAGCATGTTCTGTAAGTCTGAAACTAGGACTGTGTAGCATACAGCCTTCTATGACAAGGGTATAGCATGTTCTCTAAGTATGAAACTAGGACCGTGTAGCATACAGCCTTCTATGACAAGGGCATAGCATGTTCTCTAAGTCTGAAACTAGGACTGTGTAGCATACAGCCTTCTATGACAAGGGCATAGCATGTTCTCTAAGTCTGAAACTAGGACTGTGTAGCATACAGCCTTCTATGACAAGGGTATAGCAAGTTCTCTAAGTCTGAAACTAGGACTGTGTAGCATACAGCCTTCTATGACAAGGGCATAGCATGTTCTCTAAGTCTCAACTAGGACTGTGTAGCATACAGCTTTCTATGACAAGGGCATAGCATGTTCTCTAAGTCTGAAACTAGGACTGTGTAGCATACAGCCTTCTATGACAAGGGCATAGCATGTTCTCTAAGTCCGAAACTAGGACTGTGTAGCATAGAGCCTTCTATGACAAGGGCATAGCATGTTCTCTAAGTCTGAAAATAGGACCGTGTAGCATACAGCCTTCTATGACAAGGGCACAGCATGTTCTCTAAGTCTGAAACTAGAACTGTGTAGCATACAGCCTTCAATGAAAAGGGCATATCATGTTCTCTAAGTCTGAAACTAGGACTGTGTAGCACAGATCCTTCTAAGACAAGGGCATAGCATGTTCTCTAAGTCTGAAACTAGGACTGTGTAGCATACAGCCTTCTATGACAAAGGCATAGCATGTTCTCTAAGTCTGAAACTAGGACCGTGTAGCATACAGCCTTCTATGACAAGGGCATAGCATGTTCTCTAAGTCTGAAACTAGGACCGTGTAGCATACAGCCTTCTATGACAAGGGCATAGCATGTTTTCTAAGTCTGAAACTAGGACTGTGTAGCATACAGGCTTCTATGACAAGGGCATAGCATGTTCTCTAAGTCTGAAACTAGGACTGTGTAGCACACAGCCTTCTATGACAAGGGCATAGCATGTTCTCTAAGAGTGAAACTCGGACTGTGTAGCATACAGCCTTCTATGACAAGGGCATAGCATGTTCTCTAAGTCTGAAACTAGGACCGTGTAGCATACAGCCTTCTATAACAAGGGCATAGCATGTTCTCTAAGTCTGAAACTAGGACTGTGTAGCATACAGCCTTCTATGACAAGGGCATAGCATGTTCTCTAAGTCTGAAACTAGGACCGTGTAGCATACAGACTTCTATGACAAGGGCATAGCATGTTCTCTAAGTCTGAAACTAGGACCGTGTAGCATACAGCCTTCTATGACAAGGGCATATCATGTTCTCTAAGTCTGAAACTAGGACTGTGTAGCATACAGACGTCTATGACAAGGGCATAGCATGTTCTCTAAGTCTGAAACTAGGACCGTGTAGCATACAGCCTTCTATGACAAGGGCATAGCATATTCTCTAAGTCTGAAACTAGGACTGTGTAACATACAGCCTTCTATGACAAGGGCATAGCATGTTCTCTAAGTCTGAAACTAGGACTGTGTAGCATACAGCCTTCTATGACAAGGGCATAGCATGTTCTCTAAGTCTGAAACTAGGACTGTGTAGCATACAGCCTTCTATGACAAGGGCATAGCATGTTCTCTAAGTCTGAAACTAGGACTGTGTAGCATACAGCCTTCTATGACAAGGGCATAGCATGTTCTCTAAGTCTGAAACTAGGACCGTGTAGCATACAGCCTTCTATGACAAGGGCATAGCATGTTCTCTAAGTCTGAAACTAGGACTGTGTAGCATACAGCCTTCTATGACAAGGGCATAGCATGTTCTCTAAGTCTGAAAATAGGACTGTGCAGCTTACAGCCTTCTATGACAAAGGCATATCATGTTCTCTAAGTCTGAAACTAGGACTGTGTAGCATACAGCCTTCAATGACAAGGGCATAGCATGTTCTCTAAGTCTGAAACTAGGACTGTGTAACATACAGCCTTCTATGACAAGGGCATAGCATGTTCTCTAAGTCTGAAACTAGGACTGTGTAGCATACGGCCTTCTATGACAAGGGTATAGCATGTTCTCTAAGTCTGAAACTAGGACCGTGTAGCATACAGCCTTCTATGACAAGGGCATAGCATGTTCTCTAAGTCTGAAACTAGGACTGTGTAGCATACAGCCTTCTATGACAAGGGCATAGCATGTTCTCTAAGTCTGAAACTAGGACTGTGTAGCATACAGCCTTATATGACAAGGGTATAGCATGTTCTCTAAGTCTGAAACTAGGACTGTGTAGCATGCAGCCTTCTATGACAAGGGTATAGCATGTTCTCTAAGTCTGAAACTAGGACTGTGTAGCATACAGCCTTTTATGACAAGGGTATAGCATGTTCTCTAAGTCTGAAACTAGGACTGTGTAGCATACAGCCTTCTATGACAAGGGTATAGCATGTTCTCTAAGTATGAAACTAGGACCGTGTAGCATACAGCCTTCTATGATAAGGGCATAGCATGTTCTCTAAGTCTGAAACTAGGACTGTGTAGCATACAGCCTTCTATGACAAGGGCATAGCATGTTCTCTAAGTCTGAAACTAGGACTGTGTAGCATACAGCCTTCTATGACAAGGGTATAGCAAGTTCTCTAAGTCTGAAACTAGGACTGTGTAGCATACAGCCTTCTATGACAAGGGCATAGCATGTTCTCTAAGTCTGAAACTAGGACTGTGTAGCATACAGCCTTCTATGACAAAGGAATAGCATGTTCTCTAAGTCTGAAACTAGGACTGTGTTGCATACAGCCTTCTATGACAAGGGCATAGCATGTTCTCTAAGTCCGAAACTAGGACTGTGTAGCATACAGCCTTCTATGAAAAGGGCATATCATGTTCTCTAAGTCTGAAACTAGGACTGTGTAGCACAGATCCTTCTAAGACAAGGGCATAGCATGTTCTCTAAGTCTGAAACTAGGACTGTGTAGCATACAGCCTTCTATGACAAAGGCATAGCATGTTCTCTAAGTCTGAAACTAGGACCGTGTAGCATACAGCCTTCTATGACAAGGGCATAGCATGTTCTCTAAGTCTGAAACTAGGACCGTGTAGCATACAGCCTTCTATGACAAGGGCATAGCATGTTTTCTAAGTCTGAAACTAGGACTGTGTAGCATACAGGCTTCTATGACAAGGGCATAGCATGTTCTCTAAGTCTGAAACTAGGACTGTGTAGCACACAGCCTTCTATGACAAGGGCATAGCATGTTCTCTAAGAGTGAAACTCGGACTGTGTAGCATACAGCCTTCTATGACAAAGGCATAGCATGTTCTCTAAGTCTGAAACTAGGACCGTGTAGCATACAGCCTTCTATAACAAGGGCATAGCATGTTCTCTAAGTCTGAAACTAGGACTGTGTAGCATACAGCCTTCTATGACAAGGGCATAGCATGTTCTCTAAGTCTGAAACTAGGACCGTGTAGCATACAGACTTCTATGACAAGGGCATAGCATGTTCTCTAAGTCTGAAACTAGGACCGTGTAGCATACAGCCTTCTATGACAAGGGCATATCATGTTCTCTAAGTCTGAAACTAGGACTGTGTAGCATACAGCCTTCTATGACAAGGGCATAGCATATTCTCTAAGTCTGAAACTAGGACTGTGTAACATACAGCCTTCTATGACAAGGGCATAGCATGTTCTCTAAGTCTGAAACTAGGACTGTGTAGCATACAGCCTTCTATGACAAGGGCATAGCATGTTCTCTAAGTCTGAAACTAGGACTGTGTAGCATACAGCCTTCTATGACAAGGGCATAGCATGTTCTCTAAGTCTGAAACTAGGACTGTGTAGCATACAGCCTTCTATGACAAGGGCATAGCATGTTCTCTAAGTCTGAAACTAGGACCGTGTAGCATACAGCCTTCTATGACAAGGGCATAGCATGTTCTCTAAGTCTGAAACTAGGACTGTGTAGCATACAGCCTTCTATGACAAGGGCATAGCATGTTCTCTAAGTCTGAAACTAGGACTGTGTAGCTTACAGCCTTCTATGACAAAGGCATATCATGTTCTCTAAGTCTGAAACTAGGACTGTGTAGCATACAGCCTTCTATGACAAGGGCATAGCATGTTCTCTAAGTCTGAAACTAGGACTGTGTAACATACAGCCTTCTATGACAAGGGCATAGCATGTTCTCTAAGTCTGAAACTAGGACTGTGTAGCATACAGCCTTCTATGACAAGGGTATAGCATGTTCTCTAAGTCTGAAACTAGGACCGTGTAGCATACAGCCTTCTTTGACAAGGGCATAGCATGTTCTCTAAGTCTGAAACTAGGACTGTGTAGCATACAGCCTTCTATGACAAGGGCATAGCATGTTCTCTAAGTCTGAAACTAGGACTGTGTAGCATACAGCCTTCTATGACAAGGGTATAGCATGTTCTCTAAGTCTGAAACTAGGACTGTGTAGCATATAGCCTTCTATGACGAGGGCATAGCATGTTCTCTAAATCTGAAACTAGAACTGTGTAGCATACAGCCTTCTATGACAAGAGCATATCATATTCTCTAAGTCTGAAACTAGGACTGTGTAGCATACAGCCTTCTATGACAAGGGTATAGCATGTTCTCTAAGTCTGAAACTAGGACTGTGTAGCATACAGCCTTCTATGACAAGGGTATAGCATGTTCTCTAAGTATGAAACTAGGACCGTGTAGCATACAGCCTTCTATGACAAGGGCATAGCATGTTCTCTAAGTCTGAAACTAGGACCGTGTAGCATACAGCCTTCTATGACAAGGGCATAGCATGTTCTCTAAGTCTGAAACTAGGACTGTGTAGCATACAGCCTTCTATGACAAGGGTATAGCAAGTTCTCTAAGTCTGAAACTAGGACTGTGTAGCATACAGCCTTCTATGACAAGGGCGTAGCATGTTCTCTAAGTCTGAAACTAGGACTGTGTAGCATACAGCCTTCTATGACAAAGGAATAGCATGTTCTCTAAGTCTGAAACTAGGACTGTGTTGCATACAGCCTTCTATGACAAGGGCATAGCATGTTCTCTAAGTCCGAAATTAGGACTGTGTAGCATACAGCCTTCTATGAAAAGGGCATATCATGTTCTCTAAGTCTGAAACTAGGACTGTGTAGCACAGATCCTTCTAAGACAAGGGCATAGCATGTTCTCTAAGTCTGAAACTAGGACTGTGTAGCATACAGCCTTCTATGACAAGGGCATAGCATGTTCTCTAAGTCTGAAACTAGGACTGTGTAACATACAGCCTTCTATGACAAGGGCATAGCATGTTCTCTAAGTCTGAAACTAGGACTGTGTAGCATACAGCCTTCTATGACAAGGGTATAGCATGTTCTCTAAGTCTGAAACTAGGACCGTGTAGCATACAGCCTTCTATGACAAGGGCATAGCATGTTCTCTAAGTCTGAAACTAGGACTGTGTAGCATACAGCCTTCTATGACAAGGGCATAGCATGTTCTCTAAGTCTGAAACTAGGACTGTGTAGCATACAGCCTTCTATGACAAGGGTATAGCATGTTCTCTAAGTCTGAAACTAGGACTGTGTAGCATATAGCCTTCTATGACGAGGGCATAGCATGTTCTCTAAGTCTGAAACTAGAACTGTGTAGCATACAGCCTTCTATGACAAGGGCATAGCATGTTCTCTAAGTCTGAAACTAGGACTGTGTAGCATATAGCCTTCTATGACAAGGGCATAGCATGTTCTCTAAGTCTGAAACTAGGACCGTGTAGCATACAGCCTTCTATGACAAGGGCATAGCATATTCTCTAAGTTTGAAACTAGGACTGTGTAGCATACAGCCTTCTATGACAAGGGTATAGCATGTTCTCTAAGTCTGAAACTAGGACTGTGTAGCATACAGCCTTCTATGACAAGGGTATAGCATGTTCTCTAAGTATGAAACTAGGACCGTGTAGCATACAGCCTTCTATGACAAGGGCATAGCATGTTCTCTAAGTCTGAAACTAGGACTGTGTAGCATACAGCCTTCTATGACAAGGGCATAGCATGTTCTCTAAGTCTGAAACTAGGACTGTGTAGCATACAGCCTTCTATGACAAGGGTATAGCAAGTTCTCTAAGTCTGAAACTAGGACTGTGTAGCATACAGCCTTCTATGACAAGGGCATAGCATGTTCTCTAAGTCTGAAACTAGGACTGTGTAGCATACAGCCTTCTATGACAAAGGAATAGCATGTTCTCTAAGTCTGAAACTAGGACTGTGTTGCATACAGCCTTCTATGACAAGGGCATAGCATGTTCTCTAAGTCCGAAACTAGGACTGTGTAGCATACAGCCTTCTATGAAAAGGGCATATCATGTTCTCTAAGTCTGAAACTAGGACTGTGTAGCACAGATGCTTCTAAGACAAGGGCATAGCATGTTCTCTAAGTCTGAAACTAGGACTGTGTAGCATACAGCCTTCTATGACAAGGGCATAGCATGTTCTCTAAGTCTGAAACTAGGACCGTGTAGCATACAGCCTTCTATGACAAGGGCATAGCATGTTCTCTAAGTCTGAAACTAGGACTGTGTAGCATACAGCCTTCTATGACAAGGGCATAGCATGTTCTCTAAGTCTGAAACTAGGACTGTGTAGCATACAGCCTTCTATGACAAGGGCATAGCATGTTCTCTAAGTCTGAAACTAGGACTGTGTAGCATACAGCTTTCTATGACAAGGGCATAGCATGTTCTCTAAGTCTGAAACTAGGATCGTGTAGCATACAGACTTCTATGACAAGGGCATAGCATGTTCTCTAAGTCTGAAACTAGGACCGTGTAGCATACAGCCTTCTATGACAAGGGCATAGCATGTTCTCTAAGTCTGAAACTAGGACTGTGTAACATACAGCCTTCTATGACAAGGGCATAGCATGTTCTCTAAGTCTGAAACTAGGACTGTGTAGCATACAGCCTTCTATGACAAGGGCATAGCATGTTCTCTAAGTCTGAAACTAGGACCGTGTAGCATACAGCCTTCTGTGCAAGGGCATAGCATGTTCTCTATGTCTGATACTAGGACTGTGTAGCATACAGCCTTCTATGACAAGGGCATAGCATGTTCTCTAAGTCTGAAACTAGGACTGTGTAGCATATAGCCTTCTATGACAAGGGCATAGCATGTTCTCTAAGTCTGAAACTAGGACTGTGTAGCATACAGCCTTCTATGACAAGGGCATAGCATGTTCTCTAAGTCTGAAACTAGGACCGTGTAGCAGACAGCCTTCTATGACAAGGGCATAGCATGTTCTCTAAGTCTGAAACAAGGACTGTGTAGCATACAGCCTTCTATGACAAGGGCATAGCATGTTCTCTAAGTCTGAAACTAGGACTGTGTAGCATACAGCCTTCTATGACAAGGGCATATCATGTTCTCTAAGTCTGAATCTAGGACTGTGTAGCATACAGCCTTCTATGACAAGGGCATAGCATATTCTCTAAGTCTGAAAGTAGGACTGTGTAACATACAGCCTTCTATGACAAGGGCATAGCATGTTCTCTAAGTCTGAAACTAGGACTGTGTAGCATACAGCCTTCTATGACAAGGGCATAGCATGTTCTCTAAGTCTGAAACTAGGACTGTGTAGCATACAGCCTTCTATGACAAGGGCATAGCATGTTCTCTAAGTCTGAAACTAGGACCGTGTAGCATACAGCCCTCTATGACAAGAGCATAGCATGTTCTCTAAGTCTGAAACTAGGACTGTGTAGCATACAGCCTTCTATGACAAGGGCATAGCATGTTCTCTAAGTCTGAAACTAGGACTGTGTAGCATACAGCCTTCTATGACAACGGCATAGCATGTTCTCTAAGTCTGAAACTTGGACTGTGTAGCATACAGCCTTCTATGACAAGGGCATAGCATGTTCTCTAAGTCTGAAACTAGGACTGTGTAACATACAGCCTTCTAAGACAAGGGCATAGCATATTCTCTAAGTCTGAAACTAGGACTGTGTAGCACACAGCCTTCTATGACAAGGGTATAGCATGTTCTCTAAGTCTGAAACTAGGACCGTGTAGCATACAGCCTTCTATGACAAGGGCATAGAATGTTCTCTAAGTCTGAAACTAGGACCGTGTAGCATACAGCCTTCTATGACAAGGGCATAGCATGTTCTCTAAGTCTGAAACTAGGACTGTGTAGCATACAGCCTTCTATGACAAGGGTATAGCATGTTCTCTAAGTCTGAAACTAGGACTGTGTAGCATACAGCCTTCTATGACAAGGGCATAGCATGTTCTCTAAGTCTGAAACTAGGACCGTGTAGCATACAGCCTTCTATGACAAGGGCATAGCATGTTCTCTAAGTCTGAAACTAGGACTGTGTAGCATACAGCCTTCTATGACAAGGGCATAGCATGTTCTCTAAGTCTGAAACTAGGACTGTGTAGTATACAGCCTTCTATGACAAGGGTATAGCATGTTCTCTAAGTCTGAAACTAGGACTGTGTAGCATACAGCCTTCTATGAGAAGGCTGTATGCATGTTCTCTAAGTCTGAAACTAGGACCGTGTAGCATACAGCCTTCTATGACAAGGGCAAAGCATGTTCTCTAAGTCTGAAACTAGGACTGTGTATTATACAGCCTTCTATGACAAGGGTATAGCATGTTCTCTAAGTCTGAAACTAGGACTGTGTAGCATACAGCCTTCTATGACATGGGCATAGCATGTTCTCTAAGTTTGAAAACAGGACTGTGTAGCATACAGCCTTCTATGACAAGGGTATAGCATGATCTCTATGTCTGAAACTAGGACCGTGTAGCATATAGCCTTCTATGACAAGGGCATAGCATGTTCTCTATGTCTGAAACTAGGACTGTGTAGCATACAGCCTTCTATGACAAGGGCATAGCATGTTCTCTAAGTCTGAAACTAGGACCGTGTAGCATACAGCCTTCTATGACAAGGGCATAGCATGTTTTCGAAGTCTGAAACTAGGACTGTGTAGCATACAGCCTTCTATGACAAGGGCATAGCATGTTCTCTAAGTCTGAAACTAGGACTGTGTAGCACACAGCCTTCTATGACAAGGGTATAGCATGTTCTCTAAGTCTGAAACTAGGACTGTGTAGCATACAGCCTTCTATGACAAGGGCATAGCATGTTCTCTAAGTCTGAAACTAGGACCGTGTAGCATACAGCCTTCTATGACAAGGGCATAGCATGTTCTCTAAGTCTGAAACTAGGACTGTGTAGCATACAGCCTTCTATGACAAGGGCATAGCATGTTCTCTAAGTCTGAAACTAGGACTGTGTAGCATACAGCCTTCTATGACAAGGGCATAGCATGTTCTCTAAGTCTGAAACTAGGACTGTGTAGCATACAGCTTTCTATGACAAGGGCATAGCATGTTCTCTAAGTCTGAAACTAGGATCGTGTAGCATACAGACTTCTATGACAAGGGCATAGCATGTTCTCTAAGTCTGAAACTAGGACCGTGTAGCATACAGCCTTCTATGACAAGGGCATAGCATGTTCTCTAAGTCTGAAACTAGGACTGTGTAACATACAGCCTTCTATGACAAGGGCATAGCATGTTCTCTAAGTCTGAAACTAGGACTGTGTAGCATACAGCCTTCTATGACAAGGGCATAGCATGTTCTCTAAGTCTGAAACTAGGACCGTGTAGCATACAGCCTTATATGACAAGGGCATAGCATGTTCTCTATGTCTGATACTAGGACTGTGTAGCATACAGCCTTCTATGACAAGGGCATAGCATGTTCTCTAAGTCTGAAACTAGGACTGTGTAGCATATAGCCTTCTATGACAAGGGCATAGCATGTTCTCTAAGTCTGAAACTAGGACTGTGTAGCATACAGCCTTCTATGACAAGGGCATAGCATGTTCTCTAAGTCTGAAACTAGGACCGTGTAGCAGACAGCCTTCTATGACTATGGCATAGCATGTTCTCTAAGTCTGAAACAAGGACTGTGTAGCATACAGCCTTCTATGACAAGGGCATAGCATGTTCTCTAAGTCTGAAACTAGGACTGTGTAGCATACAGCCTTCTATGACAAGGGCATATCATGTTCTCTAAGTCTGAAACTAGGACTGTGTAGCATACAGCCTTCTATGACAAGGGCATAGCATATTCTCTAAGTCTGAAAGTAGGACTGTGTAACATACAGCCTTCTATGACAAGGGCATAGCATGTTCTCTAAGTCTGAAACTAGGACTGTGTAGCATACAGCCTTCTATGACAAGGGCATAGCATGTTCTCTAAGTCTGAAACTAGGACTGTGTAGCATACAGCCTTCTATGACAAGGGCATAGCATGTTCTCTAAGTCTGAAACTAGGACCGTGTAGCATACAGCCTTCTATGACAAGGGCATAGCATGTTCTCTAAGTCTGAAACTAGGACTGTGTAGCATACAGCCTTCTATGACAAGGGCATAGCATGTTCTATAAGTCTGAAACTAGGACTGTGTAGCATACAGCCTTCTATGACAAGGGCATAGCATGTTCTCTAAGTCTGAAACTTGGACTGTGTAGCATACAGCCTTCTATGACAAGGGCATAGCATGTTCTCTAAGTCTGAAACTAGGACTGTGTAACATACAGCCTTCTATGACAAGGGCATAGCATATTCTCTAAGTCTGAAACTAGGACTGTGTAGCATACAGCCTTCTATGACAAGGGTATAGCATGTTCTCTAAGTCTGAAACTAGGACCGTGTAGCATACAGCCTTCTATGACAAGGGCATAGAATGTTCTCTAAGTCTGAAACTAGGACTGTGTAGCATACAGCCTTCTATGACAAGGGCATAGCATGTTCTCTAAGTCTGAAACTAGGACTGTGTAGCATACAGCCTTCTATGACAAGGGTATAGCATGTTCTCTAAGTCTGAAACTAGGACTGTGTAGCATACAGCCTTCTATGACAAGGGCATGGCATGTTCTCTAAGTCTGAAACTAGGACCGTGTAGCATACAGCCTTCTATGACAAGGGCATAGCATGTTCTCTAAGTCTGAAACTAGGACTGTGTAGCATACAGCCTTCTATGACAAGGGCATAGCATGTTCTCTAAGTCTGAAACTAGGACTGTGTAGTATACAGCCTTCTATGACAAGGGTATAGCATGTTCTCTAAGTCTGAAACTAGGACTGTGTAGCATACAGCCTTCTATGAGAAGGCTGTATGCATGTTCTCTAAGTCTGAAACTAGGACCGTGTAGCATACAGCCTTCTATGACAAGGGCATAGCATGTTCTCTAAGTCTGAAACTAGGACTGTGTAGTATACAGCCTTCTATGACAAGGGTATAGCATGTTCTCTAAGTCTGAAACTAGGACTGTGTAGCATACAGCCTTCTATGACAAGGGCATAGCATGTTCTCTAAGTTTGAAAACAGGACTGTGTAGCATACAGCCTTCTATGACAAGGGTATAGCATGTTCTCTATGTCTGAAACTAGGACCGTGTAGCATACAGCCTTCTATGACAAGGGCATAGCATATTCTCTAAGTTTGAAACTAGGACTGTGTAGCATACAGCCTTCTATGACAAGGGTATAGCATGTTCTCTAAGTCTGAAACTAGGACTGTGTAGCATACAGCCTTCTATGACAAGGGTATAGCATGTTCTCTAAGTCTGAAACTAGGACCGTGTAGCATAAAGCCTTCTATGACAAGGGCATAGCATATTCTCTAAGTATGAAACTAGGACCGTGTAGCATACAGCCTTCTATGACAAGGGCATAGCATGTTCTCTAAGTCTGAAACTAGGACTGTGTAGCATACAGCCTTCTATGACAAGGGCATAGCATGTTCTCTAAGTCTGAAACTAGGACTGTGTAGCATACAGCCTTCTATGACAAGGGTATAGCAAGTTCTCTAAGTCTGAAACTAGGACTGTGTAGCATACAGCCTTCTATGACAAGGGCATAGCATGTTCTCTAAGTCTGAAACTGGGACTGTGTAGCATACAGCCTTCTATGACAAAGGAATAGCATGTTCTCTAAGTCTGAAACTAGGACTGTGTTGCATACAGCCTTCTATGACAAGGGCATAGCATGTTCTCTAATTCCGAAACTAGGACTGTGTAGCATACAGCCTTCTATGAAAAGGGCATATCATGTTCTCTAAGTCTGAAACTAGGACTGTGTAGCACAGATCCTTCTAAGACAAGGGCATAGCATGTTCTCTAAGTCTGAAACTAGGACTGTGTAGCATACAGCCTTCTATGACAAGGGCATAGCATGTTCTCTAAGTCTGAAACTAGGACCGTGTAGCATACAGCCTTCTATGACAAGGGCATAGCATATTCTCTAAGTCTGAAACTAGGACCGTGTAGCATACAGCCTTCTATGACAAGGGCATAGCTTGTTTTCAAAGTCTGAAACTAGGACTGTGTAGCATACAGCCTTCTATGACAAGGGCATAGCATGTTCTCTAAGTCTGAAACTAGGACTGTGTAGCACACAGCCTTCTATGACAAGGGCATAGCATGTTCTCTAAGTCTGAAACTAGGACTGTGTAGCATACAGCCTTCTATGACAAGGGCATAGCATGTTCTCTAAGTCTGAACCTAGGACTGTGTAGCATACAGCCTTCTATGACAAAAGCATAGCATGTTCTCTATGTCTGAAACTAGGACTGTGTAGCATACAGCCTTCTATGACAAGGGCATAGCATGTTCTCTAAGTCTGAAACTAGGACCGTGTAGCATACAGCCTTCTATGACAAGGGTATAGCATGTTCTCTAAGTCTAAAACTAGGACCGTGTAGCATATAGCCTTCTATGACAAGGGCATAGCATGTTCTCTATGTCTGAAACTAGGACTGTGTAGCATACAGCCTTCTATGACAAGGGCATAGCATGTTCTCTAAGTTTGAAACTAGGACTGTGTAGCATACAGCCTTCTATGACAAGGGCATATCATGTTCTCTAAGTCTGAATCTAGGACTGTGTAGCATACAGCCTTCTATGACAAGGGCATAGCATATTCTCTAAGTCTGAAAGTAGGACTGTGTAACATACAGCCTTTTATGACAAGGGCATAGCATGTTCTCTAAGTCTGAAACTAGGACTGTGTAGCATACAGCCTTCTATGACAAGGGCATAGCATGTTCTCTAAGTCTGAAACTAGGACTGTGTAGCATACAGCCTTCTATGACAAGGGCATAGCATGTTCTCTAAGTCTGAAACTAGGACCGTGTAGCATACAGCCTTCTATGACAAGAGCATAGCATGTTCTCTAAGTCTGAAACTAGGACTGTGTAGCATACAGCCTTCTATGACAAGGGCATAGCATGTTCTCTAAGTCTGAAACTAGGACTGTGTAGCATACAGCCTTCTATGACAACGGCATAGCATGTTCTCTAAGTCTGAAACTTGGACTGTGTAGCATACAGCCTTCTATGACAAGGGCATAGCATGTTCTCTAAGTCTGAAACTAGGACTGTGTAACATACAGCCTTCTATGACAAGGGCATAGCATATTCTCTAAGTCTGAAACTAGGACTGTGTAGCACACAGCCTTCTATGACAAGGGTATAGCATGTTCTCTAAGTCTGAAACTTGGACCGTGTAGCATACAGCCTTCTATGACAAGGGCATAGAATGTTCTCTAAGTCTGAAACTAGGACCGTGTAGCATACAGCCTTCTATGACAAGGGCATAGCATGTTCTCTAAGTCTGAAACTAGGACTGTGTAGCATACAGCCTTCTATGACAAGGGTATAGCATGTTCTCTAAGTCTGAAACTAGGACTGTGTAGCATACAGCCTTCTATGACAAGGGCATAGCATGTTCTCTAAGTCTGAAACTAGGACCGTAGCATACAGCCTTCTATGACAAGGGCATAGCATGTTCTCTAAGTCTGAAACTAGGACTGTGTAGCATACAGCCTTCTATGACAAGGGCATAGCATGTTCTCTAAGTCTGAAACTAGGACTGTGTAGTATACAGCCTTCTATGACAAGGGTATAGCATGTTCTCTAAGTCTGAAACTAGGACTGTGTAGCATACAGCCTTCTATGAGAAGGCTGTATGCATGTTCTCTAAGTCTGAAACTAGGACTGTAGCATACAGCCTTCTATGACAAGGGCAAAGCATGTTCTCTAAGTCTGAAACTAGGACTGTGTATTATACAGCCTTCTATGACAAGGGTATAGCATGTTCTCTAAGTCTGAAACTAGGACTGTGTAGCATACAGCCTTCTATGACATGGGCATAGCATGTTCTCTAAGTTTGAAAACAGGACTGTGTAGCATACAGCCTTCTATGACAAGGGTATAGCATGATCTCTATGTCTGAAACTAGGACCGTGTAGCATATAGCCTTCTATGACAAGGGCATAGCATGTTCTCTATGTCTGAAACTAGGACTGTGTAGCATACAGCCTTCTATGACAAGGGCATAGCATGTTCTCTAAGTCTGAAACTAGGACCGTGTAGCATACAGCCTTCTATGACAAGGGCATAGCATGTTTTCAAAGTCTGAAACTAGGACTGTGTAGCATACAGCCTTCTATGACAAGGGCATAGCATGTTCTCTAAGTCTGAAACTAGGACTGTGTAGCACACAGCCTTCTATGACAAGGGTATAGCATGTTCTCTAAGTCTGAAACTAGGACTGTGTAGCATACAGCCTTCTATGACAAGGGCATAGCATGTTCTCTAAGTCTGAAACTAGGACCGTGTAGCATACAGCCTTCTATGACAAGGGCATAGCATGTTCTCTAAGTCTGAAACTAGGACTGTGTAGCATACAGCCTTCTATGACAAGGGCATAGCATGTTCTCTAAGTCTGAAACTAGGACTGTGTAGCATACAGCCTTCTATGACAAGGGCATAGCATGTTCTCTAAGTCTGAAACTAGGACTGTGTAGCATACAGCTTTCTATGACAAGGGCATAGCATGTTCTCTAAGTCTGAAACTAGGATCGTAGCATACAGACTTCTATGACAAGGGCATAGCATGTTCTCTAAGTCTGAAACTAGGACCGTAGCATACAGCCTTCTATGACAAGGGCATAGCATGTTCTCTAAGTCTGAAACTAGGACTGTGTAACATACAGCCTTCTATGACAAGGGCATAGCATGTTCTCTAAGTCTGAAACTAGGACTGTGTAGCATACAGCCTTCTATGACAAGGGCATAGCATGTTCTCTAAGTCTGAAACTAGGACCGTGTAGCATACAGCCTTATATGACAAGGGCATAGCATGTTCTCTATGTCTGATACTAGGACTGTGTAGCATACAGCCTTCTATGACAAGGGCATAGCATGTTCTCTAAGTCTGAAACTAGGACTGTGTAGCATATAGCCTTCTATGACAAGGGCATAGCATGTTCTCTAAGTCTGAAACTAGGACTGTGTAGCATACAGCCTTCTATGACAAGGGCATAGCATGTTCTCTAAGTCTGAAACTAGGACCGTGTAGCAGACAGCCTTCTATGACAAGGGCATAGCATGTTCTCTAAGTCTGAAACAAGGACTGTGTAGCATACAGCCTTCTATGACAAGGGCATAGCATGTTCTCTAAGTCTGAAACTAGGACTGTGTAGCATACAGCCTTCTATGACAAGGGCATATCATGTTCTCTAAGTCTGAAACTAGGACTGTGTAGCATACAGCCTTCTATGACAAGGGCATAGCATATTCTCTAAGTCTGAAAGTAGGACTGTGTAACATACAGCCTTCTATGACAAGGGCATAGCATGTTCTCTAAGTCTGAAACTAGGACTGTGTAGCATACAGCCTTCTATGACAAGGGCATAGCATGTTCTCTAAGTCTGAAACTAGGACTGTGTAGCATACAGCCTTCTATGACAAGGGCATAGCATGTTCTCTAAGTCTGAAACTAGGACTGTGTAGTATACAGCCTTCTATGACAAGGGTATAGCATGTTCTCTAAGTCTGAAACTAGGACTGTGTAGCATACAGCCTTCTATGAGAAGGCTGTATGCATGTTCTCTAAGTCTGAAACTAGGACCGTGTAGCATACAGCCTTCTATGACAAGGGCATAGCATGTTCTCTAAGTCTGAAACTAGGACTGTGTAGTATACAGCCTTCTATGACAAGGGTATAGCATGTTCTCTAAGTCTGAAACTAGGACTGTGTAGCATACAGCCTTCTATGACAAGGGCATAGCATGTTCTCTAAGTTTGAAAACAGGACTGTGTAGCATACAGCCTTCTATGACAAGGGTATAGCATGTTCTCTATGTCTGAAACTAGGACCGTGTAGCATATAGCCTTCTATGACAAGGGCATAGCATGTTCTCTATGTCTGAAACTAGGACTGTGTAGCATACAGCCTTCTATGACAAGGGCATAGCATGTTCTCTAAGTTTGAAAACAGGACTGTGTAGCATACAGCCTTCTATGACAAGGGTATAGCATGTTCTCTATGTCTGAAACTAGGACCGTGTAGCATATAGCCTTCTATGACAAGGGCATAGCATGTTCTCTATGTCTGAAACTAGGACTGTGTAGCATACAGCCTTCTATGACAAGGGCATAGCATGTTCTCTAAGTCTGAAACTAGGACCGTGTAGCATACAGCCTTCTATGACAAGGGTATAGCATGTTCTCTAAGTCTAAAACTAGGACCGTGTAGCATATAGCCTTCTATGACAAGGGCATAGCATGTTCTCTATGTCTGAAACTAGGACTGTGTAGCATACAGCCTTCTATGACAAGGGCATAGCATGTTCTCTAAGTTTGAAAACAGGACTGTGTAGCATACAGCCTTCTATGACAAGGGCATAGCATGTTCTCTATGTCTGAAACTAGGACTGTGTAGCATACAGCCTTCTATGACAAGGACATATCATGTTCTCTAAGTCTGAAACTAGGACTGTGTAGCATACAGCCTTCTATGACAAGGGCATAGCATGTTCTCTAAGTCTGAACCTAGGACTGTGTAGCATACAGCCTTCTATGACAAAAGCATAGCATGTTCTCTAAGTTTGAAAACAGGACTGTGTACCATCGTTCTGGTTTATGTTGTATTCTGATGTTTACAAGAAAATAGTATAATACGACCTACTGCAATAAATACAATAGTTAAGAGAAGCACAGTTTTTAATTTTATATTTTTACTGTTTTTATTCGGCTTAATATTAAATATCTGAGATTACATATTTCTTTTTTTATATGTCCTAATTTTTATCTTTTTACTACATATATCTAGCTTAACATTAAACATTTGTAGTTTTAAGATGAGTACTGTATTCTAGTCATGTGATTACTTACTGTGTGAGTTTAATAAATTTAAATATTAAACCAAAACTGCTACCACTCATTTTTTTTAAAAAGGGTGCATATTCAAAATCAGTTTATAAACATTTTTGTTTACTAATGAGGCTACTAGATTTACATTCGTGTTAAGGTACCTTTATATTATAATTTGCAGACTGAATCATTAGCTGCAATTATGTGAAAATAGGTTACTGAAAATCTCTTGTCTATATTAACATTTATTCTGTATACGTTTAGAAAGTCATATGCTGTGTGTATTAGCTACAAATGTGTACAAATTTTGAAGCCTACCTTGCACCCACATGTACTATACTTAAACATACTGCAACCTGTAACTCTCAGAAATTTATCTTAGTTGTATGTTTGGAACTGTAACTCCCAGTCATGGACCATGGCATTATAACTGGCAATGGCACTGCAGGCAGGGTTCTTCTGTAAAGTGCAGTTCTGTGACAAGGTTTTACAGTGAAGTAACCCATGAATTATAATCAAGCACAGCAGTGAGAGGCACACAGTCCATCTCTCTGCATTTGTATGTATGGTTAAAAGCCAAATGCAGCACAAGAAATAAAAAACACAAGCAATCACTCACAAGTTACTGTCTAATGCACAAGAAATACAAAACACTAAAAATCACTCACAGGTTAATGTCTAATGCTAACTGTACTCAAATCTATAACCTTTCTTACATGTATGTTCTGCCCCACTGTTAACCCCCTGGGTCTGTGAAGCACTAAACTAGTCCACTTTGCTTTCCAGTGGTAGAGCAATTTTTTGTACCACTGACAATGTATTATAATAATTATAAAAACTTAGTACTAAACTGAAAATTAACTTCTGCATGACATTCTTTTGCAATTCAACTACATTCTATCTTTTCCCCACACTGATATTATTCCTCCTTACAGATATCATTTACATATTCATGCCTTAATATATACATGTCCATCACTTCCTCCATGGTTCCACACTTTGCTATCATCTATGTATTGTTATAATCCTGTTACATTTTCCCACTGATGCTGAATGAGAAACCCAGTGCAATTGCACAGAAACCACCCACAGCAGACCTTCTCTGACTAGTTCTAAGCTATGTTTCACAATGGTAGGTCACCAGGCAAATCATAAATTAATCTGTACATTAGAAGGTTGCATCTAAAAGTCTTATAAAACCTGTCATTCTGTTACCATTTTAGCAATCTTCTGTTCCAGCATTGTATTACTGATCTCTCCTTTCAAGACTGCATCTTCTGGCTATGTCAGCATTTCTGTACTTTCAGTTTATGCTCTAACCTTCTCTTGCAGAGTCATACAGTATTGAGAGAGCATCTCATTTAATTTTTCTTGGTCAGCATTAGCATTTTATTGTACTCCACTGCATCTTTTACAAGTTATTAGTTCTTTTACTAAAAAAGGTCTGCTCTTCTGCATCTGTTCCAACACTTTTTAGAGGCATAGTCATAAATTTCAAATAAGGTTTCAGCTTGCCTAACTGCAGCACTGGACTGCAAAACATCCATTTGCTACACCTATTAGAGATGTAAACAGTCTCATTCTGTTGTAATGCAGTGCTGTTTATGACCATGCCTGGATGGCCAACTGCACTTTCTTTTCTTGGCACACATTACATCTCAGTACAATTTATTACATTTTATTTCCATGATAAGATCATAGGCATTATTTTGATTAGTGTCCCTTTTGCCTATTGTTTTTTTTTTTTTTTTTGGTACAGAAAACTCATAACCTGTTTCATACAGTTTGTACATAGCTTTCTATTTTTGTTATATTACACAGCAGTAAATCCCTCGACACTTTCAGAAGGTTTGCTTTCAGAAAGAACACCTATTTCTTACTTTAAAAACTTGTAACCAAAAGAAAACCAACGAAACAGGCAAGCTCAGGATATCCAGAGAGAACCAAGTAATCCAATAACTGTGGTGTCTTCTTAATGCAAAATTTATTTAAAATAATAATGAAACAGCGTTTTCGCTACCAACGAGTGTAGTAGCTTCTTCAGAGAACAAAGTAAAATAAACAGTGCAAGATGCAAGTACATATACAAGAGTTTGGCGCCACTATGCAATGATAGAAAACAAAAATTAAGTAGTTAAGAAACACGTCACTTCCCTTCTTACTAAACCAAAATTAAAATAACGTGCTATAGTGAAAGGTAGGGGAGTGACCTAACAGTCTAAAATAATCTTTTTGCAATGTTGTTTGAAATAGTAACAATTCGAGTAATACATGTAACTGGCAAATATGCCTTTGTAGATGTAAAACTACGATGTGAAAAGATGCACTTTAAAAGAATGCACTTTAAAAGTACATCCCAGAAAAACAAATTCACGAAGTGTAGCATCAAGAAAATGTGTTGAAGTGCTAACTTTAAAATGGAAAAAACAGTGTTGATCACTTGTTAAAATAAATTAATGTATGAAAATAAATAAAATAATATATTAAAAACATGCATATGAAAAAGTCTGTTGTGTTAAAATCTGTGGTGTTAAGAAAATAATGTAAACAAGAATACATAAACACTGTGCTGATAAATGAAGTAATGGAGTAGAGAGAGTATATTATTGTGTACAATTAATAAAGCATGCTGGGCATGTGTTTATCTTAAATAGCTTTTAAGTTTAAGAACACATGAAATGTTGCAGTTTTTCACATCGTAGTTTTACATCTACAAAGGCATATTTGCCAGTTACATGTATTACTCGAATTGTTACTATTTCAAACAACGTTGCAAAAAGATTATTTTAGACTGTTAGGTCACTCCCCTACCTTTCACTATAGCACGTTATTTTAATTTTGGTTTAGTAAGAAGGGAAGTGACGTGTTTCTTAACTACTTAATTTTTGTTTTCTGTCATTGCATAGTTGCGCCAAACTCTTGTATATGTACTTGCATCTTGCACTGTTTATTTTACTTTGTTTTCTGAAGAAGCTACTACACTCGTTGGTAGCGAAAACGGTGTTTCATTATTATTTTAAATAAATTTTGCGTTAAGAAGACACCACAGTTATTGGATTACTTGGTTCTCTCTGGATATCCTGAGCCTGCCTATTTTTTACTTTAGCTACAACAAAATATCTTTCTCTGTTAAACAGGTTTACTTGTAGAATCAGAACCTTTTTCATAACAACAAACCCTCTTTTCCCTGTCAAAGGGTTTTACTTAAAAAAAACACCTTACACTAGCTGTAGTTTTACAAAATACCATCCCTGTTTTAGTAAATCCACTTTGTTACACTGCCCCCTTATTGTTTTTATTTATTTTATTTTATTTATTTAACATCTGATTACTGGGAAAGTTTGACTTGGAATGAGCCAATTTTCAGCAGCTGCCTGGGAAGAAATGCTCTAGATGCATGTCTTTGTAATCTGGGAGGAAACTAGGGCACCTAGATAAAACCCACATGAACACATGGAGGACATGCAGCCACCACACAGAAGGAACCCCAGCCAAGAATCAATCCACAGAACCTCTTGCTGTGAGGCGACATTGTAACTACTATGCCACTGCACCATATTCAGTCTTCAGTGTAGCACCTACAAAACATTTCATTTTCTATACTATCCTTTCACTGCCACAAAGACTCACCTTTGCTGCCCAAGTGAGCACAAGGCAAATATTCTTGTACATACTCCAGTTTCTCAGTGTTATCAGTTTAGTACTCAGGAAGCTATTAGCTTGACACTCAGTTTTTTCTTTTTAACTGCAAATGTCCTACTCACTTGGTGACTTCTTTCTAACAATCAACTTTTTTATTGCAAAAGTCTCCCACTCACTGGTTCTTTTTCTGAACAGAAAGTTTGAAGACATCCCACAAAACATCCACAAATTGTGTTCCTAATCATAGAGCAATCAGCACAATGCAGAAATTCTGCTGGGCTTAATTCTTTGTATCAGTACTTTTGAACTTTTTCAGAAACACCATACCACTAAATTTCTAGCTTCAGTGGCATTTTAGACAATGCTTAAACAGTGGTTAAAGTATGTACTGTTGTCATGATTTCTCAGTACATATATTTCAGAATTGTCTAACTTAGTTTTCTGAAAAAATGCAATATGTTTCCATAGTACAACATATTCCAGACTATACTAATGCTTTTCTTCTGTACAACATACTCCAAACTATTTGAATTACTTTTACAGAATAACAGTAGAACTGTTTTCATTAATTTACCATTGTTCTAGGCACAAAGTTCTTACAACAATTTTAAATCAGTTACTGCTTCACTTTTTGAAAGCACACAACCTTCTTGCACTTTGCATTTACATCAAGACTTGCTTTTTTGCCATACCACCTTTTAAAACTTTGCATTTTCTTGCATATTCTTAAGACACAACCTAAGCTACCTACTTGAATTTCAATCCTACTGTATATAACATTGTTTCCACTTATATATGATCAAAATGTACCTGTAATTGCTGCTGAAACTGCTGTACCTGTACTTGCTACTTAAAATGTTGACTAACTGTGTTACTATTGAGATGTATTTTGTCCTTTGAACTGCTGTCATTTGTGCTTGCATTTGAATGTATTTATTTCTCATAGGTTCATAGGTTCATAGGTAGGTACTAGGCTATCTGCCCGAAGGCATTTATAAGCCTAGCCAGAATGTGTTGGCTTTTGCTGCCCCCTTAGATTAGTTCCCTGTGCACAAAAAAGGTTCCACAGCAATCCAGCGTAAAAAATGAAGAAACTACGTTTATTGTAAAGTGCTTTTCGTCACCCTCTACTGGGGCAACTTCATCAGACCTGATGAAGTTGCCCCAATAGAGGCGACGAAAAGCGCTTTACAATAAATGTAGTTTCTTCATTTTTTATGCTGGATTGCTGTGGAACCTTTTTTGTGAATTGGTTTGTTTTTATATTCTAGTTTATTAGTTCCCTGTGCCTCTGTCCAGCAGAGCCACTGAAGTAATCCCTGGGGTAAACTTTCTGTTTCCCATCCACTCATCAAGGTTTCTTTTGAAGAGTGTTAGTGAGGAGCTCTGCCTAATGTACACTGGAATCTTGTTCCAAAGCATGGGAAGTGTCTGGGACAAGACTCTATCCCTCCAGCACATCCTATTTATTGTTGTGGTGAGGTTTAGATCCCTAGAGCGTGTAGCTTGAGGGGATAAGGTTTTCTTTAGGTGGGGCATGTCCATCAATTCTGGGTTGGACATGGCCTTGTATGTCAGGCAGAGATCACCTCTAAGTAGGTAGTATGCAACCAAGTACAGCTGGAGTTTCTTCAGTTGAGCTGCATAGGGCATCTGTTTGAGGCCAGTGATCCTCTTGATGAGGTACTTCTGTGGTCTTTCCAGCTGTTGCAGGTGTCTTGTAAGGTACATCCCAAATGGGGCGTTGTACTCTATGATGGATCTGATGAGTGATGAGTACAGGGGCACAATGACCTCTTTTGATCTGGATGCGAACCCTTTTGTGATTTTGTGGGCCACGTAGAAGGATTTTCTAACCACTTTGGCAATGTGATTATCAAAGGTGAGATTACTATCTACTTGGGACCCCAGATCCCTTATTACGTCTTCCGTATTTAGGGGACTACCACCTATGTGGTAGTTTGTGGGTACTTTGTTTTTTCCAAAGGGGATGACTATGCACTTTTTGGCATTTAGCTTGAGGCCATGATTTTGACACCAGGTATCCGTCTCAGTGAGACCCTTTTGGAGGATGTCTCTGTCAGCTGGAGAGTTAATTATAGCCCCTAGTTTGCAGTCGTCTGCGAACTTGGTCAGCCGTAGTCCTCCTGTGCTTGCCTGTCCCTCTGAGAAGTATATGCTGAACAGGAGGGGTCCGAGGACTGAGCCCTGAGGAACGCCACTTGTAGCCGGTTTAGAGTCAGACCTAGCTCCTGCAACTCTCACCATGTGGATTCTGTCCATGAGCCAGTTGGCAACCCATCTTGTGACGTAGGGGTTTATGTTCAGGCTGGTGAGCTTGTCTATAATACCAGAATGGGGAATGGTGTCGAAGGCCTTAGCGAGGTCTAGGTAGGCTGGGTGCATCACCTTTCCCTCGTATAGCCTTGCTAACTCTCTCAAAGAAGTCCACCAGGCTTAGGAGGCATGATCTGCTCTTAACAAAGCTGAACTGGGTAGGGTCCAGTGTTTGGAGGTTCCCAATATCTCTGTTAATTAGTTCCATGATGATGCACTCCATAGCCTTGCAGACCAAGCTAGTTAGGCTTATAGGGTGAATAGTTCCCGGGGTCTGTTGTGGCTCCACCTTTGTGGAGCGGAATAACTGTAGCTGTGTGCCACTCTATGGGCTGAGTTTGAGCAGTGTGTTTAGGTGAGGGGTTAGTTCGTCTTTGAGCTCATGTAGGGTGCAGCCTGGGACACTGTCCGGTCCTACTGATGCTGTGTTTTGGGCTTTGGAGAGGGCTGTTTTAACCTGAGTGTCTGTGATTTCAGGGACTCTACATTCTTCTGGTATGGTTATGGGCCCTTTTGGGGGTGAAGTTTGCACTGAAGCTGTCTGCCAGGATGTTGGCGATATCGGTCAGTTCAGTGTATTTTGTGCCATTCTGCAATAACTCCGAGCAGATCTAAGCATTGCCACTTAGATTCTTGACATAGCTAAAGAATGCCTTGCGGTTATCTTTGGAGTCCTTGGCAATTTTTCTTTCAAAGCTCACCTTGGATGATCGTAGTTTCTTGCTGATACTGATCAGGGATGTCTTCCCTTCTTGGGATTTTACTCTTTTCTGTACTAGTTTCCTCCTTCTATAGTATAGCTTGTTTATGGCAGGAGTCCACCAGACTGGTTTCCTATTCTTGGAGGAGTGAGTCTTGGTTTTGCTTGGGATGGCACAATCCATGCATTCTTTAGGTGCCCGCAGAATGCATTAGTAAAGGATTTTGCAGCTTGGGCAGCGTTATCCTTCAGCATGGGGGCTTTGAAACTTTGCTCCTTGGTCTTAAGTAATGTGAAGTTTGCTTTTGAAAAGTTTTTCATGGTGGTTTCCTTGTCCGGGGGTGGGGACAGAATGTGGATATCCAAAGTGATTTGTTTATGGTTAGATCTAACCAGCAAGGGTTTAACCTCCGGTGTGGAACACCGATCGCCCATGTTGGTGATGACCAGGTCCAATATGTTGGTCACCTCTGGTGGGAGTGTTGACTAGTTGAACCAGGGCATTTGAGTTTATAAATTCTAGGAAATGTTGGGCAAGGGAGTTAGTACTTGAGTAGTTCTCCCAGTTAATGTTTGGGTAATTGAAATCACCCAATAGTAGGACCTTTATGTTTCCCAGTGTTTCCAGAAATGCAGAATGAAGGTCCTGGGACATGGTTTGTGATCTGTAGCAAGCTACAATTTGAATTTTAGCTTTGCCCATTGTTAGTTGCAAGTATATGATCTCTGAAGCATTGTGCTGTGCCACCAACCTGGAGGTGTGGGTATCCTTGATGAAGATGGATATGCCCCTGCCTTTTGTATTTTGGTTTGGGTTCTGTGACCAAAATGTATGGTATGAGTTTTAGCCTGGTAGTGCTGGGGTGCTCTCTGGAGCCTTAAACCAGATTTCTGTTACTGCATATATATCAATTTTCTCCATACTGAGGAGTGCCTCAAGTGCATGCATTTTGAGGTTTAGACTTCTGGCATTAAGTAGCATAACCCTTAGTTTTTTGTTACTTGTGCTATTTTTGAGTTTGTCTTTTGAGCCTTGCACTTTGGGGGTGGCAAGAGCCTTGGCCAGTATTCGAAAGCCTAAGAGTGACAGGTGCAGGTCATCTGTGGAGCTTTTCTCCCCAGGCCTTTGCTGAAAAAGGTCTTGCGTCCAGTCGGACTTTGCCAGTTAACAAATGTAAAATAAATAAATAAATTTAATGACAAGACTTTCTGCAGCTTTTCCTAAGTCACAAATAACTTGACAACAAAATGCTTTTCAGCTCATTTCACGTGCAAAAAGGTAATGTTTGCAATTTGAAAATTCTCTACCATTTTTCCATACACACTAGTTGCTTCAATAATTTCCTTAACCATTATTCTTGAGCACATACTTTATACTTCAAGAACATAGTTCTTAGACATTTCTTTCAATAGCTTAGTATGCTTATTATGCATATCTTTGGTAAGCAACCTTCCAACAATTTAACAAGCACTTTCCTTTGGTAAGCAACCTTTCAGCAAATAACTATACACATTTTTAATAAGCAACCTTTCAGCTGCTCATATCACTCTAAGCATTCAACAGTATTTATCAATCTGTCAATGTCTTCCATGCCAGACCATTATTTTTAAACTTAGTTCAAAAATCCTTTCATATATTTCACTCTCACAAGAGTAGCTTCTGTGCCTCTGCTTATGTTACACTCTCTGTGACATGGATATGGCAAATAAAGAAACCAAATGACTTGATATTTGTGTTATTTAACAAGCAGCAGTTAAAATTTGCATTACACTCTGAGTTTAGTGAACCTAGTTCAAGTAATCTCCAAAATTAAAACATCTCTTCAGAACACTCCATTGAGCCAGCCAACAGTTAAGACTTCAATCACCACTACTTTTCTTGAGGAGGGTGATTCCCCCACCCAAAATTATACCTAAGGGTAGGCGAAAGAAAATAATCTCTTCGTAGGGAAAATTTAAACGTGATGTCCAGAAAATAGTGCAAGGGTACAAAAATGGAGATATCAAACAAAACAGTTACATATTAAATTATATTACAAGCACGGTGTACAAGAGCTCTAAAATGCAAAAATGAGTAAAACAAAAGCAATTACACTAACGCTTGAGCTTACTGAAATAGCATGCAATAGCATACCTTATTCAAAGGTAAAATTGTATCTGAAATATGAACATCCTTAAAAAACAGACCACACAAGTTTAAAAATAAATGGCTAGTAGGAGACATCAACTCTATGAACATAAAAGCTAGCACAAAAAAAAGGTCAGCTGTGTAAGTAAATTTAAACATAATGGTAGATCTCTGAATCATCACTGTTATGGTAGCCTTAGCTATATAGGCTATATCTTGCAAAGGATGAAACAACTGACCAGCTTCCAAAGTTTTGTGGCACCTTCCACATGCCCAAAATATTAGCTTGAGCTGAGCTGACTTAAAGCCAGGTTTGGGCACTAAGCCCTTCAGAACTTTTGTGCCAACTGAGAGAGGGAGGCTAAGCCCTAAGAATACATTGCTAGGGAAAGAAAAAAGATATATGCCCACACCATGTCATACAAAGACAGACAAAAACAAAGGGAAGGAGGGAGCACCTACGCAGAAGTGATAATTCAAACATCTACTACTATAGTAAGTTTACTTTCACATCTGTACTACGTTCATGATATGGATCACTGCTGCAGTAGTGTTAGCTATTGGATAGACTACTATAGCTTCAGATACATGGAGGAGGAAGGAGAAGGGTCCAGGATCCCCTGGAGAATGGTCCTAGCAAAGCCTCTCTTAGACCAGGAAAAGGAATCTTGTTTATAGTGGTTTGCAAATGCATTTACAGATGACTATGCTTCTGCCTGTAGAATACTTCTAGAGTCTAAACCTTTTTAAAAAAAATCCATTGATGAAGCCATGGGTCTGGTACAGTGAGACTTGACCTTGCCTAAAATAGATTTGTTGTGGTGGGAGTAAAAAAGCCACTAGCCGAGACAGTTATGTGGAAATGGTCTGATTTCACACAGGTTGGCCCTTCTTCTTCTTACCTCCACAAGAAATGAACAACTGATTGGAAGTTCTACATGATTTTTATTCTGTCAAGATAGTACCTGAACTGTCTGTGGAAAACCAAGTTATGGAATATCCTTTCTCCCTCATTTATGGGTTCTGGAAAGAAAGCAGTGAGATGGATAGCTTGACTTAAGGTAAATTCTGATACCACTTTAAGAATAAAAGAAGGATTAGTTTTCAAAGAAACCCTACCTCTGTGAAATATGGGATACTGTTGACCACCATAAGAGTTTGCAACTCAGATATTATTCTTGCAAAAGTCAGATAAACCAATAAAACTGATTTCCATGTTAAGAACCTCAAGTCAGGCAGAGGAACTGGTTCAATGGACAAAGTGTCAGCTTTTCTAAGACAAAGTCAAGATCCCAGTGAGAAAACACAGGTTTCCTGAGAATTGTTTTATGAAGAACTCATTCCAGAAATATTTTTACATGAATCTGCATTGAAGGAGGACAGACGTACTGAAATGGCTAAGAGATGAACCTGATCAGGAGTAAGACAAACCATCTGATAGTAACTCACAAAAAATATTGTGAAACCAGAGAGACACTAGCCCTGAATGGGTGCTAGTTATTTGTTGGCACCAATTAGAAAACATTTTCCATTTGCTAATATATGATCTTTTAGTACCAGGTTTTCTTACTAACATTAGTACCTGCTGCAGGTCCTATAAAACCATGTGACAAAAATCCCACTCCTCACTGTACCGAGACCCCACAAACACCCTTTTGTTTACCAGCATTTTCGCTCATGTGAGCGTTCACTGAAGTAAACTTTCAGGTTTCTAAAACAAACCCATTCAACCAATCAGTAGTGACTTGAGAAATAGAAGAAATCACATTATACAATGCAGATTTTTTCCTCACAAGAGTAAACTGAAGCTGGAATTATTGAAGTTATAGCTACTGAGTCATATCTGGGATTAGTGTGTAAAAACTTAAGACTGAGGAACATTATACAATCTATCTGCTTTCTTACAGGCATCAGGCTGAATCTCAGGGTACCCACAGGGTGTGACATAAACATCTTTCAAAGCTGACAGCACTGCAGGAACTGGTAAATGTTCTGGAAACACCAGATTTAACAAATCATAACAGATTTCTCACACCCTTAGAAAATAAGTGTTCTACTGAAAGCACTTTGTGGAAATAGTCTCAGGAAAAGAGAATCTCTCACAGGGATAGTCAGATGCCATACACTCCTCACAGTCTGAATAAGAATTATAATGAGAAAAGCCTATTTTTCTCCCTTCACAATCCTTAAAAGATTCAACACCTTGAACCTCCTCAGAGAAAATTGAATTCCTTCTTCTCTTATCAGAAACCACCTTATAATAGTAGTATAGAGAATGTATAAGACCTGAGCCAAGACCAATAAATAACTCCTGTCTAAAGAAACATGTTTGATTTTCTGTATTTTTCTTTTTTTTTTAACAGGAACTTCTGAAGAAACACACCTAGAATTGCCAACTACAGCATCCCATGGGATGGTCATTACATTCTGACAAAGAGATGTCACACTTCCTGCCCCTTCTCCCAATACTGACACAGGTAGCTCTCCCTTGAACACTGAGGGGATCCCAACAACCACAAAAGACATAGCTAACCCCCTAGTCTGTGATGTCTGTATGGACTATACAAGATGGATCTGAAGAAAAAGATGAGTGGTCTGAGGTACCAGCTTTGGCCATAGCAGAGTCACCCACTTGCAAATAAGGCAAATTGTTAGCCTGCTGGTGTGGCAAAAGCTGCTTGGAAGTCTTTTTTTTTTTTTGTGGAAGAAGGACTGACTGAGGGACTGGTAGTTTCTTCCATGGTCAAGCCAGAAATAGAAGTCCTTTACCAGGAAAGCTAAGCAGCACAAGCCTATAAAATCAGAAAATAGATAAAAGTAGCTATTTCCCAGTAAAAACACAGAAAAAAACACCTTGATACATTTTCTGAACCCCAGAAAGTAAAATAAACGCAGTTTATCTATAGAGAAGTAGTTTTAAACAGTTCAAACTCTCAAGTAAGAAAGTGCACTCCCATTTAAAAGTACACAAAAGTCTCAAGTCAGTAAATGAAAACACTTTTTCCTAGTTCAAAAGTATTTTCTCAACTTAGAAAGTAATATTAAGCAACAGAAAATTTGATGTGGAAGGTTCTTCCCCAAAGTGAACTTATCTGCCCAGGAACTGAACAACATTACGTTAATGCAATCCTCAAATGTTTGGAGAGGAGCTCTTTTCTTGGTGGCGGGAAAGCTCTGAAGGCCTTGGTGTCCAAACGTGACTTTTAGTCAGCTTAGCTCAAGATTATAGTTTGGGTGTGTGGAAGGTGTCCTGCTGCTTTTGAAGCTGGCTTGCTGTTATATTCTATGCAGAATATAACCCAGAGTCTATATCACAAAGTCGAAGTTTGAAAAGAGCAAACGCTCTTAAATTTACACAAAATAACCCAAACCACAGAAAGTCGAATGTACAGAACAGCGATTTTATCCCCAGGGAAAAAAAATCACTGCTCCAAAAAAAAAAAAAAAAAAAAGCCGCCATAGCCCCCTACTTAAATATATGAATTCTGAGATTGCACCACAGGGGAGGAAGTGGGAAAGTCCTGACAATGGCCCAGCAATTTTTTTCCCTGGGGGAAAAAATCTCTGTTGCAGCCATTCAACTTTCTTTGCCTTCGCATATTTGTTTTTAACGTAAGAGTGTGCGCTCTTTTCAGACTTCAACTTTGTGATATAGACCCTATAACCCACATAGCTAAATCTACTGTAGCAGCGATCAATACAATGAACATCATGGTGCAAGATGAGAAATTAGACATTATGTACTTACCATAGCTTGACAATTGTATTGGCTATTTTCATTCTTCCTCACAGTGAGGTTATGGATCTGACTCAGCTGCAATATTTAGTCTTAGATCCTAGTCTCGAGCTCCTCCCTCTACATAATGCTCTACACCCTCTACAGCTTCCTCAGATCGAGTTTGCTGCCTTATTGCCTGCAGGATAAAGAGGCAATACAGACAGAAAAGAAACCAGGGGCTCTAAACCAGGAACATAAATTTTCCTATAAATTCCAAAGATTCGCTAAGAGCTAAAAGGCTGGGGGATGGTTGGGAGGGAAGGTAAGGAAGAATGAAAATGGACAACACAGCTGCCAACTTATGCTAAGTACATCAATTCTAAATCTGAAATTGTCCTTTTCATTCTTGCTCACTATTAGGTTAGAGTGTCCAGTTACGTTACTCTATGGTGGCCTCAAGGAATGATATGCAGAGCACTGTTGGACCAAAGAAGCTCTACTTCTGAACACAATGTCCAAAGTGTAATACATCACAAAAAGACGAGTCTCTGACCAAATAGCTGCAGCACAAATATCATCAATCAATGCTCTGGAGGAGAAAGCAGATGATGTAGTCATAGATCTAGTAGAATGGGCTTTAAGAGGATGAGGTACTTCCAGACCATTTTTAAATAAATTAGTGTAGTACAGTCCATAATCCATAAGGCCATTGCAACTTTGGAGACAACCTGGTCTAGTTGGTTAGGAGAAATTGATGCAAATTGTTGTTTGGATTTTCTGTACTGTTTTATTTTATATATATATATATATATATATATATATATATATATATATATATATATATATATATATATATATATATATATATATATATCTTGAATCAAAATTCTCTATGAAAATCAAGAAGATGTAAAACATATTAGACCTTGTTAGAGAAATTTGGAAAGAAGACTTGTATTGAATAGACTGATTAATACTAGTCTCTGTGGCTACTTTAGGCATAAAGGAGAGACTGATATGAAGAGATACTTTATATTTATGAAAAATAATATAAGGTGATTTAGATGACAAGACCTAAAGTTCAAAACTTCGTTTTGCTGATGTAATGGCTAGCAAAAAGATGATATTCCAGGAAATAATTTTAATTTCACAATCACTAGCTGGCTCAAAGTCTTTGAGTTATGCCTTGAAGAATCACAGAAAGATCCCACGGCAGAGCTGTATCTTTTATCAGAGGTCTAAATAGAAAAATCCCCTTTATGAATGCCTTACATAATCGATATGTAGACAGGGAACCCAAAACATTTTCAGCATGACAGTAAGTTGGAAATGGCTGCCAGCTGAATTCTTATAGAAGAAAAATGAACTCCTTCCATGAAGAGCGAAGAAAAAAAAGGTAGCCGAGGTAAGGGGTGAAAAAGGATCAATATTCTCTTTAGAAGGCAAATGGCAAACCTCTTCCATTTGCTTCTGTATATTTTATTAATGGAAGCTTTTTGGGAAGCTAAAACTATGTCCAGAACAGAAGAAGTAAGCCTGGAGTTTTATACACTTACTGGAACTATAGAAACCTTGCAGTTCATTTGAGAATATGCAGACTGGGATGTTAAGTTTCTGATGGGTGAGACAGGAGGTCTTGTCTGGGCTCCAAAATCCAAGGAAGATATTTCAGATGAAACCAGAAAAAAGAAAACATATCTGACAAAGTCAGTAGGGAGCAATGAGAATCACCAACGTCTTCATCCCACTGGCTTTCTGCAGAAACTTTAGGATCAAAGGTAGAGGGGGATAGGTATAAAGGAGGCCAGAGGGCCACTCATGAATTAGAGCATCCCACAGGAACCTCCCTGGAGGGGGGATCAGAGCAAAGTACTTGGTGCACTTGTTGTTCTGAGGGAAGCAAAGAGGTAGCAGCAAAGTTGGCCTCAATGGCTGAAAACAAAAACACTACTGAATAAATGAGGGACCACTTATGTGAGGAGTCAGGATGGACCTGCTGAGTTTATCTGCAAGAAAGTTGGATTTCCGTGTTGTGTGTGTTGCAAGTAGAAAGGTGTCTGAGGATATTGTTCATTCCCAAGTTGTCAAGACCTTTGCACAATGGATATGAATGGCTTCATCCTTGTTTGTTGATGTACCAGGCTACTGACGTATTGCATAATATCTAGAGAATGTAATAACCTGTGGATATTATGGTTAGTACCCAGGCTTTTTTTTTTTTTTTTTTTTTTGAGATTGGTCTAGGCACCTGAGTATAAAAAGAAATTACTCCTGGCTGTCTCCAGAGCCAAACAGTCAGGTAGCGCTTCAGAAGCCCTAATAGGAATTATCAGAAAAAAAGGTTCTCTGTAGCCCCTATTTGACAGACCCCCCCATCTGATCCTGGGGAGGCATCTTCCATTAAAACTTCTTCCTCTGCCTCTGGAGGAAGAGTCCCTGTGTTGATCCTGGAAGGACCAACCAGACCCAGTGAGAAATGCCTATCATACCTCTTCATCTCTAAATACAAAATGGTGGTCCAAGACAGAACAATAGGGGAAAAAAGATCTAAAAAAATAAAGGGACAGATTTTAAATATTGCTAGGGTAACAGGTTGTGATTATTATGCATTTTGTTCAGGAAATGGTCTAAAACTCAAATATATGTCATTATTTGGTATTATTTAGTTATGATTTGTTAAATAACCAGAAATTTTATGAGAAACAGAGCAAAGCTAAGAGGCAAAACAACTGGACATTCTGCAAAGTTTGGACAGTTGAGAGGTATGATTCCTTCGAAAGGGAAGTAACATACCCCCAAATCCCATCTCTCAGTGGAAGAGAACTGATCGAGACCAATAGAATGGGGGACAAAAAAAATAAAAAGAACTGCTCCCAGGATTGCTCTTAACAAGTAGGAAGTCACTGGTGCAACCAAAGTGAATCACCACTTGCCTTTTGAAAGATTTGTTCTCTGAAATTCAAAAGCATGTGTCAACAGGTCATCTCAGTAATCTTTTAGAGCCTCTGAGATCTCAGGAAAACACAGCTGAGAGGAATGTTGTGAACTCTCAAAGCAAGAACTGTGGAGGTAGGGCAAAGACCATAGACATGGACCATTTTCCAAGATCACCAGGACAACAGGACTCATCCAGACATGCACCTCGCTGAAGGGCATGAAATCCTAAAGTATGAACATGTTAGATGTAGAAGCTTGAATTGTCCTAAAAAACAGGACACAGCTGCATGCCTCCTGCACAGCAGTGAGGACAAGGTCCAGGAATGCTCAACGGATGGATCAGAGAAATGGTAATGAAAATGGCTCAAGACTAGAAAAATAACCAAACCTTTGGATACAAGGAGCTCTCCAGATCCGAACAAAGCCACACCAGTGCAGTAATTCCAGTTCACCAGACACCTCTGTTACAAGGCTGTTGTTTGATACTTGTGTCTGTTAACAAGGTTCCTGTCCATCAGATCTGAAGGCCTAGGATCTGATAACATTCTGCATACCCTGGTAATAAGCCTCATGAGAGTGAGCCTGTCAGAACTGAGGGGGGACTTTGGATCTGAAGGAGGCTCATGTTGTCCTGTTTATTTAAAGTGGGAGGATGAGCCCCAATAGAAACCAGCAACACTCCAAAAAGGCCTGAACAGCTGTTTCAAACTGTCTGCATTTTTTTTTTTATTAGGGAATGAGAGATAAAGATTAACCAGCAACAATCAACAAGATCCCTGCTCTCATCCTGGCAGCATCCACCACTGCTTCTTGGTACTGGGCACTCTAAAGTAACTGAAATAAGAGGCACAAATCCAGACACATAGAAAGGAATGTACAGCAGGGGGAAGAACTTCATGAACAACAAGGAAACAACAAAACAACAGTACTGTAAAAATTCATACAAGGCAATCCCATCTAAAGGTTCTGTAATAGTTTAGAGGGGGGATAAGCCTCTGAAGGAACCACAGGCCAGCCCATCATACCTCTCAACCTCTTAGTGCAAGAAAACTGTACAAAAATAAGGGAACAAAAGCTCAAAAACAGGTACACTTTTTTTTTTTTTTTGAAATCTTGCTCTCATAAACTTAAGGTTTGTTTAACATACATTTCTAAAGGATTTAAAGTCTGAAACCCAAAATATGTAATTATCCAGTGATTCACCAGAAAACCAGAAATTTTAATGAACAGACCAAACATATGAGACAAAAACTGGACATTAGAGAGGTATGCTGCTCGCAAAATACAGCCATTCATGACACACCCCCAAAGAGAAGGGACTCCCTGTGGATGGCACTCTTGTATGGTACAGCAACTATTTGTCAGTGGATCAAACGGAGATAACTCAATACCTGTACTTTAATCTCCAGACCAAAATATTCTGCCACCTGTCCTGGACAAGCCACTCACAGCTCAGTGTCCCAGAGGTGTAGAAGTAAAAGTGGGAAATAGACAGAAGCACTGAACTGGGAATCCACCACAGGGACAAAGGATAGCTGCATTCTCAGTAAGAAAAAGACAGAGAAAACCATACAGAGAGTCAGAAAGCTTCCACTGCACCACAGTGACAATTGGACAATTAAACCCGACAATCTGCATCCAAACAACATAATGCCTGAGACTGCCAATTATCAAAGACTAGCTACCAGCCAGAAAGATATCAGTGATATACAGGAGACAAGAATAACTGATGGAAACCACAAACTAGAGATCAGACATCAAGAGGGAGGAAGGAACCATCAGAAAAGAACAAAACTAGATAAAGGAGATAAAAATAGAAAAACTAAACTTCTTACAGCTCGAGATGTCAGAATTTTCCATCTAACACTTCTGGCAGCAAATGAGATCTAGGGAGGCTCCAGAGGGTGTACAGCATTATGGGTAAAGGGAGGAGCTGGAGACTAGGATCTAAGTTTATAGAATGCAACTGTGTCGAATCCGATGGTCGGATCTGTAACCCAATAGTGAGGAAGAATGAAAGGACAACATCAGATATCTTATTAAAAATGTAGACGATAATAAGAAAGCCTTTTTAAAACATCTAACGAGAAGAAAGGAGGCTAGGTCACCGCTGATCTCTCAAGTATGGTGGTATGATTTATAGGGAAGGAAATAGAATTGCTTGTGCTTTTAATGACTCCTTTGTGGATGCATATGGCTGCAGCCCATCTAAGCTTCATGAGAAGAGAAACATCATAAAGTGTAAGGATATTAGCTTTTAAATGGATGATATTCTTGGTCTATAATAGAAAATGGATTCTGCAAGAACACCTGTCAGCAAAGTCATAGACAGACCTAAGAACACTGAGATGTGAAGTTGTAACATCACAACTTATTTTTAATGCCAACTTTAATCAACATCAGGTAATGAGCTATTATTAAATTTGTTTATAAGGAAAGAGCCCTTTGACAATACTAAGGTTGTTGTAAAGCAAGTTATTTAGAATAGATCTTTCTAGTACACTAAGCTGGATTGTTACATTGCCTAGCAAGATAGTTTGGTATGTCTACTACATGTTGAACTGTGACAAAAGTTTAGGTTATGGAACTGGGGTTCCGCAAGGATGTATTTTAGGTTCCTACTTCTTTAGTATCTGTATATTGTACATGCCCAGTGAAACAGATGCATTTTTGCTGATATCTGGATGATTTATAATTAAATAAGCCCATTGTCTGTAACACAAACCAGCAGATACTCTACTGTTGTTTAGCAAAGTTAGTCATATGAGCCTACAATAGTAATATGAAGTTAATGTTCATGTTGGGAAAACTACATTTATGTGGTGTGGGCACAGCAAAACAAAGTATGATTATTTAACTGGGGCTAATGTGATTCAGAAGGTGAAACCCTTTAATGGCAACGATGTATAGATATGTGCACTTATGAATCTCCTACATATTCAAAAGTCAGAGTACCAGACATGCAAGGTTTAGGGACTGAGTGTTGTTTTTGACTTAAACGGAACTTGCTGGAGAGACAGATATGTTTCTCAGAAACAGCCCCTCCTATGGAACAGTCTTCCCATGCATGTGAGGCTGAGTTCCTATATTACTCAGTTCAACCACAACCTAGACCAGTGTATGGGAATAGGAAATTTACACCGGGCCTGGCACCCATGACTCTCATGGACAGAGATAGCTTATAATTGCCTGTCTCTCAATGTCCTATTTAGATGCAGGACATCATTAATCTTTTGGGAAAACGTGGCTAGGCTTAGAAAGGCCTCACAGGTCATTTGTCTAGTAACAACTATAAATCTATATGGTATGTAACCCTGCATGCTCTCCTGGGGACAGACATCCTTATATAGTTTGTTCCTCTTCCAAAGACAAATCTTCCCCATAATGCACTGTGAGAGGACAGTTTATGAGATTACTGTGCCTATGGCTGGACTGTCAGATCCCTGCTGCTTTCACTTAGAATGGAAGAACTGTGAAGTAGTGTTAACTCTGAAAGCTGTCAGTAAAGGTATAATTTACTATTCAGCAGTGACTCTCACAAAAGTGTCTCCTACTGATGTGTTACACATTCAGTGAAAAAAGATTCCTAAAGAATCAACTAATTATTGAGATAAGAGACTTTTACAGAGTGAACTTTTAGTAATTTTATTTTCCTTACAGTTACTCCTCTTACAGTCACTCCCTCAACCAGCAAGAGCATCACACTTCCTACACTTCAAGGTTTAGCTAGTCACCTATGCATGAGAACGCACATAGGATCATAGGAAGTTACTAGGCTATTGGCCCTGAGGTCCTTATAAGCCTAGCCAAGAGTTTAGCCCATGTTTAACCCATGTTTAGACAAGTCAGCACCCAAAGCCTCTGTCCATCAGGTACACAGGTGGAATCCCAGGGGTGTATTTTCTGTTTCCCATACAGTTATCAAGGTTGTGCTTAAAAAGGGGTAATGAGGTACTCTGCTTGACGAGGAGAGGAAGTCTATTCCATAGATTGGGAAGTCTCTGGGACAAAAATCTGTCCCGCTAACAAGTCCTATTGCTGTCACAGACGAGGTTGAGGTCATGCATGTGGGTTACTTGAGTGGAGCTTGACTTGTGGATATGCAGCAGTGCCATCAAGGAGGGGTCTGAGATTGCTTTCTATGGCAGACAGAGGTCACTGCTGTGGAGTCTGTATAAAACTGAGCAGAGGGACTGGGCTTTTTGCCTATCTGTGTGAGGTAGATGTTTGAGGATCTGGATTCTCCTAGTGAGGAACTTCTGTGGTCTCTCCAGCTGATGCATGTGTTTTGTGAGGTACATGCCAAGGGGGGCATTGTACTTAAGAATTGGCCTTATAAGGGAAGAATGCAGGGATGTTATGACCTCCTTGTCCCTGGACAAGATACCCTTTCTTATGAGGTGGGCCATGTAGAAACCTTTCCATACAATGGAAGCAACATGGTGGTCAAAAGTCAGGTTGCTATCAACCTGTGAGCCCAAATCCCTCATGACTGAGTGTGTGCTTTTGGCCTGTGCCTCAGAGAAATATATCCTGAATAACAAGAGTCCCCAAGACTGATCCCTGGGGTACACCACTCATTACAGGTCTACTGCTTGAGTCAAACAGATTAGTCTGCAGTCTGCCTGGTGTGCCAGTAAAAGTGTCACCTCACATCTCTCCTTACTCCTGTTATCTGAATAGCACTTTCAGAGTAACTGATGTTGTAAAATGCTTTTTATCATTCTTTAATATGCAGGAATATTTATAAATCTGAATCTGTGTCCTGTAACATACACAGATAGTAGCTGATCACAGACATGGATATGTCTGAAAGGTAGTATTGTTTATCATCAAATTAATAGACTTATTTCAAACATCTTTACATAACAAATCAGTCATAAGACTTGTCACATCTCTGTCAGGTCTGTGATATCACCTTCTATCTCTTACCCATGCTTATTATGCATGTATTCACAGATATTTATGTTCTGTATCTTTTTGTATGTCACTCATTAAATTTCTCTGTAAGCGCAATGAAAAGCCAACTGTCATTGTCTTTAACAGTGTGCACACCTTTTCTAGCTCAGTTAAATCTAATAGTACTTTAAAATGCACACTGATACAACCATTAGTTAAATTCTCTGTAGTCAAATTTCTGACAGCTTAAAAGTGAAAAACAACAATCTGAGCCAGCATGTTATACACCATATTCATTTGGAAGCAATTTGCAGTCGACAAATTAACAATTTCAGTGTAGCTTATTCTAATTCTGTGAACTGTGTTATTTTTACTACTTATTCTGCAGCCCACATCGTCTCCCACCCCACTTTGTATAGTTATTTCTTGTACCTCATCCACCATAGCCACTCTGCAAATGTCTTCTACAGCAAACAGCAAACAAAACAGACAGACAAACACACACACACACACACACACACACACACACACACACACACACACACACACACACACACACACACACACACACACACACACACACACACACACACACAGAGAGTCTGAGTGAACCATGGAGCACTGACCACCTATAAAAAATCAAATAAAAGCATGTGTGATGACCATGCCCTGGCCCAGCAATCAAGGATCCTCAATCCTCACCACTAACACAAGGGAGGTCATCTCATAGAAGAGAAAAGGATAACTAATACACACAGAAAGCACAATTTCCCTTATGTGCACACAGAGATCACAGTCAGTCTGGGCTGGTTGCTCCTTTGCTCACCAGGTCCCCAATAAGACTCCCCACTGGCACAGCTATAGGGTCCAGGTCTCAGCCTAGCTGGGCAAGCTAGAACCTCCAGTACCCTCTCTGTCCAACCAGTGCTTCGTGTCCCTGCCAAGTAGCTGACACAACACACACACACTTTGAGATAAGTATTTATACAACTTTACAGACACTCCTGGGAAAGGCTGACACAGATTCTCCAGCTGTGCCCCTTTACACAGACTATACAGTAGTAATTACTCTCATCACTCAGCTAATAATATCAGCTACTAAAAGGCCCTTAAAAGGGTGTCCAATTATTACTGTGCAATATTATTATCCAATGGTAGTATGACTAACAGTCAAGGCTTACTTTAGAGTGGCCTTTTTCAATAACCTCTATAAAGATGCAATGTACTCTAGAGCTTATCTCTACACAAACCAGCCACAGGTAGAGGGTTTTAAAAATATTTAATAATAAATAATTAAAACACAAGACTAAACTACTACACCACAGAGATATCTAAGAGTTCAGAGATCACACAGAAACTTAAAATAATACACTAGGACAGGTCTGATTTCAAAGAAAAATACCTAATTAATCTTCACTAGTATTAACTATTCCTACAAGGAATCACAGTCCTAAAACTTACATGTGAGCATAAGGCAGAGTGCTGATAAGTTGGATATCCAAGATCAAAATGCTCCCAGTCTCTTGTGAGAAATAGTATTTAAACATTACTAACAAACATGTCTCTAAGGCCCTCCCAAATTACATCATTTTTGACACTTAGGTTTTCCCAGTATTCATATTGCATCATCTTAACACCTGGTCTGAGTTCTCAGGCCACAAACTGCATTATTTAGCAATCTAACACCTGCTCAGAAACTTACAACAATACAAGGTATTTCACATATACACTCTAGCAGAAACTAGAGCAATAAGGCACCTTCTACATGTAAATTCTGGTCATAAACTTTAGATTTAAAATAATGGGCATGAAACCTTCATCCAGACACACTAGAGCTGAATTCTAATATGAAAGTGTCACAACATGCTTCACTAGGCCAGTAGAGTGCAATGTTGTCACATATTTTGCAGTTCCACATTTCACAATATTCTTTTAAACTCAAGAAAACATGCCTGTATTTTACATTTATTTACACATGCCAGAATTATATATCAAATTGTATTTGACTAGGCTGGCAGCCTTCACCCATCTCTCCCCAATCGTCACAGCATGTAAATAAATAAACTGCTGTTATGGCTAAAATGAAACAACACATGCTAATGTCTGATCTTCATGACATACATCTGCAGCAGTTACACACACTGCTTGAAATTAGCTCGTAAACACATGGGCCTATCAGGTATGTGTTCCTGTAGCTGTTTCACAGTGCACTGCTGCAACAACCACAATACACATATACACACACACTGTAACTGTGTGCATGCATCTCTTTACAGTCATTAATCCAATGCCCATGTGCCAAATTAAGCACGTAACATGTGCTCCTTAATGCATACTAGCATGACATTATGAAGTAGGTTATATGAACAATGCAGATAAGTTAAAAATAAACCACACCTCTCAATTACAGCATCCATAAACAAAACAATAGCTGATATGCATACACAATGTACCATGCGCCAAAATCTGTGAAAAAACAAAATGTCAATATGTTATATTTCTCATATGGTATCCATTTTGTTGTAAGAATGATGGTTGTTTGACCAGGATCATTACTACAGCAAGTATCCTAAATCAAGGGTTGACAGAACCTAATAAGAATGTACACTGACATGTATTCACAGAAAGAATTATGGCTGGAGAAAAAAACATTTAATTACAAAAGGATGAAGTTTTTGGTTTTAACCAGTGCATGCCAGACACCTAGTCTTAAAAATACTTTATGACAACAGCAGTGCATAAAGGCAAAGATTAAAAGAGTTTCTCTAAAGTTAATGAGTGTTCTTTACATATGCAGATAAGATAGTAGTCAGAAGATGTCATACTAAGTATTTATGCATAAGTTCTGAAAAATGATGAATAAAAACAACCCTAATTTTCAGGAAGGGGGTAGAACAAAAGCAGGTATCATGCTGTGCAGGTGAATTGATTCTGCAGACATTTTGACTCCTCAGTGAATGAATGTGATTGCCTGTTCACAAAATGCAATGGAAAGCAGAGTGTGAAAAAAATTCATGGGATCCCTAGTCAGAGACAATGACTGAATAATGGATTGATTGATTGACTGATTGATTGATTGATTGATTGATTGATTGATTGACTGATTGATTGATTGATTGATTGATTGACTGATTGATTGAGATTTGTTTATCTGGAAAGTCTAATTGGAAAATTTTATCCATTTGTAGAGGAGGCATACCTCGCAACTTCTTAGGATAAGAAATCTGGGCAAAGCCAAAAATAATGTGGGACAGAGACCCAAACATAGGGACATGTTTTAAATATTACTCTGATAAAATTAGGAAGTTGCTATAATAAAAGGTTTTGTCTTATCTTGCATTTCCTGAAGGCTATGAAGTCTGAAATTTAAATGACTGTCATTATTTAGGGATTTCAGTCCTCAACGATTTGCCAGAAAGCCACAAATTTTATCAGAAAAGACCAAAAATATGAAGTGAAAATCTGCACATGATATAAAAATCTGGACGGTTGAGAGGCATGAGCAGAAGCTCATTTAGAAAAGATTCAACAAATAAAACAAAAAATACATTTACACATGTGAAAATTGACATCATACTACAACATACTGTAAATACATAAGTTAATACAAATATTAATACACATAAGACATCTAAAATACTACAAGTATACCATCATTAATACAAGATAAATACAATATCATGTAGCATTGAAATGTGTTGACATGTTATAAATGCAAGAGTTTATTACTCATAAAGCAAATGTCAGAGTGGAAAATTCAAACAGTGGATAAAAGGACAGAAAGGGAGGGGAAAGTGAGACATTAGTATATGTTAGAGGTGATAAGTGGACCAGATATAGAAGGCAGGAACAATAATGAGTAAAAGCAAGATTAACAGCAAGGGAAGTAAGTCTATGTTTTATTTAACCACAGCCCTCTTAGTATATAAATTTATTTAGGCTCCCAGTTTTCCATACCAAGGCAGTCTCACTAATATCTACAATAACAAGTGTTATAGCTTAATGGACAAATGGATTTACTACTAAGCAGCCAATAGCTCAGAGCTGTTGATTATTTTTATGTGTACATATCTGGAATTTGGCTCTGTCCCATCCAGTCACCCTTCACTATGCCTGGATTCACTCCACTCCCCTACCCTACCTCCATTCCCACCCACCCACAGGCTCCTGACCTTTATACCTAACTAGCCACTCCTCTAAGTCTTACTCTCACACCAACCTCATTTCTATATAACCACTCCTCTTCTCAATCTCTTCAATCCATACCACTATCTGTGTTTACTCCACATTACCTCACTCACACAATAATCAAATTGTCCAAACTCTTCAGGTTAATATCCCCTACCTAATCCCCCCTCTCTAACCACAACCCGCATAAAGTATAGCCACACTTAAATCCCTACTCATTCCTGTAAAGATACCTACTAAAAATTCACAACAAGACATCAACACTGTCAGACCAAAATGTGGCCAATAACCTTTACATTAATAAAAAGCCTTGCCATCACCTCACACTTAACCTCCTACCATTACACTAGCAATTCAAAACTTCAGACTAAATCACCTACTTGCCCAACCCATTCACAAGATGAACCAGCCTTTTCAGTAGTAGCTCCTTCTATCCACAACATTTCAAATACTGACCTTGCCAAATCGACAGTAATCCTACACCAACTAAACAACCAGATTTCCTCAAAATATAACACATCTATAATCAAATGCCTAAAAACTATAATCCAAATAGCATCCTGAATCATACTCAGTGGAGATGTGCAACCAAGCCCTGACCCCACAAACAATAACCCCCTGCTACCAAACAAATAACATTCTAAACTCCCCCAGGAAACCAACAGATCTCCTTATACTCAACATAAACATAAAGAGCATAATGAACAAAATCCCAGAGCTACACTGGCCATCTACTCCCTGACACAGTCCTTCTCACAGAGACCTGGCTAAAACCACTAAACAATAATAATGAATTTGTTCCACCTAGTTACAATGTTCTTAGACAAGACAGAATATCCAAAAGAGGTGGAGACATTGCTCTCCTCTTCAAAAACGACATGACCATTGAAATGTTAGTCAATGAGCACCAGAAGTTAAATAATGCAGAAACTATGTTCACTAAGCTGAAAACTCAAAAAAAAAAAAACACTTACATATAATTGGTAAACATATACCCCTGGCAGTAACATTAATACAGTAGAATCCATTCTAGACTGGGAATACCAAAAATTTCACCAAGAAACAATCATACTAGGTGACATTAATATTGACAGGTCCTCCTGTAACTCACTCCATCCCATTAACCATGTTGACCTACATGGTTTCACTCAACTATCAAAAGCACAACATGGGTAGATAAAGCATCAAAAAAGGAGTCCATCCTAGACTGGATCCTTACTAACAGATCATCTCAATCCTACCTGTCAGACTCCCTTCCAAACACCCTCAGTGACCACCTTCTCACCTTTATAGTTGAATACCAAATGAATCCATTAAAATCCTTTGCCCTCCAACAAATCCGGTATACAAAGAATTTCAAAGCTCATGACTTCATATCTGCACTTAATGCAACTGGAGACCGCTCTCATGTCTCCCCCTGGCAAGTGCCATAGACTACTTCAATAACACTTTCCTAAACATTCTAAATCATCTCGTCCCTATCAGAACTTTCAGAACTAAATCCAACTATACCCCCTGGCTGACTAGAGATATCTGTCTACTGCTAAAACAAAAAGATAAAGCATGGGATTCATGACGTCAAAATAAAATTCAAACTAATGGACAGGCACACCAGAAACTAAGGAACAAATCCAAAAAACAAATTAGGACCAGACAAAAGGAACCACTATATAGGCATTCAAACCAAACACAAAAATAACCCACAAATAATGCCACTGATAAAATTCTACAACCAGGAAAAAACAGTACTCCACTCCCTAACATTGAAACTATCACCAATAATATTGCCACCCATATCAATGAGCACTTCACCAAATCCATCCTTACCCTCACCAATAATAGTTCTCCCACTTCACATCCAAACCTATCTTCCATACCAGCAGACCAAAGCCTCATCTCCTTACAGCCTGTACCAACTAGCACAATATATCAATACATAAATAGGCTTAAACTCACAACCCTGGCCGCTGACAAATTACCTTCAGAATACCTAAAGATTGCAGCCAAAGCCATCTTTTATCCAGTCTAAATGCTAATTAATCGTTCTTTATTAGAACAATATGTTCCTTCTCTGTGGAAAATTTTGCATGTAATACCACTCCACAAAAGAGGTAACTCTGTGAAACTAATTACTGTCCAATTGCCATTCTATCCCCCTTATCTAAAATCCTTGAAAAATGTATACATTCCCAAGTAATGCACTATCTCCTCATTAATAAACTGCTAATCAACACCCAGCATGGATTCCGCCCCAATCACAGTACTTCCACAGTCCTTATTAGCTTTACCAACACAGTAAACCAACAACAAAACAATGGTAACCTAGTATCCACTGTATTCCTAGATCTGTCCAAGGCCTTCGATACTGTCTCCCATCCCAAACTCCTTTCTGGTCTCTCCAATCTTAATCTCAGCCACTCCACACTAGTGTGGTTTCAAGACTATCTAACCAACTGCCAGCAAGCAGTACAATGGCAAAACACCTTATTTCCCCTTCTACCTGTCACCCTAGGGGTCCACCCAAGGATCCATTCTTGCAACTCTTCTCTTCAATATATTTATCAACCAACTCCACAAAGCTACCCGGCACACAACTCTAGTCCAGTATGGCAATGACTCCACTCTAATCTGCTCTACCCCCTCACCCCTCAACTCCAGGAATTGACATGAGTCCTTTACAGCTGTTGAAACCTGATTAGCCAACTCTCAAATAATACTTAACCCCAATAAAATACAGCTAATGATATTATATCCAACAAGAGCCTTAGACTCCTTACCACCATTCACAATACTTTCAGCTAATAACACCCCTATCATACTTGCCCAACACACCAAACTTCTAGGGGTTATCACAGATAGCATGAAATTCGATATGCACATTGCACAGTCAATGAAGTCCATAAAAAACTCAGAACCATATATAGATGTGAAAAGTACCTCACTAATGACAGTAATGCCACCATCGACAGACCTACCTACTATCTACACTCCTCTATGTCTCCCCCATACTCATCAACCTAAACAAAGCAGGCATTAACAAACTAAACACCTGCTACAATAAAATAGCTAGGTTTGCTACTGACTCATCCTTCAGGACACATCACTACATAACAATCAAGCAACTATCCTGGCTAGAATTACCAGACCTGCTCACATATAACCAGCTTATAATAGCCACCAAATTCTATATTATCCCGATACAGTTCCTGCTCTTCAAGGTCTACTTAATATCTACTCTAACAGACGCCTATTAAGATCCACCAATAAAGCACTGGCTGACACAGGCAAAAGCAACAATAGATCTGGGGACTCCTTGTTTTCCATTTCTTTTGCAAAATCATGGAATAGCATCCCCATAGATATTAGGAGCACTGAAAACAAAAACAATGTCAAAAAACTCCTCCGGTCCCATTTACATAGTTGTTGGTTATGTAATGGTTCTGACCCGGGATAGCGGCACTTACTTGGATCATATCGTACTTTAACCCTCTATGAAATCTTGTAACAACTCCTTTCCATGCTCTTAATCAATGTGTGTTTACTTTACTAGCCACTGGTGAATGTAACCAAATGACTGAATAAAATATCCTTCCAACTGTATTATTACTGTAACACACTGTACTGCTTATAGTATATTTACTTTTTGCTCCTTTCTTGGCCTTGAAGCTCTTCCTTATTAACTTTTTGACTCTGTACTGTACTTTATTAACATGTGCACTGTATTTACTATATTTGCTATAGTGAGCTTTATGGAGCTTATCTCTCCAGGCCTTCACTGAAAATGGGATCCATGTCCAGTCAGACTTTCCCTGTAAATAAATGTAAAATAAATAAATAATAAATAAATAAATAAAAACAAAGAACATGATAGATGGAATATACACAGGCATTAGAGTGGAAATTGCTAACATTTTAGCCAGGAGAGCAACAAGTGTAAATCCAGGAATGAGGGAGGAATTATTTTAGTTGAAGCTTAAATAAATGAATGTTATGTATTGCCCTGATGGGTGTGGGTGCAGGGACTGTATTCCAGACTTTTCTTACACAGTGTGAGGACAGACTCTGACCACTGTTTTTGTGAGGCCTACAGGCGTTAAGCAGATTTTTGTCAGAAGCTCAAAGATGATGACTTGGGAGGAGAATTGTACTTACAGCTGGACAGGAAATGGAATTAAAAATACTCGTGTCTGTTAAGAAAAGTTGGGTATAATTTAGTTGGTGGGATAATTCTAACCAATTTAGAGTTTTAGTGCAGAACAGTGATACGTTCCATGACTTGTATGTGCTATAATTCTAGCTACCCTGTTGTATCTCTATTCAAGTTTAGATTCGATTCCTTCTACCTCCACTTGCCTACTGTGTGACTATAAGCAACTCAGTTATCCAGATAGTGTTCCCAGGTTGTCAGTGAGAACAGGCACTTTGTCTAGTTGTTGTCTTTCGGCTTTTCCTGGTTAGGGGTCGTCACAGCAGAACTCCGGTCTGCTAATGATTGGCAGTAGATTTTCACGAATGCCAATGTGCCAGCTCGAAGTCCAACCTTAGTCACACCCTTTTACGCATGTCTTTCGAATGTCCACCCAACCGTGGGGAGGACATGCAGACTCCACACAAAAGGCACTCCCCACAATCCAGCCGAGAATGGAACGGGAGACCCTCTTGCTGTGAGGCAACAATGCTACGTGGTTTGTTTAATTAACAAATAGGAAAAAGTCCACAGAATCCACTGTAGGATAAATATGTACATGCATGTTTTAATACGTACATTGTCTCACTATATTAGTGTATAGATATGTCTGTAACTGTTGGTGGTTATAAAGGTAGCTGCTCTATACATGTTTATGTATTAATATGAATACACCATTACACCCATAAGTACGTATACTGAGGTAGTCTGTTTGTGTCTTGTACTAGGTTTTGTCATTGCATAATGCTATTTTAATGCATGTAGACTAACATTAACAAAAGAAATGACACCCTGCACACTTTTTATTTATTTATATTTATATTTGTTTTTTTAAGTATGGGTGTATTGGTAGGGTAATGGAGTATTTTAAAGGTAATAACTAATTGATGTAGGAGAATAAGATTTTGTAGCTCTAGCCAACCGAGCTTTTTGAGATTAACACAATGATGGGTTCGAAATGGGCAGCCTGAGGCAAACCTGGCAATGCTATGATAGGCTGTGGCAAGTTTTTGAAGGTTAGATTTTGACAGGTTTATAAGAGATGGAAAGGCATACAATAACATACAGATGAGATGTGTTTGGGCAAGGGACACCCTGGTGGTAGGAGTAAGAAAGGGCTTGAGTCTATAGAGGGCATCTATCTTTTTATTAACTGTTTTGATGGTTAGGTCAATGTGGTAATCAAAGTTAAGTTGATTATCAATTGTAAAGCCTAGAAGTTTAGTAGAAGAATCAGGTGATATGATACACCTCAGAGACAGAAAGAATAAACCAAAAGTACAGCAGAGCAGCACCAAAGTTATACAGAACAACTCTGAGACAGAAAAAATAAACCAAAAGTACAGCAGAGCAGCACCAAAGTTATACAGAACAACTCCAAGACAGAAAAAATAAACCGAAAGTACAGCAGAGCAGCACCAAAGTTATACAGAACAACTCCAAGACAGAAAAAATAAACTGAAAGTACAGCAGAGCAGCACCAAAGTTATACAGAACAACTCGGAGACAGAAAAAAATAACCAAAAGTACAGCAGAGCAGCATCAAAGTGATACAGAACAACTCTGAGACAGAAAAAATAAACCAAAAGTACAGCAGAGCAGCACCAAAGTTATACAGAACAACTCAGAGACAGAAAAAATAAACCGAAAGTACAGCAGAGCAGCACCAAAGTTATACAGAACAACTCTGAGACAGAAAAAATAAACCAAAAGTACAGCAGAGCAGCACCAAAGTTATACAGAACAACTCAGAGACAGAAAAAATAAACCAAAAGTACAGCAGAGCAGCACCAAAGTTATACAGAACAACACGGAGACAGAAAAAATAAATAAAAAGTACAGCAGAGCAGCACAAAAGTTATACAGAACAACTCTGACAGCACCAAAGTTATACAGAACAACTCTGAGACAGAAAAAATAAACCAAAAGTACAGCAGAGCAGCACCAAAGTTATACAGAACAACTCTGAGACAGAAAAAATAAACCAAAAGTACAGCAGAGCAGCACCAAAGTTATACAGAACAACTCTGAGACAGAAAAAATAAACCAAAAGTACAGCAGAGCAGCACCAAAGTTATACAGAACAACACGGAGACAGAAAAAATAAATCAAAAGTACAGCAGAGCAACACCAAAGTTATACAGAACAACTCTGAGACAGAAAAAAAAAACCAAAAGTACAGCAGAGCAGCACCAAAGTTATACAGAACAACTCTGAGACAGAAAAAATAAACCGAAAGTAAAGCAGAGCAGCACCAAAGTTATACAGAGCAACTCGGAGACAGAAAAAATAAACCAAAAGTACAGCAGAGCAGCACCAAAGTTATACAGAACAACTCTGTGACAGAAAAAATAAACCAAAAGTACAGCAGAGCAGCGCCAAAGTTATACAGAACAACTCCAACAGCACCAAAGTTATACAGAACAACTCCGACAGCACCAACGTTATACAGAACAACTCTGACAGCACCAAAGTTATACAGGCAGCACCAAAGTTATACAGAACAACCCCGGCAGCAGCAAAGTTATACAGAACAACTCCGACAGCACCAAAGTTATACAGAACAACTCCGACAGCACCAAAGTTATACAGAACAACTCTGACAGCACCAAAGTTATACAGAACAACTCCGACAGCACCAAAGTTATACAGAACAACTCCGACAGCACCAACGTTATACAGAACAACTCTGACAGCACCAAAGTTATACAGGCAGCCTCAAAGTTATACAGAACAACCCCGACAGCAGCAAAGTTATACAGAACAACTCCGACAGCACCAAAGTTATACAGAACAACTCCGACAGCACCAAAGTTATACAGAACAACTCTGACAGCACCAAAGTTATATAGAACAACTCCGACAGCACCAAAGTTATACAGAACAACTCTGACAGCACCAAAGTTATACAGAACAACTCTGAGATCGTCCTATTTTTCACTCATGCTTGTGCTCCACTTTCTAGTTCCAAAGAGCCACAGATCACTATAGCTGCACGGGGTCTTTTCTGCTGAAAGTCGTCAGGCGGGAAGACTGAAAAAAAAATACCATTGCTTTCCTTAATATAAAGATCTGCAGGAACATAGAGAGGCATCTGTATAATTTTTTTTTAATGTCTAGTAATGCGATTGCTTACAGTTAGTTGCTATTTATTAAAGTAAAAGAACAAATAGCCATTGAGTAATGATCATAGAACAGACCATTAAAAACTAAATCCAATGTTCAAAAAATACAACTTATTGATATTGTACACAGAGTACTTCACAGATTTCAACCAGAAATGCACACAACTTATAAGCAAGGGCAATGGAGTTGTGCACACCTGGTTTAAATAAAAGTAAAATAATCACTGGAAAACACCGGATTCACAATCTGCAGGAACAAGAAGGTTAGTAATCCATCAAGAAAATAGATGCATTCAGCAATTGAAGAGGAAAGAATAGTTTCCCCATTTGCATATCATCCTGTTTTATCCACTTACAAAGGATGAACCCTCTCCTCCTACCACCCAACACTACAACCTGTGAGAGATGCACTTGTATAGCCAAACTGGAAGCAAAGCTCTCTTCACCCAAGACAGGACTAGACAGTCAAGAGGAGAATGTAAACACTTGCACCACACAACACTAATCACATAGTCCCTCAAAACCTACATCACCAAAACACATACATAGCAACACAAAACACACACCTACAATCGGGGAGGCTCTCAATAAAAATCTGCTCAAGCAACAGAGACTTCCAAAGCAGAAACGCATGCAACCTCCACCCCCAACACAACCCAAATGACACATAGCCCATAAGCTCAGTGTGCCACTCAACCAGAGCCCATAAGGCATAACAATGTACCCAACACTCTAGTCATGGGTGATTCTATAGTCAGGCACACTGATGTTCCACTCACCAGGCTAAACTAGGAGAACGTTACTGTCAGCTGCCTGTCTGGTGCCAGGATCTGCCACATAATGCACGCACTCAGGTCACTCCACAACAACTACAAATATGACTCTGTCATTGTCCATGTTGGTGTGAATGACCTGAGATGTACCTCCCTGGACTACATGAAAAGAGACATGGATGAGCTCTCTGATCTTGTAGCCCAGGCAGTTATGACCCTAGCCCTGAGTAACATCCTGCCATCACCCAGAGTTATACAACAGTACAAAGACAAAATGACTGACTTCAACAATTGACTAAGCTTCTGGTGTCATTCTAAGGGAATCCAGTATCTGTCTGCCTGGGATGACATGATAGACAGACCATGAAGCTTTCCCAGAGATGACCTGCACCTGTTGCCCTTGGGATTCTGGATACTGGCTAAGGCTCTTGCCACCCCTATAGTGCATTTTTTAGGCAAGGTTCAAATGACAAATTTACCACCATAACAGGTACATGCAAACAAAATCTGAGGGTAATGCTACTCAGTGCTAGAAGTCTAAACCTCAAAATGCATTCACTCGAGGCACTCCTTAAAATGGATAATATCAACATCTGTGCAGTGACAGAGACCTGATTCAAGGCTCCAGAGAGCACCTCTGCATTACCAGGCTATAATTCATGCCACACCATTTGGCCACCTAACCTGGACTGAAACACTAAAGGTGGAGGCTTGTCCATATTCATTAAGGATATCCACACCTACAGGCTAGTTGCTCAGCATAAGGCACCCAAAATTATCCAAGTGCAACTAACTCTGGGCAAGACTGCAATCCAAATTGTAACTTTCTGCAGATCCCCCACCATCCCCCAAGATACCCACTCATTTCTTGATACACTTGAAAATATTAGGGTACAACCCAACACCCTAATAATAGTCGATTTCAATTACCCCACCATTAACTGGGAAAACTACTCATGTACCAACTCTTTTGCTTAACGTTTTCTGGAATTCATAAATTCCAGCACCTTGCATCAACTTATCCACACTCCCACAAGGGGCAGCAATATCCTAGACCTGGTCATTACCAACATGGGTGACTGGTGTTCCACACCAGAAGACAATTCCTTGTTGGTCAGATCCGACTACAAGCTAACCAGCCTAGACATCCACATCCCATTAGGGAAACCACCATAAAAAAATTCTCCAAAGCCAACTTCACACTTCTTAAGACAGAAGTGGCAAACTTCACGACACCCATGCAGACGGACTATAGAGGTACGACTGCTGAATCCTACACAAATGCACTTTATAAGCACTTACACAAGTGCATGGAACATACTATCCCTAACAGAACCAAGCTGCTATCCTCCAAAAAAAGGAAATCAATCTGGTGGTCCCCTGCTATAAACAAACTCCACAACAGATGAAAGAAACTGTTGCAAAAAAAAAAGAGTAAAATCCCATGACTGGAAGAACTCCCTGGTCAGCCTCAGTAAGCTGAGATCCCTCATAAAATCCTCCAAAGCTAGTTATGAAAACAAAATTGCCACTGATTCTAAAGACAACCACAAAGCATTCTATAGCTATGTCAAGAATCTCAATGGCAACACTCAGATCTGCTCTGAGTTACAGCATAATGGCACTAAATATACAGAACCAACTGATATTGCCAACATCCTGGAAGATAGGTTCAGTGCTAACTTTACCCCCCTCAAACCCCCTAAAGGGCCCATCTCTATACCGGAAGAATGCAAAGTTCCTGTAATCATGGGTGCACAGGTAAAAAACACACTCCCCAAAGCCAAGAACACAGCATCCATGGAACCTGACAACATCCCAGGCTGCATTCTACATGAACTACAGAATGAACTGGCACCCCACCTAAGCACCATGTTCAATCATAGCCTCACCTTAGGCTTTGTATCCACTGAATGGTGCACAGTGATGGCTATTTCACAACACAAACAGGGAGCCACCACAGACCCCAGGAACTACTTGCCCCATTAGCCTAATGAGCTTGGTCTGCAAGGCCATGGAATGTATCATCATGGAACTTATAAACAAAGACATTGGTAATCTCCAAACTCTGGACCCCACCAAGTTCAGGTTTGTAAAAGGCAGATCATGTCTCCTAAACCTGAAAGACTTCTTGAAGCAGTTACCAAAGCCGTAGACGAAGGTAAGGTTGTTCACACAGCCTATCTAGATCTTGGCAAGGCTTTTGACACCATCCCCCACTCTGGAATTATAGATAAACTCACTAAACTAGGTATAAATCCCTATGTCACAAGATGGGTTGCCAACTGGCTCACTGACAGAACCCACACTGTGAGAGTAGCAGATTCCAAATCTGACTTCAGACCAGTGACAAGTGGAGTACCATAGGGTTCAGTCCTGGGTCCTCTCCTGTTTAGTATCTACTTTTCTGAAGTACAGGCTAACACAGAAGGTCTTTGGCTAATGAATTTCTCAGATGACTGCAAACTAGGAGCCATAATTGAAACTCCTAACTATGTGGACATCCTACAAAAGGGCCTCAATGAGACAGATGCCTGGTGTCAAAGCCATGGCCTCAAGCTCAATGCCAAAAAGTGCATTGTCATCCCCTTTGGTAAAAACTCTGTACCCATGAGCTGAGCTACCACATAGGTGGTACTCTAACTAACACAGAAAGTGTGATAAGAGACCTTGGGACACAGGTGGGCAGTAGTCTCTCCTTTGATAATCACATCACCACAGTAGTCAGGAAATCCTTCTATGTGGCACACCTCATCACAAAAGGTTTCTCATGCAGGAAAAAAGAGGTCATTGATCCCCTTTACTCATCACTCATTAGACCCATTATAGAGTACAACACCTCTTTTGGTATGTACCTCACAAGATATCTAGAACAACTGGAAAGGCCACAGAAATACCTCACAAAGAGTATTACTGGCCTCAAACAGATGCCCTACACAGACCGTCTCAAAAAAACTCCAGCTTTACTCCGTCACATATCGCCTACTCAGAGGCAGTCTCTGCCTAACATACAAAGCTATGTCAAACCCAGAGCTGTTGGACATGCTCCACTTAAAGAAATCTCAATCCCTCTGAGCTACATGCTCTAGGGACCTAGACCTTGTTACCACAATAAACAGAGCATGCTGGAGGGATAGATTCCTGTCCCAGAGACTTCCCATACTGGAACAAACTACCTATCTATATCAAACAAAGCTCCTCATTAGCACTCTTCAAGAAAAATCTTGATGATTGGATGGAAAATATGAAATTCACCCCGGGGATCACCTCTGTGGCTCTGCCCGACAGGGGCATAAGAAAATAATTTTCTTTGGTGGCGAAAGCCAGGGTACCTTTTTGGCTAGGCTTGTATAGGCCCTGATAGCCTAGTCCCTACCTATGAACCTATGAAATGAAAGGATCTGCATAATTAGGGAATATCTCCAGGGTGAAAGGAGTGGAGTTGGGCAGTCCTTGAGTGTTCTTTCAGCAGCAACGGAAATAAAAAAACAAAGGTTGTTAGTACTGAGCTGTTGCAGTGCCCATAGAGTCTAAACAATGCTGTAAGAGTGTTACATGGCAGGAAGATGGCTCCCAGTACCGGAGCTGCAGACATGGGAAAACAGAAATGGTAAGGCAGTAAGAGATACTCCCTAGCAGTGCAAATATTCCATAGTGCTAGAGTCAAAGGTTAGGGTAGAAAGAGATTATGGAAATGAGAAAATATGCAGAAGCACATAGTGGTCCTTTAAGCACAGCTAATGCCCATAAACATTAAAGTGCCTGAAAAATATCCCAACTAACATCTAGACAAAAGAGTGAAAAGGTCACACAGACAATTGACAGTTTTTACTCAGTGGTTTGTCTGTGTGACCTTTTTTGCTCTTTGGTTTGGATGTTAGTTGGGGTATCATAAAATGTGACTGATTTGCTGTTCTGAGCATAACTCATTTTGGAATCTGGGAACTTTTCTTAACCTACATAATCTTGAATATAATAGACATGTTAAAGAATATCTTTATTTGTCAATATGTGTAAAATGGGTTATGGATGGAACATTTTTTTTCTAAATTTCTTTATACTAACATAGGTACTTTGTCAACATCTGCAGAACTGTTAAAAGTAACCTACCTAAATAAGTATAAAAGGGTTCTTAGAATGGGACAAGTGTTATGAAGGCTGTTTCTCATATCCCTGTATTATACAGCCAGTTTTCTCACGCTGTAGCATTGAATTAGCCCTCCTTATAGATGTTCCACTTTATAACAGATATAAACTATCTGTAAAGTTTTTTTTTTCAAAGGTTTATACAATAAAATAAAACACTAGGTAGAAACTTCACATTTTACATGATAACAATGAAAGCTATGACTTCCCTCTTTCCTTATTGCATGTTAGCTTTTCATTAACCAAATATTGTAAGAATATTATTTAATGTCAAAAAGATAACAGAAAAAAACATCTGGTACAAAGCAGGCTGTTTACACTTTGCAATGCTCACTATTCTGATTGTGCCTTGATTACACAAGGCTATAACCTTTCAGAAATACTGTATTAGTGAACATGGTTACCTTCAAGCTGTCCCACAAACTTCCTGATACAGTACACTAGAGGATCTATCCTCACCACCTGAGATACGCAGTTGTACCTTATATTTTCATTTGTCTCTGTAAAGCCTATTCCTCAGTTGTCCTTAATTTTCAAAGATGTCCCTGATTTGGGCTCAGAATGTTGCTTCATCCTTCCTAAGATTTTTTAGAAAAGATGCTGGATTACAGTTAAGAGATAATGACAACCATTACAATGCCTTTTATTTCAGAAAATACCTTAAAACATGCTAGTGCATTGTATGAACTTTTAAGTCAATACCAATATTTAAAGTGTGTCTGTAATTCTGAAACTCTGAAGGCAATATGTTGACAGTTATACTGCAATCCATTTCTATCAGATTTGGATTACAACCTTGAAAGCTGTCACTCTGAATACATTTCATTAGAATTCTCAGGTATGAACTGTCAGTCAAACATGAAGGCAAAACTACATTCCTCTGTGAGGATAAAGCCCTCTGCATACCGCATGGGTGGGCCTGTGCCTCCAGTAATCCCCTACTTATTATAACCAACTCAGAAGTTGCTGTATCTTTAGTGAAAGCTGTTTACTCCCCCCAAGCCACTGACAAGTTTCAAAACTCCAACTTCTGCAATCTTAAATTTTTTCAGATCTGCTATAATGGCCCCCAACTTCATCTTCCTGACCTTTTGTGGTGAAATGAGTTTACTATGATCTTGGCTTACTACATACAACGCTCTCAAAGTATGATTTTTAATATACTCTTTGCCCCACTTCTATGTATGGCTTTGTCCAGATTTCTTGCTCTGAAGTTGAAAGGTATGAGTGTCAGAGCCATCAGCACCAGCCAGAAACATTTCAAACTGTGACATACTTGTTCCACCCCACTCCCCCATATAGTGAGTCTGGATATGTCCAAGCAAGGCAAGGAGCAGTTATGCAGTGTAAGTGTGCAGTCTTCCCCCATCCAAGGTAGACACAAATACGACAGTGGCTTTTCATCTGTCCTTGATTTTGCAGAATGTTCTGATTTTCTGTCATATTTTTTTGCTGTTGATTTATGCTTCTTATTATTCAGAAAATGCATGCAGTCGTAGTGCCCTGTTGCTCTGTGTTTAAGTAGCAATGCTTTAATGACCATCAGGTAAGCTTGTCTGTGATTGTAAAATGCAAGTAACCTTTAATAAGCATACTGTTAAATAATTACCAAACTGAAAGCCTTTTTGTCATTGCCATGCAGAAAATATTTACATAACTAGATAATGTACAAGCCTTAGGTATTGAAATGCATATGACAGTATTTGTAATAAAGGACAGGATTACAGTATTTTTAGAAGCTCATTACATTTGTTGGAGAATTGCAGTCATCTTTGCAGGCTTTACCCACAAACTAAACAGAATGCCAGTCTATCATGTGTGGTCCATAACCTGCACAGTAATCCTTTAAGCAATTTATCTTGAGCTTGTTTCTTGTTTGCTGTTCATTTTTTTACTTTGATCATGTTTTCCCCATGAAACAATTAGATAGTTGTTGTCAGGCAGCAGGTGTTTTTTTGGATAAGAAACATGTTTACAAGTGTGGGTATCACAGAGATTGTTACTTTCAGCATGTTACTTGGTACTTTTATAAAGCTGAATATAAATTATAATTAGAACTGCAGTGCAAGGAGAAGCTTGTTTTTTTTTATACTTGATTTTGACTGGTATTCCAGTTGTTGTTTTCTTTCAGCTTTTCCCGGTTAGGGGTCGCCCACAGCAGAACTCCAATCCGCTAATGATTGGCAGTAGACTTTCACAAACACCGAGGTGCCAGCTCGACGTTCAACCTTCAACGAAGGCACGCCCATTTACGCATGTCTTTTGAACGCCCACCCAACCGCAGGGAGGACATGCAGACTGCATTCCAGTAATGTATTTAAAAAGTATTTATTTTTACATTCCTGACAACCTTTTTGTTTCCATCTAGAGTAGACATTAAGTAAGCTGTCATGTAGCCAATGCATTGAAATATTTTTTTTCTTCTACACTTCATTTTGTCTTGATTGGACTCTCGTAATGATGGTTTGGCACCCAGGGCAGGCAGCGTATTTAATTAAATTTCCAGTTGTTGTGGTTTTGAGCATAGCTCCACCCCTTTCTCACTGGTCACACCCCTTCCCATTGGCCCCAACCATTCAGCTGTCTCCTGCAGCCCCCCCCTTAATTTGAAGTCACCAGCTGCCACTGACTTTAAGAACATTACACTCTGGGATATTTCTGTCATGTTCTGTTATCTATGGATATTAGTTTATATTTCACACATGGGAAAATGGAAGTTATGTGGATATGTATGTGGATTTTCTTAACTATTGCTAGAAATGTCTGATCACTAGCAGTTCACCTCTTATCTAACCAAACCTATAACATCTGTTTAACATAGACTGTTTGGTCTGCTGTTATATGGATCCGAAACACTAATGATTCTTAAATGAATGTCCTTTTGTTAGGCAGATATAATTTCTCATTTCCTTCTCTCATGCCCAGTTTATGCCAAATTCATAATGAAATACATCCAAAGGAATTAGTGCTCTACCTCTCTTAACAAATTCAAAATAAAAATAAAAATAAAATAAAATGCTGTCACTTGTTCTCTGAATTCTCTCAAGACAAGTTCATATTCCCATTCCTTCCTGCTTTCACCTGGTGTTCAACTCCTGCTGCTAATCTGCACCTTCGGCCTCCCTTTGTCCATGTACTACTAAATTTCAGATGCCTCATTTTATCTTCCTTCTTAAGATACCTTCTATTCATCTTGCAATGCTAGATTGTTATTAGAGGTTTCATTTTACCTGCTTCTTTTTAAGTTTTATCCAAATTTTGAGATTAACATGTCCTGGTCTGTTCCAGCTCCTAATCCCTTCACCTACTGCCAGATTGTTTCCTGACTGAGTGGAGATACTTTCCTTGACATGAAAATTTGTTACAAATTACTGTCATCACCCCCTCTTACACTCATAGCTTCCTGGCAATGAGGTTAGCATCAAGCCCCCCCCCCCATGTTCTCTGCATGGTTAGAATCACTCATTATGAGCGAGTTCTGTAACGTCAACAGGGTGAATGCTATTGCAACCATCTCCAATATGTGGACGTGGAGGAAAAGTGTTGATATTAGCCATGCATCCTGAATTGTCCAACTATTGAAATGCAACCCTTGCACCAAAGCTGAATCAACAGTACTAACTGCTGCTATGAAAAGGGGGAGGCAGAAGGTACTGAAACAATAAGCACGGTTACTGTCCATCAACAGTGTTAAAAGAAGCTTTGATGCCAGAGAGATGAGCACTGTTTTGACAGATGCACATTTGATGCACCAGAGGATCTGCATTCTGAGATCACGGCACTTAAATGGCCCACAAGAACACTGTCACATGAAATGTCACATGTGGATCATGGGCGAAGTCAAAGAACTGACTTCTTATTAGGATTCCAACTATTCAAATGTGTGTACAATCAAACATTCTCTCCCTTAGCAGCTAAACTAATATGACACCCCCATCGTAAAACATCAGGAATCGTGACGTTTCATCTTGCTTGCTACTAGCCCCCTCAAAAAATCAAGCTTCACTGCACAAATCTCTGCTTTTCTGCTCTTGCCTGCAAACTATAGGAATCTATTCCCTCCTACCACAAAAAGAATCATCACACTTATGGAGAGAAGTAAAAACCCATCTTCTGAAACTTGCCAGTTGACAAGGTTATGCCCCTGGTCACATTACCTAAGTGCACCATATTCTGTCACTGTCTAAATAACCTTCTTACTTGCTATATCCCTCTAACTGTATATCACACTTACATGACTCTCTTACATGTAGTCTAGATAATTTCTTCACAATGCATAAGCTCATTTCAACTTCAGTCAGCTGTATAATGTAAAGAATTTCTCATACTGGATACTTAACAATACTTACCTTATTGCTGCACTGCTCTAACCTTGTTGTATACATTGTATTGCAATGGCTCTCTGCATTGTATCCTTTAATTTTGTTGCTGTACTTTTCCACATGGTGAGACTGAAACCAGGCATTTGTGATCGGTGCTCTAACATGGTTAACACATTCAAATAAAATAAATGAAATAACTAAACTGTGGTTGTGGAGAATACATATACAGCAGAAACATTTGTTTGAAAAACATGAATCCTATCTGTGGGAAGTTTTACTTTACATAACTTTGTACCCTCATTGCAGCCTATGAATGTGAGCAGTATGGTCAGCAGTAGCTGGGACTTGGCCAGATTCAGTGCTACTCCCAGAGAATGAACAAGCTAATCAGAAATCCCTTACTGACAGAAAATGATTTACATGGGGTGCAGATAGGAACCTGTTGTTCAGCTATGGAAATACTTCGGCTTCCTGTTGATACAAATGCAGTGTAACCACAGGCATGCCTTTCATGAGCATTCTTGGTGCTGAAGTAAGTCTAAATGGCAGAGTCCAGGACTGATATAGACTGGTTTTGACTGTGAAGCACATTTGGATTTTTGTTTATGATTTATGTGTTACGACAAGCATCCTGATGGTCAACAGAGCACATCCAGTTTCCTTTTGTTAGACAATGGAAAATGAATGTACAGGCATCTTTCCAAGCTTTCTTTGGAAAATAATGTGATTAGGTCACTTAAATGCAATACTAGCCTGTGGTCCTTTGACTGGTTAGCACTAAACAGAAAAAGCAGTAATGCCCAGACTCTGGTATGGTGGAACCTCCAGGATGTCCCTTTTGTTTAAGTACCTTAGGACCTTTGTACCATTTTCCTTTGTTTTGTTTAATGGGGGTGTGATATTTGTTTGGAGGAGATGAGGAATCTGGGGTGGAAAGGAAGGGTACTTTGTATCTCCTGAATGTAACTGTTCTCACTCACCTGTCCATAGTATCTCTTTTCACACTGACAGGTGGAGGGACAAATGATCACTGGTTGTCGCCAGGGGCAATGGTATTGGGACAGGCCACTGAATAACTGCAGATGGATCACGGTTGCCTGGCTCTACAGAAAAGCCAGGTTTTGGGGACCACAACAGATTGTTTTTCTGTTGACCTCACCTAATCCCCGTCTAATGAGGCTTTTGGTTGCATTTTAGAAAACGTCATTTGAGAAAGTTGAAATTTATCTCCAAAAGATATGAGTGTTACCCTCCTTTTACATATTCTCCATATGTGACTTTTGAATAAAACTGATCCCTAGAATGGGGCATTCATAAAGGTCACTCTAGCATCTTCAGTAAGGCTGGTAGGTTGGGGCCATGCATGCATGTCTCCACTGGTGAACAACTATGCTGGACTCCATATGCTGGATCCCACAGCTCTGGTAGCATTCTTAAATGCACATGCATCACACGTTTTGCCCATGTGGATATTATTGCCAGCTGGAACATGACCTTGCTTTTTTGTGTGTACATTGGGTCAACTGTTTTCAGTATGAAGCACTTCTTCAGAAACCTCTCTTTGAAACTCCACCGCTTGGGCCAGATGATAAAGTGACATCAAGAAACATTTGAAGATCATCTATATGGGCTTCCCTAAGTGGCCCACCATCCTAGGCCCCTTATCTTTTTAGAGGACCACAGGGCTCTAAGGTGTAGGAACTTTGTAAAGCACTGTATGACACTAAACATCTAACTTAATAGTTTATGGACAGAGACATGATTCTCTAGAAGGGTGCAACAGATATATTTTATCTATTTATTTATTTTTGTAGGGTTTAGGACTATCATATGTGAATTGTCCCAGGCAGTATTTTTGACAACTCTAAAAATGTTGGCCAAAACAGGGAACTATAGGAGGAGTACAGGGCAGACAGTTTGGCCTATGTCTGTTTTTGGGAGGACATAAGATCAGCCTCTCTGATGCCTTATCTCCAGGACTTCCTTAAATCTGGGGTCATCCAGAGAAGATACAAAGAAATCAGAATTCTTCTCACTCCAATTAACTGTCAGCTGTATTAAATCTCTGTGGGAGAGTCTATGTGCTGCTTCTTGTATGTAGCCTTCTTAGGCAACTGTGGAGGTGAGTCAGGAAGAGGAAGATGTTTCTCCTGGTTTCCAAAATTGTCAGTGAGAGTTGCTCAACTACTTTGAACTATATGAGGGTAACACTCATTTCTTTTGGAGATAAATTTCAACTTTCGTAAATGACATTTTCTAAAATGCAAAGAAAGCCTCATTACATGGGGTTGAATGACAGTCTGCAGGGCTTAAGACTCAGCAGAAGATAAAACTGGCACCAGTAAAGGGGATGATGTGGAGGGACACCAGACCAAGGATGAGTCGATGCTCATAAGTAAGAAGGAAATCAGAATCTACATCAGTCCTGAAGCAACTGCAGCCAGACTCCCCTCCCATCAACACCACAGGTCTGGACATTAGCAATGAAAACAAAGGAGCCTAAAGCACCAAAGCCTCAAGGTCAATAACTGACCCATGAGTTCCCATCAAGACTAAGAGCACTGACTATAAATTAAAGACAGAGAGAGATGCTCATGTTGGAAATAATAGTGCAGAGACAGTCCATACTGTACGTGATAATGATGCCTCAGCAACTGACAGGCCTCAGTGCATCAGTAGCTAAGTAACACCAGCTGATGACAGCCTTTTAAGGCTGGTGTCACATGCAGGAGCAAAAAGAAAAACTTGGTTCCGAGATGCAGAGCATAGATGGTGGCTGATTTTCTAACCCTAAGTCAAGAACCTGGAAGGGGAACAAATGGTAGAAACTTTCTGTTGAGCTCCTTGATTTGTCTCCAAATATTTGCTAAAAAAAAAAGAAAGCACAACATGTGCTGGACCTCACCTCAGCATTGAGGGTCAGGGCATTGAGGATAGCAGTACTATGGCAACTTTCTTCCATGCACCAATGTATCAGCTACAACTGAAAGAGAATTAGCTTGCCCACTACAGCTGAGGCAGACTTCTCTTTAACCTTTATAGTTACATAGGAGACAGGGTTTTCAATTGTTTTAATGATAACCTTCTTATCTGAAAACTTCATACTTTTTAATACCTCCTCAGATACAGTGGTCACTTATGTGTCTTACTGTTCTTTTTAAGAGATTCCACAGCAGGCACAATTGCTGGCTTTGAAATTGAGGAATCAATTTATCTTGAGACTGAAGATGTACTTGTGTCTTTTGGCTTTTCCTGGTTAGGGGTCACCACAGCGGAACTTCGGTCCACTAATGATTGGCAGTAGATTTTTACATGCCGAGTTGCCGGCCCTGACGCACAACCTTCAATGAAGGTATGCCCATTCACGCAATGTCTCCACACAGAAGACGCTCTAGCTGAGAACTGAACAGGACAATATCTTACTGTGAGGTGACAACACTACAACAGCACCACCACCGCAGTATGAAACTGAAGATGTACTAGGTTTGATAAAAACCTTTTTTGATCATACGTTTGCACTGACAAAGATTTCTTGCAGAAATACAATTGTAATCCATCCTTCCTGTAAAAGTGTTGTGGAAGAGGAGAAAGGTATAAATTTCACATTTAGAGGGGATATGGCTTTCTTCTACTGGAACAACAAACGTATCATGGTATAAGACTGACTGTTGAAGGACTTCCTCCTCATGGTAACTATTCTGGAGCACAAGTTTCTTTATTAAACAAGGGCAGTGCACCAAATACAGTAATAAACTGCAACTGTTTAATGCTGTCAGCAACTAATACATTCTCAGAGAAAAGACAGAGAAAGGAACACTAAAACTGAGAAATGGAAGAAAATATACTATTTAAGCAGATAATAAACAACATATTATATGTTCTGTATTACAAAACAATGACAATATGTCTGACCTTGTTTGTTAGGTTCATAGGTTTATACTAGGCTATCTGCCCTAGGGCATTTATAAGCCTAGCCCAAAGTTTTGTGGCTTTCACCACCCCTTACGTTTGAAGGGTACTATGCCCATTATTTTGCTGTGCCTCTGTCCAGCAGTGACACCGAGGTGATCCCCGGGGTAAACCTGCGATCTCCCATCCATTGGTCAAGATTTCTCTTGAACAAAACCAGCGAGGTGCTCTGCCTCACATGTACTGGGATTTTGTTCCACAGTATAGGGAGTCTCTGGGTGATGAATCTGTCCCTCCAGCATGTCCTATTTATAACCGTTTTAAGGTTTAGGTCTCTTGATCTTGTAGTTCTGGTGGATTTAGATTTTTTGAGGTGGAGCATGTCCATTAATTCCGGGTTGGACATGGCCTTGTATGTCAGGCACAAGTCACCTCTGAGCAGATGGTATGCGACTGAATAGAGCTGGAGTTCCTTCAGTCGGGCAGCATAAGACATATTTTTGAGACCCATTATCCTTTTGGTGAGGAATTTTTGGGGTCTTTCCAATTGCTGCAGGTGTCTGGTAAGATACATTCCGAATGGGGCATTGTACTCAATCATTGGTCTGATGAGTGATGAGTACAGGGGAACAATGACCTCCCTTGATCTGGATGTGAATCCCTTCATGATCAGGTGGGCAATGTAGAAGGTCTTCCTAACTACTTTGGCAACGTGAGTGTCAAAGGAGAGGTTGCTGTCAACCTGGGTCCCCAGATCCCTGATAACCTCTTCTGTGCTTAGTGGATTGCCACCTATATGGTAGCTAGGGGTAACCTTGTTTTTTTCCGAAGGGTATGACTATGCATTTTTTGGCATTTAACTTTAGGCCATGGCTCTGGCACCAGTTATCCGTTTCTATGAGACCCTTCTGAAGGATATCTGTGTCTGATGTGTTTTCAACTATGGCACCTTGTTTGCAGTCATCTGCAAACTTTGTCAGCCATAATCCTCCTGTGTTTGCCTGTACTTCTGACAAGTAGATGCCAAACAAGAGAGGGGCCCAGGACTGAGCCCTGTGGGACACCACTTGTGACCGGCTTGGAGTCTGACATGGCGCCAGCAACTCTGACACTGTGGGTTCTGTCACTTAGCCAGTTTGCAACCCATCTTGTGACGTATGGGTTTACATTTAAGCTGGTGAGTTGTTCAATGATACCCGAGTGGGGTATTGTATCGAAAGCTTTTGCAAGGTCCAGGTAGGCTGTGTGGACTGCCTTGCCCTCATCAATGGCCTTTGAGACTGTTTTGAAAAAGTCAACCAAGTTTAAAAGGCATGATCTGCCTTTGACAAAGCCAAACTGGGTTTGATCCAATGTCTGTAAGTCCCCTATGTCTTTATTTATGAGTTCCATTATGATCCTCTCCATAGCTTTGCAGACCAGGCTTGTTAAGCTAATGGGGCGGTAATTTCCAGGGTCCGTGGAAGCACCGCCTTTGTGAAGTGGGACCACAGTTGCCGTACGCCACTCCTTGGGTACGTATCCTGAGGTGAGGCTAAGATTAAACAGCTGCCTTAAATGCGGGTTTAATTCCTCATTGAGTTCGTGGAGCAGACAGCCTGGGACACCATCTGGTCCCATAGATGCTGTGTTTTTCGCCTTGGAGAGAGCAGTTTTCACCTGTACATATGAGATGTTTGGGAGGCTACATTTTGCTGGGATAGATATCTCTCCTTTTGGGGGGGAGGGGGTGGAGAAATTTGCACTGAACCTGTCAGCCAGTATGTTGGCAATGTCTGTTGGTTCAGTGATTTTTGCATCATTTTGAACTAATTCTGAGTATATCTGGGAGTTTCCACCCAGGTTTCTAACATAGCTAAAAAGGCCTTATGATTGTCTTTTGTGTCTTTGGTGACTTTTCTCTCAAAATTTGCTTTGGATGATTTTATGAGTGATCGTAGTTTTTTTACTTATAATGATCAAGGGTGTCTTCCCTTTTAAGGATTTTGCTCTATCTTGTAGTAGCTTTCTCCTTTTGTTGTAGAGCTTGTTTATGGCTGGGGTCCACCAGACTGGGCGCTTGCTTTGGTGGTAAGGATCTTTGTTTTATTTGGGATTGCCTGATCCATGCAGTCCTGGAGGTGCTGGTAGAAGGCATTTGCAAGTGATTCAGTGGCTTGGGTAGTGGTTTCCATTGGCTCGGGGGCCTTGAAGGATACCACACCAGTCTTAAGAAGTGTGAAGTCGGCTTTTGAGAAGTTCTTCACTGTGGTCTTATTTATCTTGTGTGGGGGCGGGATATGGACTTCCAGTGAGATTAGTTTATGATCTGATCTCACCAATGATGGATATACTTCTGGTGTTGAACATTTTGTCCCCATGTTTGTGATGATGAGATCTAGTATGTTTTCTCCTCTTGTGGGGATGGTGACTAGTTGTTCCATGGCATTAGAGTTTATGAACTCTAGGAACCTTTGGGCTAGAGTGTTGGAGCTTGAGTAATGATCCCAGTCTATATTCGGGTAGTTGAAATCACCTAATATGATGGTGTTTGGAGATACATTTATACCCTCCAGTGTCTTCAGGAAAGCTGTGTGAGTTTCCTGAGATTGAGAGGGTGGCCTGTAACAAGCTACAAATTGCAGAGCAGTCTTGCCTATGGTTAATTGCACCTGGATGGTCTCCGATGCATCGTGCGTTGCCACCAACTTGGAGGTGTGGGTATCCTTGATTAATATGGATACCCCCCCTCCTTTTGTGGTGTGGTCCGGATTTTGGGGCCGGAACGCATGATATGAGGTAAAACCTGATAGTGCCGGGGTGCTCTCTGTGAACCCTTTTCAGCCATAAGGACAACGGTACATAAACCTTTATCGACAGTAAACACATGACTTTGAAAGCACAGAAACGAGAATAATAAAAATAGCCAATAAGAGGGAAGCAACAACAACAGCCGAAAACTAAGATACTCAAGTCAGCCTAGTTCTAATAGTAAAACAATTTCTGACAGAACAAGTATAAAGAATAATACACCTAACAGAAAATATCAGTGAATGACAAAGTAATCTATCGAAAGAGAATGATGAATACATCAGAGAAAAACTCACAATGCTTTTCACGTTGTTTGAGAAGAAGCAGCTTTGAACCATTAAGAGATTGCCTCAGCAACTTATACAACAAAAACTGCAGAGAGGGAGTTCTGTGTGATGCATTGTGAGGGACAGGGGAGGTGTTCAGCAAACTTACAAAGTCTGGACAGTCAAGCTATCCTGACGCTTGTGGTATTAGTCCTTTGAGGTACAGTGGATAGACTGTCCAGGCATACACTTATAAGATCAAGCCATACACTTCAAATAAAAACAGTATGTTATAACAATAAACATTTACCATTTATTGAAGAGAAACTGATGAATCCCAATAGCAACACATTGGGAATCAGGAGGAAAGACAACAGATGCATGGCATTTCAAGAATGGATTCCACAGTGAACAAGGGACAGAAAAGATGAATGCAATTCATAGATTCATAGGTTCATAGGTGTGTACTAGGCTAATGGCCCTGGAGCCTTTACAAGCCTAGCCCATAGAAGTATCCCAGCATCATGCCACCCGACATTAGTTCCCAGTGCCTCTATCAAGTAGAACCACTGGAGTGATCCCTGGGGTGAACTTTCTATTACACATCCACTCATCAAGATTTCTCTGAAAGAGGGACAGCAAGGTGCTCTGCTTGACATGTATGGGAAGTCTATTCCAGGGCATGGGCAGTCTCTGGGTGAGAAACCTGTCACTCCAGCATGTTCTGTTGATTGTAGTAATGAGGAGTATCTGGAGTGTGTGGTGTGGAGGGATTGGGATTTCTTTACATATAGCATTTCTAACAGAGCTGGGTCAGATATGGCTTTGCAAGTCAAGCAGAGATCACCTCTAAGTAGGTGATATGAGACAGAGAATAGCTGGAGTCTTTTGAGTCTGTCCATGTAGGACATGTGTTTAATGCCTAGGATCCTCTTCATGAGGTACTTCTGTGGCCTCTCCAGCTGTTGCAGGTGTCTAGTGAGGTACATGCCACATGGGGCATTATACTCGATGATTGGTCCAATGAGGGAAGAGTAAAGGGAGACAATGACCTCTTTCTTCCTGGATGCAAGACCCTTGGTAATGAGATGTGCCACATAGAAAGACTTTCTGACCACAGTGGCAATGTGCTGGTTGAAGGAGAGGCTGCTGTCAACCTGCATCCCCAGATCTCTTATAAAACCTTCAGTGGGCTCCCATCAATATGGTAATTAGTGGGAACTGAGTTTTTACCAAAGGGGATGATGACGCATTTTTTGGCGTTAAGCTTAAGGCCATGGTTTCGGCACCAGTCATTGGTCTCAGTGAGGCCTTTCTGTAGGATGTGTGCATCACTTGGGGAGTTAATAATGGCTCCCAGCTTGCAGTCGTCTGTGAACTTGGTCAGCCAGAGTCCCTTTGTGTTGGGTTGGACTTCTGAGAAGTAGATGCTGAACAGGAGAGGACCCAGGACCGATCCCTGTGGGACACCACTTGTGACTGGTCAGCAGTCTGACTTGGAATCTGCTTAA
>NC_056744.1:1695671277-1695698151 GCF_019279795.1 Protopterus annectens | reverse complement strand
ATGTTCTGTTCCTTCATCCAACTTTTGAGGAGGGGACAAAATAAGCAGTCTCTGCAAAATGCTGTTAAACAGACTTTTGCAAAGCAATATAAGGGAGGTTTAAGAAAGAAAACTAGAACCCCCGAAAACAAAGAATAGTCAAATCAGAATGACTATATGAGGTGGGCTTGCCATCTCCTCTCTTGAGATCCCTGAAGATCTCCTTCGTAGGCTGGGATTCCCGGTGAACATTCAAAAGTCTTTTCTATCTCCCTTGTACAAGATTGTGTTTCTGAGGTGTCTGGTAGATAGATGTCTGTTAAAATCTATTCCAGGAGTTTTCCACTCAAGATAGTTGAATAAGTATGGGAATAATGCTATATTTTGGGTCTTATGGCATCTATGATTCTCATGGTACCTCTTGCAAGACACCGCATGAGAAAGATACAATGGTATTGCAAATCTCTTTGGTTCTGGCATCAGCACTCAATATTCTTTCAAATTCCAGTTATGCAGTTTGTAAAAAAAGGAAATCAGTTGGTGAAGTCATCAAATTTTGCAGAATCGAAGTCTCCCTTTCTACAGTCCTGCTCCAAAGCAGTCTGTCATAACATTCTCCCTGGACTTTGCTTGGGGAGTAGTGTCAGTGGGCATAAAAAGGGTAAAAAAAAGACAGACCAAGATACACAGACATAATTGTAATTACTCTTATAAAGGCTGTCAACTCTTTGAATAATCTGGGATCCCCAGGACCTCTTTAAGTCTTTGCAGACAAAACCGCAGTGATGCAGTACATAAACAAGCAACAGAGAACCAGATCTTACCCCTATGCAAGACTACTCATGTTAGCATGGGATATAGCTTTACAGCACAGCTCTTATTCTACAAGAATCTTACATTCTGTCAGAGTAAAATGGTGTGGCAGACAAACTGAACAGGACCCAGGCAGACCATCATGAATGGAAGCTGAATCTGGGGTCTTTAAAGATTTGATTATTTGTGTGGAATACCTTACTTTGGCATTTTTGCCTCCTTGCTAAACAATCAACTGGCTAAATTCTGCTTCTGGACTCCATGCAAGAAAGCCTGGATGATATATACCTTTTCCTTTCTATAGACAGGAATGTTCCTATATGGTTTTGCATCATTTCCACTAATATTCAGGGTACTTCTGAAGATTCAGGAAGATCACTCTTATGGCTTCCTTCTTGCCCAGGCAACAGTGGTTCTCCTACTTTTGCACATTTCCAAGGGCAATTACTGCAATCTTCTTCACAGCCTGGATTTACTCACACAAAACAAGGAGTGTTTGACACATCCTGACCTCAAACAAGTGCAGCTGACTGCCTTTTTGTCACATGGTTTTATAGGACCTGCAGCAGGTACTAATGTTAGTAAGAAAACCTGGTACTAAAAGATCATATATTAGCAAATGGAAAATGTTTTCTAATTGGTGCCAACAAATAATCAGCATCCATTCAGGGCTAGTGTCTCTCTGGTTTCACAATATTTTTTGTGAGTTACTATCAGACGGTTTGTCTTACTCCTGATCAGGTTCATCATTTAGCCATTTCAGTATGTCTGCCCTCCTTCAATGCAGATTCGTGTAAAAATATTTCTGGAATGAGTTTTTCATAAGACAATTCTCAGGAAACCTGTGTTTTCTCACTGGGATCTTGACTTTGTGTTAGTAAAGCTGACACTTGCTCCATTTGAACCAGTTCATCTGCCTGACTTGAGGTTCTTGACATGGAAATCAGTTTTCTTGATTTATCTGACCTGCAAGAAAAGTATCTGAGTTGCAAACTCTTATGGTGGTCAGCAGTATCCCATATTTCACAGAGATAGGGTTTCTTTGAAAACTAATCCTTCTTTTATTCTTAAAGTGGTATCAGAATTTACCTTAAGTCAAGCTATCCATCTCACTGCTTTCTTTCCAGAACCCATAAATGAGGGAGAAAGGATATTCCATAACTTGGTTTTCCACAGACAGATCAGGTACTGTCTTGACAGAACAAAAATCATTCAGAACTTCTGATCATTTGTTCATTTCCTGTGGAGGTAAGAAGAAGGGCCAATTTCTGTGAAAACAGACCATTTCCACATAGCTGTCACAGGCTATTGCCTTTGTTATTCCCACCACAACAAACCTATTTTAGGCAAGGTCAAAGTTCACTATACCAGACCCATGGCTTCATCAATGGATTTTTGGAAAGGGTTAGACTCTAGAAGTATTCTACAGGCAGAAGCATGGTCATCTGTAAATGCATTTGCAAACCACTATAAACAACATTCCTTTTCCTGGTCTAGGAGAGGCTTTGCTAGGACCATTCTCCAGAGGCTCTTGGACCCTTCTCCTTCCTCCTCCAGTTATCTGAAGCTATAGTAGTCTATCCAATACCTAACACTACTTCAGCAGTGATCCATATCATGAACGTAGTACAGATATGAAAGTAAACTTATAGTGTTTGAATTATCACTTCTGCGTAGGTGCTCCCTCCTTCCCCCTTGTTTTTGTCTGTCTTTGTATGACATGGTGTGAGCATATATCTTTTTTCTTTCCCTAGCAATGTCTTCTCAGGGCTTAGCCTCCCTCTTTCAGTTGGCACAAAAGTTCTGAAGGGCTTGGTGCCCAAACCTGACTTTAAGTCAGCTCAGCTCAAGCTAATATTTTGGGCATGTGGAAGGTGCCATGAAGCTTTGGATGCTGGTCAGTTGTTTCATCCTTTGCAAGATATAACCTATATAGCTATGGCTACCATAACACTGATGATTCAGTGATCTACCATTATGTTTAAATTTACTTACACAGCTTACTTTTTTGTGCTAGCTTTTATGTTCATAGAGTTGATGTCTCCTACTAGTCACAAAGAAGATCCATTTATTTTTAAACTTGTGCGGTCTGTCTTTTAAGGAAGTCCATATTTCAGATACAATTTTACCTTTGAATAAGGTATGCCATTGCATGCTATTTCAGTAAGCCCAAGCGTTAGTGTAATTGCTTTTGTTTTACTAATTTTTGTATTTTTAGAGCTCTTGTACACCCTGCTTGTAATATAATTTAATATGTAACTGTTTTGTTTGATATCTCCATTTTCGTAACCGTGCCCTATTTTCTGGACATCCCATGTTTAAATTTTCCCTTATTTACTTTCTCCTTCCCTTAGGTGTAATTTTGGGTGGGGGATCACCCTTCTCAAGAAAAGTAGTGGTGATTGAAGTCTTAACTGTTGGCTGGCACAATGGATTGTTCTGAAGAGATGTTTTAATTTTGGAGATTACTTGAACTAGGTTCACTAAACTCAAAGAGTGTAATGCAGATTTTAACTGCTGCTTGTTAAATAACACAAATATCAAGTCATTAGGTTTCTTTATTTGCCAGATCCATGTCACAGAGAGTATAACATAAGCAGAGACGTGGAAGCTACTCTTGTGAGAGTGAAATATATGAAAGGATTTTTGAACTAAGTTTAAAAATAATGGTCTGGCATGGAAGACAGTGGCAGATTGATAAATACTGTTGAATGCTTAGAGTGATATTAACTGCTAAAAGGTTTCTTATTAAACATGTGTATAGTCATTTGCTGAAATGTTGCTTACCAAAGGAAAGTGCTTGTTAAATTGTTGGAAGGTTGCTTACCAAAGATATGCATAATGAGTGTACTAAGCTTTTGAAAGAAATGTCTTAGAACTATGTTCTTGAAGTATAAAGTATGTACTCAAGAATAATGGTTAAGGAAATTACTGAAGCAAGTAGTGGGTATGGCAAAATGGTAGTGAATTTTCAAATTGCAAATAGTAGCTTTTTGCATGTGAAATGAGCTGAAAAGCATTTTGTTGTCAAGTTATGTGTGACTTAGGCAAAGCTGCAGAAAGTCTTGTCAGTGAATTTATTTTATTTATTTATTCTTTTTACATTTGTTAACTGGGAAAGTCTGATTGGACTCAAGACCTTTTTCAGTGGAGGCCTGGGGAGAAAAGCTCTACAGAGAAATAAATACATTCAAATGCAAGCACAAATGACAACAGTTCAAAGGACATAATACATCTCAATAGAATCACTGTTAGTCAACATTTTAAGTAGCAAGTACAGGTACAATAGTTTCAGCAGCAATTACAGGTACATTTTGATCATATATAAGTGGAAACAATGTTATATACAGTAGGCTTGAAATTCAAGTAGGTAGCTTAAGTTGTGTGTTAAGAATATGCAAGAAAATGCAAAGTGTTAAAAGGTGGTATAGTAAAAAAGCAAGTCTTGATGTAAATGCAAAGTGCAAGAAGGTTGTGTGCTTTTAAAAAGTGAAACAGTAACTGATTTAAAATTGTTGTAAGATCTTTGTGCTTAGAACAATGGTATATTAATGAAAACAGTTCTACTGTTATTCTGTAAAAGTAAGTCAAATAGTCTGGAGTATGTTGTACTGAAGAAAAGTATTAGCATAGTCTGGAGTAGGTTGTACTTCTGAAATACATGCACTGAGAAATCATCACAACAGTGCATACTTTAACCACTGTCTAAGCATTGTCTAAAATGCTACTGAAGCTAGAAATTTAGTGGTATGGTGTTTCTGAAAAAGTTCAAATGTACTGATACAAAGAATGAAACCCAGTAAAATGTCTACATTGTGCTGATTGCCCTATGATTAGGAACACAATTTGGGGATGTTTTGTTTGGTGTCTTCAAACTTTCTGTTGAGAAAAAGAAACCATTGAGTGGGAGACTTTTGCAATAAAAAAAGTTGATTGTTAGAAAGAAGTAAGCGAGTAGGACATTTGCAGTTAAAAAGAAAAAAATGAGTCAAGCTAATAGCTTCTCGAGTGCTAAATTGATAACACTGAGAAACTGGAGTATGTACAAGAATATTTGCTTTGTGCTCACTTGGGCAGATACAGCAATAAAAAGTGGGTCTTTGTGGCAATGAAAGGATAGTCTAGAAAATGAAATATTTTGCAGGTGCTACACTGAAGACTGAAGATGGCGCAGCGGCATAGCAGTTAGCATTGTCGCATCACAGCAAGATGTTCTCTGGATCGATTCTTGGCTGGGGTTTCTTTTGTGTGGTGTCTGCATGTCCTCCATGTGTTCATGTGGGTTTTATCTGGGTGCCCTAGTTTCCTCCAAGATTACAAAGACCATTTCTTCCAGGCCGCTGCTGAAAAATTGGCTCATTCCAAGTCAGACTTTCCCAGTAATCAAATGTTAAATAAATAAAATAAAATAAATAAAAACAATAAGGGGGCACTGTAACAAAGTGGATTTTCTAAAACAGGGATGGTATTTTGTAAACCTACAGCTAGTGTAAGGTGTTCTTTTTTTAAGTAAGGTGTTCTTTTTTAAGTAAATCCCTTTGACAAAGAAAAGAGGGTTTGTTGTTATGAAAAAGGTTCTGATTCTAAAAGTAAACCTGTCTGACAGAGAAAGGTATTTTGTTGTTGCTAAAGTAAGAAATAGATGTTCTTTCTAAAAGCAAACCCTCTGAAAGTGTCAAGGGATTTCCTGCTGTGTAATATAACAAAAAAGAAAGCTATGTACAACCCTTTTGAAACAGGTTATGAGTTTTCTGTACCAAAAAAAAAAACAATAGTCAAAAGGGGCACTAAGCAAAATAATGCCTATGATCTTATCATATTAAATGTACTAAATTGTGCTGAGATATAATGTGTGCCAAGAAAAGAAAGTGCAGTTGGCCATCCAGGCATGGTCACAAACAGCACTGCATTACAACAGAATGAGTATGTTTTACATCTCTAATAGGCTGTAGCAAATGGCTGTTTTGCTGTCCAGTGCTGCAGTTATGCAAAGTGAAAATTTATTTGAAATTTATGACTATACCTCAAAAAAGTGTTAAAACAGACGTAGAAGAGCAGATATTTTTTTAGTAAAAAAAATTATAACTTGTAAAAGATGCAGTGGAGTACAATAAAATGCCAATGATGACCAAGAAAAATTAAATGAGATGCTCTCTCCCAATACTGTACGACTCTGCAAGAGAAGGTTAGAGCATAAACTGAAAGTACAGAAATGCTGACGCAGCCAGAAAATGCAGTCTTGAGGGAGAGATCAGTAATAGAATGCTGGAACAGAAAGTTGCTAAAATGGTAACTGAATGACAGGTTTTATAAGGCTTTTAGATGCAACCTTGTAATGTACAGCTTAATTTATGATTTGCCTGGTGACCTACCATTGTGAAACATAGCTTAGAACTAGTCAGAGAAGGTCTGCTGTGGGTGGTTTCTGTGCAATTGCACTGTGTTTCTCATTCAGCATCAGTGGGAAAATGTAACAGGATTATAACAATACATAGATGATAGCAAAGTGTGGAACCATGGAGGAAGTAATGGGCATGTATATATTAAGGCATGAATATGTAAATGATATCTGTAAGGAGAAAAAAATATCAGTAAGGAGAAAAGATAGAATGTAGCTGACATGCAAAAAAATGTCAAGCAGAAGTTAATTTTCAGTTTAGTACTAAGTTTTTATAATTAATATAATACATTTATTTATTTATTTATTTTATTTTATTTATTTTATATTTGTTGACTGGGCTAGTCTAGCTGGATACATATCCATTTTCAGCAGAGGCCCGGGGAGAAAAGCTCCATGCACAAATACATTAAGGCATTAAAAACTTAGAAAAAAATGACTATCTTAAATTATACAGCATAATATGTAAAGAAAGTAAATTTTGTGAATACTGTACAGAGACATTAGAGTAGATTTTGGAGATAAACATGTCTTAATTCAATAGAGGGTTTACAAATATAATCAGGCAACAGTTAAACATAGTAATTAAGCATCAACATTCATTTGAGAGAAAAAATAAAAACCAATAAGTAAGAAAAAGAAAAATAGAGACCAGGAAGGACAAAATGCAGGTAAGAAGGGGTTAGTAGTTGATAGTCAGTGACTTTCAAGGTGGGGTATTTGTTATAAAGCATGAGATGAGTGGGGGGAGAAAAAGTGAAGAGTATTTTTCAATCAGGCTTTGAGCAGGGACAAAGCCATTGTCTTTTTAGGTAATGTTTGAGGTGATTCTTAAAGAGTTGTGTAGATGAGAGAGAAGTGAGTGTATTTGGAAGTTTATTCCAGATTCTACCAACAACATTGGAAAAGAGTGAATCTCCTGCTTTGTTATTAGATATATTGTTGGCAATCTGTAACTTATTAGCTGAGCGTAGTGTTGTAAGATTTTTGTATGGGGAGATCAGATTAGATAGGATGGGGGTGTTGGTGGGGTGGTGCAGAATTTTTTGTGCAATCAGCAGTTGATTGTATTGTAGTTGGTTTTGTAGTTCTAACCATTGTTCTACATTGTCAGTGGTATAAAAAATTGCTCTACCACTGGAAAGCAAAGTGGACTAGTTTAGTGCTTCACAGACCCACGGGGTTAACAGTGGGGCAGAACATACATGTAAGAAAGGTTATAGATTTGAGTACAGTTAGCATTAGACATTAACCTGTGAGTGATTTTTAGTGTTTTTTATTTCTTGTACATTAGACAGTAACTTGTGAGTGATTGTTAATGTTTTTTATTTCTTGTGCTGCATTTGGCTAGTAAACATGCATACAAATGAAGAGAAATAGACTGCGTGCCTCTCACTGCTGTGCTTGATTATAATTCATGGGTTACTTCACTGTAAAACCTTGTCACAGAACTGCACTTTACAGAAGAACCCTGCCTGCAGTGCCATTGCCAGTTATAATGCCATGGTCCATGACTGGGAGTTACAGTTCCAAACATTCAACTAAGATAAATTTCTGAGAGTTACAGGTTGCAGTATGCTTAAGTATAGTAGATGCGGGTGCAAGGTAGGCTTCAAAATTTGTACACATTTGTAGCTAATACACACAGCATATGACTTTCTAAACGTATACAGAATAAATGTTAATATAGCCAAGAGATTTTCAGTAACCTATTTTCACATAATTGCAGCTAATGATTCAGTCTGCAAATTATAATATAAAGGTACCTTAACACGAATGTAAATGTAGTAGCCTCATTAGTAAACAAAAATGTTTATAAACTGATTTTGAATATGCACCCTTTTTAAAAAAATGAGTGGTAGCAGTTTTGGTTTAATATTTAAATTTATTAAACTCACACAGTAAATAACCACATAACTATAATACAGTACTCATCTAAAAACTACAAATATTTAATGTTAAGCTAGATATAAATAATAATAATAAAAAACTAAAAACTAGGACATATAAAAACAAATATATAATCACAGATATTTAATATTAAGCTGGATAAAAACAGTAAAACTATAACATTTAAATGTCAGAATACAACATAAACCAGAATGACTGTACACGGTCCTAGTTTCAGACTTAGAGAACATGCTATGACCTTGTCATAGAGGGCTGTATGCTATATACTTTATGGATTTACACTTTGCTGGAGCTCTTTATTTATTTGTTTATTTGGTCTAGTAACCATGCATTTGGATTGCTTACACCCATTCTTGGAGCTACAGATGTTTTTGGCTAAAAAATATTCTAATATGGTAGTACACAAATGTAAATAAAAAAAGACATTTTAACAAGATGGATAAATTACAGAAAACAGTGTATGTATATTTACATCTACAGTGAGAGGAGGTCTAACAACTTGATGAGCCCTTTGCCTTTCTATATTTACAAATGTACAGTATGAGTTTATATAACGTAATACGGTAATTAATAGTGCTGGGAAGTCTGGAGGGGATGGGTGACAGATACAGCTGATAGGTGGCACGAGAGGTACAGTGGCCAGAATGAGTGGGAAAACTAGGAAGTTTAGAGATAGTTGGAAGAGCGAGTTAGGGAGCTGTGTGATGTGGGAGGGTAGAAGAGGGTATTGCATCTGTGTGGGGTTAATACTACAAAAGCAATATAAGGATGCAAATTGAGAGAATGAAGAGGTAATAAGCGCTGAGATCACCAATTTGCAGGAAGCATGTGCAGTTAGCAGAGGGTGAAGGTGCTCCAGTAGTGACTTTTTTGAATGTGACAACAGATGGTTGTTTATTTGGTTGGAATTCTATCCTGCAGACCCCACGTTTGAAAAAAAAAATGTCCTGTTGTATTACTGGAATGTTGTAATCTTTCCAGATTAGTGTGCTTGGCTTGTGGTTTCATTGTGGGTAGGGCATTTTAGCTGTTTTGAATTTATGTGATAATGGCTGACAGAAGCGTGCTGTTAATAGTACTTTAAGGAATGGCTGCTAATAGTATCATGACACTTTCTGTTATGGGGTAGGCTGTTTGTATTTGTCAGTAAGTGGCAATGCTAGGTGTCCGGGTTAGTGAGATTTATAAAATTACATATTTTGTATTGGGCTTTCTGAACAATTTGTTAGTGGGACTTTTTCCAAGTGGGATAAGAGACAGGCTGCATTCTAGTTGTAGCAGAAGCATGTTTTTTGTTATTTTTTTGTGCATTGTGGGTGCAAATAGCTTTGTAAATGTTAGTTTGTGAAAGGAAAACTTCACATTTGAGTTAAACGTGTTTTTTATTGCATGTTTGTTTCCTCAGCTATTTCAATGTTTTAAATCACTCTAGGTGCTTCTTATAAATTTCAATACATTTTTTACAAAGTGGCTGTCAGTGGGTCTGACATTAATGCAATCTTGTCTTACTGTCTTTTTGTCTCCTTCCCAGAATCCATGTCAAGTCTCCTTAATAAGAGTCATGGTATATGTAAGGGTGGTTCGTAGGTTTAGGTTCATAGGAGGTTTCTAGGTTAATGGTACTAGGGCCTTTACCAGCCTAGCCATGTAATACCCATGTTCCCTAACTGACCTTGGTTAGATGGTCATTATTCCCATAGCAAGTCTATGATTAGCATCGACTCCCCCTGTCCATGAGGGACATAGGTGCTATCCCCAGAGTGAATTTGCATCTCCCATCCAATTTTCTAGGTTGAACTTAAAAAAGGTCATTAAGGAGCTTTGCTTCACATGAATTGGGAGTTTATTCCAGAGGAATGCCAATCTCTGGGAGATATATGTATCTCTTTGGCATGTTCTGTTAATGTCACACTCTAGGTTGAGATCCCTGGGGTGAGCGACTCTTGTCCCATTTGATTTACAGATGTGCAGCATTTCCATTAGGGAAAGTCAAAGACCGCTGTCTAGGCCAGGCACAAGTCACCTGTCAGCAGCCTATAAGATACAGAGTACAGTGACAGGGCTTTTGGTCTTTTCACGTAGGTGATGTTTTGGATGGCCTGAATTTTCTTGCTGAGAAACCTCTGTGGTCTGTCCAACTGCTGCAGATGTTTGGTGAGGTACATGCAAAAGGGAGCATTGTAGTCTATCAGTGGTCTGATGAGGATCGAGTACAAAAGAGTTATAACATCCTTAGTCTTAGATGTGATGCCCTTACTTATAAGGTATGGAATGTAGAAGGGTTTGCCTACCACTATGGATATATGGCGATCAATGTTTAGATTGCTATCAATCAGGGTTCCCAAATTTCACACCACTGGGTTTGAGCTTAAGGGGGCACTGTCAGTATTGTGATTTGCAGGGAATTCCTCTTTGCCAATGGAATAATAATGCACATTTTTGTGTTTAGTTGTAGTCCACAGCTTTGGCACCAATCATTTGCTTGTGTTAGGGCCTTTTTTAATATGTTAATATTGTTGGGGGATTCAATGATTGCACCCAGTTTGCAATCATCAGCAAATTTAGTAAGCCGCAGACTATCTAGTTTCACTTGGACATCCGAGAAATAAATTCCAAACAAAAGATGGCCCAGCACAGATCCCTGTGGTATGCCAGTGGTAATGGGTCTAGTGGTAGAGGTGGAATGCCCAACTTTGACTGTATGCATTCTGTCGGTGAACCAGTTGGCTACCTATCTGACATAAGGGTTAATCCCCAGTTGGGAATGTTTCTCAATGATACCCGAGTGGAGGATTGTGTCAAAAGCCTTGACTAAGTCAAGAAAGGCATTATGTACTGTTTTGAGTTCATCAAGGGCTTTGGTGACATTTTCAAAGATGTCCACCAGGTTTAATAAGCCCAATTTACCTTTAATGAAACCAAACTGGGTTGGCTCAAGAGTGTGAAGGTCACCTATGTCTTTGTTGATAAAGTCCATGATGATTCTTTCCATGACATCACAGATAAGACTGGTTATACTTATGGGTCTAGAGTTCCCAGGGTCAGTTGATGGGCCCCCTTTGTGCAAGAGGATTACTGTTGTTGTTCACCACTCTGCTGGAGCAAAGCTAGTGCTCAGACTGTGGTTAAACAGAGTGCCAAGTGGTTCCACTAGATCTTGTTTTAGATTGCTTAGTAAGCAGCCCAGGATGTTATCTGGTCACATAGAGGCCCTGTTTTTGGCCTTGGAGAGAGTGGATATGACCTGCCCTTTGGAGATACTAGGCAGAGAACTGGTGTCAGGTATGCTTTGGGGTATAACTGGTGGGGACAGGGTGGTTGAAGTTTGCACCAAGTCTGTCAGCTAGCCAGTTGGAAGTTTCCTCAGGTTCAGTATGAATGGTGTTGTCCACTACAAGTTCAGCACATAACTGGGCATACCCTTTAAGATTTTGGACATAGCTAAAGAATACCTTATGTTTGTCCTTAGGGATGCTAATTTAGCTTTGACATTAGCTTTAGAGGACTTTACAAGATATCTGATTTTCTTGTTCAAGCTGTGGAGGGTATTCTTCTTCTGCTGAGTAAGTTCCTCTTGCTTTTATATATCAGTTTCTTCCTTTTGTTACATAACCTGTTTATAATTGAGTGTGATGATGTCTTCCTAGTTCCTTGAGATATAATAATAATTGTGAGATAAAGACATCTTATACACCTTCCGTTGCTGGAGTACTGGAATTTTATTCCTGACTGATCATCATATACATTTCTCTTAGAGCATGGTATAAGCTATTCAGAGCTACTTTGCAGCTCCAGCTAAAGAAAGTAGCTAAATTCCAGGCTTTTTCAGGGATTTTAATTTTTGTAGTCCTACACTGTGAGCACTGACAGACCATCACCCACACTCTTCCTGAGGTGTCAAAACTCTCATTGCAATCCATGAACCCATTAATCAACATTTCAAAGAAGTAGTCTTGCTACTCACCAGTGTCTGCTGCAGTAGAAAGATGTTTAATTTGTTTTTGTTATCCTGAATATTGGAGAGATGTGCTTGTCATTTTTACTCAAAAGTATTTTACAAGCATAGTGCAAAAAAATATAACTATCTGTTCTTGAATTTATGTTAGAAGATTTTTTTTTAAGCGGGGTCACAAATGTCTCCCTACATGACATTTTCCCACCTCTGTTGCAGTGCTCTCTCTTGGTCTGTTATACTGCAGCATGCTAATACTTCATCAAAACCATGACAACGTAGTAATTCTCTGTGTAAGACTAATACTACTTTTTATAAAACTGCTGCTGTTACAGAAAACACCACTTATAACTAAACCACTATATAGAATATGTGGTCAGTTATTAGAGTTGCCATTTTTTTAATGCCCAAAGTGGGACATTCTTATTGAAATGTGATTGTGCAGGACAACCAAAACCATCATCAAATGAAAAATAATTATTTTCATCTCAGTACCAAAATAAAGACTGTGTGCCTTCGTTGAAGGTTGTGTGTCAGGGCTGGTAACTCGGCACGTAAAAATCCACTAACAAACATTAGCGGACCGGAGTTCCACTGTGGCAACCCCTAACCGGGATAAGCCGAAAGACACAACAACAACCAAAATAAAGACTGTATGAAACAAAAGAAAGAAACTTTTGCAGAAAAGAGGAAAATCCCAGGATACAAAAAACTCCCTTACCAGCCTCACTAAGAAGCTGAGATCCCTCATAAAATCCTCCAAAGCTAGTTACGAAAATAAAATTGCCAAAGATTCCAAAGACAGCCACAGGGCATTCTATAGCTATGTCAAGAATCTAAATGGCAATGCTCAGAACTGCTCTGAACTACAACAGAATGGGATTAAATATACTGAGCCCAAGAATATTGTCAATATCTTGGCAGATCGATTCAATGCAAACCTCACCCCCCTCGTACCCCCTAAAGGGCCCATCTCAATACCAAAAGATTGCCAAATTCCAGTAATAATGGCCACACAGGTAAAAAACGCACTCTCCAAACCTAAGAATACAGCATCTATGGGACCAGATGACATCCCAGGCTGTGTACTACATGAACTACAAAATGAACTGGCACCTCACCTAAGTGTCACGTTTAATCATAGCCTACCTCGGGCTTCATACCACTGAGTGGTGCACAGCTACATTTATCCCACTCCACAAGGGGGAATCCACCTTGGATCCTGGGAACTACCGCCCCATCACTCTGATGAGCCTGATCTGCAAGGCCATGGAACGTATTATCATGGAACTTATAAACAAAGACATTGGCAACCTTCAAACACGGGACCCCATGCAGTTTGGGTTCGTGAAGGGCCGATATTGTCTCCTGAACCTGATTGACTTCTTTGAATCAGTCTCCAGAGCCCTGGACAAGGGCTAGGTGGTCCACACAGCCTATCTGGACCTTGCCAAGGCCTTCAACACCATCCCCCATTCTGGAATCATAGATAAACTTACTAAGCTGGGCATTAATCCCTACATCACTCGATGGGTTGCCAACTGGGTTACTGACAGAAACCACACTGTAAAAGTAGCTGACTCCAAATCCAGCTCCAGACAAGTGACAAGTGGAGTACCTCAGGGTCCAGTCCTGGGACTGCTCTTGTTTGGCATCTACTTCTCTGAAGTACAGGCCAATACTAAGGGACTCTGGCTAACAAAGTTCGCAGATGACTGCAAACTAGGAGCCATTATTGAATCCCCAAATGATGTGGATATTCTACAAAAGTGCATTACAGAAACAGATGCTTGGTGCCAGAGCCATGGGCTCAAGCTCAATGCCAAGAAATGTATAGTTATCCCCTTTGGGAAAAAACATGTACCCATGAATTACCACATAGGTGGCAGTACACTAAACACTGAAAGTGTGATAAGAGACTTAGGGACACAGGTTGAGAGTGGTCTCACCTTCAGTAACCACATCGCCACAACAGTCAGGAATTCTTTCTATGTGGCACACCTCATCACTAAGGACTTTTCATCCAGAAAAAAGGAGGTCATTGTCCCACTGTACTCATCCCTCATTAGACCCATTATAGAATACAATGCCCCGTTTTGTACGTACCTCACAGGACATCTGCAACAACTGGAAATGCCACAGAAATACCTCAATAAAAGAATCACAGGCCTAAAGCAGATGCCCTATGCTGACCGTCTAAAAAAACTCCACCTATACTCTGTCGCATATTGTCTACTCAGAGGCGATCTCTGCTTAACATACAAGGCCATGTCAAACCCAGAGCTGTTGGACATGCTACACTTAAAGAAATCCCAATCCCTCAGACACACACGCTCCAGGGATCTAAACCTTGTCATCACAATGAACAAAACATGCTGGAGAGATAGGTTCCTGACCCAGAGACTCCCCAGACTCTGGAATAGACTGCCTATACATGTCAAGTAGAGTGCCTCTTTGGCCCTCTTCAAATGGAACCTTGATGATTGGATGGGAGATAGGAAATTCACCCCAGGGATCACGTCAGTTGCCCTGCTAGACAGGGGTCCAGGGAAGTAAATACTGTGGGAAGAAATAACCAGGGAGTTGTTATGGCAAGGCTTGTATAGGCCCTAGGGTCAGTAGCCTAGTACCAACCTGTGAACCTATGATGGCTTAAATATAGTATCAAAGCTTTCTGTGACCCATAGAAAAATGTCAAAATTTTTTTTGTAAAATATCAAGACATTTGCCATATTTCATGTTGTCCCCCCCGCATGACAGAATTGTCCAAATCAGTATTGCTAAATCAGAGCGATACCGGTGGTAACCCTTTTAACTAGGTACTTTGATACTGTTTTTCATCTTCTCAAAAATAAAGGCAGTTGAAAACAGTTTCATGATGCATTTTTTTAAATAGCATCTGCTGTCCTGCTGACATCTGTAGAACTAATGGCCTATGTAAGATAGTGGGCAGTATCTGACAGGGAGAACTACAATTTTCCCTATGTCTGTGCTATGCCATGCATAATGGTCAAGGTAATTTCTACCCATGCACAAGGTACAATGTTCAGTCCTGACCTCCAGACAATGCTGTTTGGAGTTTGCATGTTTTCCCCTGTGTTTCTGTGGGGTTTAGCCATCTCTGAAAAACATACTGAATGTTTCCATCTCAAACTCACCAAAGAATGCAGCTGTGGGTAGTAACTCGGACTCTTCATGGTGCCCTATCAGGGGAAGTGTCCTGTATAAACTAAATTATTTAGGCATATCTTGTGGTGCACAGTATCCTCATGACAAGAAAATACAGATCACAGACTGTGTGCCATGACAAAGCTAGCCATTCAATGGTGTAAAATATGGCTCTTGGTGATTTAGTCTTGTTGACTAATTTCATCAAATGGGCATGGTTATTTGCTCATGATAAGTGGGTTGAGGACCTAGCCTACTCTGACCTACACCAGTCCCATGCTAACAGTGGAAGGGTTGTGTGCATGCACCTTTTGGCCACTATGGGTGCCCACCCTGAAGTCCAGCAGCCCTGGGTCGCTAAGCTAGTGGCCAGTCAGTGTCCAGTTGACCAGCTTAGTGTAACTCTGATAGATCTGTCAAGCAAAAGCTGGACATAAAACAAATCAATCTGCTAAATATAAACTAAGAATTGCTATACTCAATGCATGTTCACTGACGGGACATAGCTTGGAAGCGCACAACATGAGAGTAAGGGGCGGCTGGACATCCTATGTATCCAAGAGACAAGATTTAAGGGCAGTGCAGCAAAGTCATTTGACTTGGGATTCAGAATGTACTATTCAGGAGGCAGACAGGCTAGAAATGGTGTGGGAATTGTGGTGAGGGAGAGGCTTCAGAAAACAGTGAGGGATGTCATTAGAATTAGTGACTGACTCATGGCAATTAGACTCCAGCCAAACGATAGGGCAGGGGTGTGATGGTAAAGAAAAGAGTGTATCCAGACAGCAGTTGCAGGACCTGCTAGATAAAGCAGCACATGCATTGGTGGTAATAATAGGTAACTTGAATGCACATAATGGGACATACAGGATATGAAGATTATAGGTTCATAGGTTAGTACTGGGCTAATTGCCCTTGTGAGCCATTTTAAGCCTAGCCAATTATCCCTTGTGAGACTCAAACCCTGTACCTTGTGTTTATAAGGCAAACACCTTAACCATTAGGCCACCCTCCAGAATTAAAGAAGGAAAGGACATTCTAGACTTCTGTCTGGCAAATGGCTTGATAATAATCAACACATGGTTCATAAAGAGACACAGGTACAAGATCACATGCAAGAGTCACTAACATGCAACTCAGGTAGACTTTTTCCTTCAAAGAAAAGGGAATTGGGCTAGAATCAGTGATTGCAAAGTCATCCCTTGTGAAACAGTTGGCCCACAGCATAAACTACTGTTGTCACAATCAGCTGCAAGCAGTTGTCAAAGAAGGCTCTAAGTTCAACAGAGACCAGGCTGAAGACCTGGAAGTTGACTGGAGAGAAAGCACAGCAGTTCAAGCATTACATGGGGCTCTAACACCTCAGGGAGAAGAGAAAACAGGTGGAGTTGAAGAAGAATGTCAGCACCTCAAAACAGCATCTGTGAGGACTACAGAACAGATATGAGGTTGAGCCAGGTATGGAAATAAGGTACATAAGGAAAGCTGGTGATGAAATGTAGAAGTCCAGGAAGTCATCAGAAGAAAGGAGTACAGGAAAATGTATGAAATAGAAAAGATGGATCAGGCTAAAAAGGAACACTGGTTAGCTAACAAAGAAGCCAAGAAATGAGTTGCAAGAGCAAAAAATATGGCTTCACAGGCACCCTACCAGCTTCTTGAAAGTGAGTCAGTGATGGCACAAAGAAATTATTTCAGGTTACAAGGCAAAGACAGAAAGATAAAGAAGATAGTCAGACACCCTTCGTAAGGGATGCCAGCAGTAACAACCTTCTCATCAGTCCACAGGACATCAAAAGTAGTTGGAAGAAGTACTTCCAACAGCTTCTGAATGAAGAAAACCCCACAGAAGCTGTATTGCTCCAGACACAGACTACGATGAGAGAAAAGAAGGAGCCCACCATAGAAGAAGTAAAAACAGGACTAAAAATTGAAGTCAGGGAAAGCAACAGACCTAAGGCATACTTGATAACAATAATTGAGGTCATAACTGAGGTCACAGTAGATATGGTAAAGATGGTAGGTGTGATAAGGGAGAAATGTCTCCTGAGGATACTCATAGCAGCATGGAAAGAAAGGCATATCCCAGATGACTGAAGGATAAGCATACTAGTTCCAGTGTTAAGAACAAAGGGGACATGCACACCTGTGGGCAGCACAGGTATCACACTCCTTGTACATTGCATGAAAGCTCTGGACAGCATGATTGATAAATACACAGACCAGTAGAAGGTACGATGGGAGACAAGCAGCTCTGATTCAGATCAGGGTGCAGCACAACTGACCCAATGTTTGCAGTGCGACAGATAGTTGAGAAGAAGCTAGAGATGAGGTAAGAGTCCAATGACAAGGTCAAAAGAAAAATGATTTAGGCAGTATTGTGGTGGTTTGAAGTCTCAGAAACATTAGTAGAATTAGTGCAGGCTATGTACAAGGACCCAATGACTCAAATATGAAAAGTGTTTGGTCTCACAGGGGGCGTTCCCAGTGGGAGTGGATGAGCACCAGGGTTCAGCTCCGAGCCCACTGTTGTTCATACTGATGATGGACTACATTAGCAAACAGGTTTGAGGAGACAGATAAATAAAGCTGCTGTATGCAGATGATGCAGCATTACAGGCAGACTCTGAACAAGAACTTCAGAAAAGTATACGGGAATAGAATGTAAAACTGAAGGCATATGGGATTAAACTGAGCACAGATAAGACAGTTGTACTGGCATCAAATAGTTTAGATCAGATGAAATTGAGAATTAAGATAGAAGGGAAGATAGTAGAGCAGGTTAACAGCTTCAAGTATCTGGGAAGGTGGTGGAAGAGAAGGGAAGTCTGCAGGAGGAGGTCAAACCTAAAAATCAGAGAAGCTGCAGCCAACTGACACAGAGTGTCAAGTTTAGTATATGAGAGAAGAACGCCAAAGAAGCTAAAAAGTAAGGTGTACAAAACCAGTGGTGTGATCAGTATTACTGTACGGTACAGAAACCTGTGCAACAGAGCAGTTGAGAAAGGTTGAGGTGATGGAGATGAAGTGCCTGAGAAGGGTGGTAGGATGCACACTGGGGGACAGACAAAGAAATGAGGACATAAGATCAGAAGTCAAACTCCAATCGCAGAAAAGGTAAAATTAAACATATTATGGTGGTTCAGGCATATGTGCTAAGAGCAGAAGACAATCTTGTGAAGAAGATTTGGGACAGACAGGAAGAAGATAAGTTGAAACAAGAGCATCAAGCAAAGAGGTGGACAGATTGTGTGAGAGAAGACCTGAAGCAGTCAGGCATGAGTGTCAAAGAAGGCAGGAGATTGGCACTGAATAGAGAGAAATGGTGACAGTCGACACGACACCCAGACCCCATGTAGAAAATGGGAAAAGGGGGGGTGATGATGATGATGATTTGCTATGGCATGCAGAAACAAATCCACATGCCAAAGTATGTGAGAAGTTAAGCTTAAAACAGTGGGTAGGCTCTCCCTCCTTTTGATTCCAGAGCAAGGAAATGAAAGTTTTATAGAGTAGAGGTAGGTTTCCGATACCTAAACAACACTGGAACAATATTGTAGGGTGAAAAACATCCAGATGGTTGAGTTAAACAGTTGGAGAGGGCGAACTTTTACCTTAAGGACCTTTTGTGATAATTGTTTCTATATGATTGGTGAAGGAGAGTTTTTGATTGAGGTACATGCCTAGCTTTTTATACGTTTGTACAGGGTAGGTTTTAATATTCCATGGTTCTCTAAGATTTGATAGTTTACTGTCGGAAAGGGAATGCAGTGATCCAAATATTATAGTATTTGTCTTTTTTTAGGATTAACTGTATATTTGTAGGTATAAAACCAAGAACAGAGGAGAAATTTGGATTCGTAGAAGCTTTTGAAGATTAAGATATATTTTATGCTACAGTGAGTAAAAAAGGTAATTTGCATACATGATCATCATAGGTTGTTGTAGACCAGTATAAATAGAGTTTATGAGCAAATACAACAGAATGGTGCCCCAAGTGGAGCCCTTTGGGTTTCAGATGCTCATCATTAAGTATATTATTATTTGTCTATTAGGTACATAGCTTTTAAACCATGTTACAGCTGTGGTTTCAAAGCTTGTAGAAATCATAATCCTCTCGGTCAAAGGCTTTACATAGACCCCTGTACACGGTACCTGTTTGATCACATTTATCAGAGTAACTATAGATGAAGTGTGTGGCTTTCTAGTGCAATGTTAACTTATTAAATGCTGGATGCAAACCATGTTAGCCATTGTTTTAAATAATCTTTAGTGAAAGTTTCATAACATAACAATACATCTGAATAGCAAATTTGGTGAAACAACAGTACATTATAATGTAAAAATTCACACAACATTCCAACGAAAGAATGAGAAAAAGAAACCCTACCCCCTTCTCCTCATCCCAACAACCATGCAAAGTATACATAACTAACTACTAACTATGCACAGAATGACTTAGTAAACTAGACTAACTTCAGAGATGTAGCGGATTTCTCTTACTATTAAAAAGTTCAGGTTTCACAGTTCCTGTAATTAAGCAGATTTGTCTTATAAATACTAAATTTCTACTCAATTACAAATTAACCCATAAAAATTATATTAAAATTATTGCAAATTTTAATTGAAAATAAACTGTTATCAAGAGCATACAAACTAGTATGTAATAACAAATTTATTATATGACTGGCCATTAATATTCAAAAAGGAGCACACTGATTGGTCAGTCCAACCAGCGTGCCTGTTGTAAATCCAAAACTATACCAATGGAAGAAGGTCCGGTCTCCCAGACTTTTTTCCATAAATATATCCAATAAAAAAATTACTTTACTTTCTTTTTTAAATAAATTTACAAAACCGAAGACCTCAAATGAATGAAGGAGATGACACAGAGAAAAATAAAAGGATAATCAGGTACATTATTCAAAACCAAAGAAACATCCCTGATTATCCTTTCATTTTCTCTGTCCCATCTCTCCCAAACATTAAAAGGCTCCCAGTTTCTTTTTTCTTAATTATTAAAAAAGGCAATGGAGATCTTCCTTTCACCATTGTTTCATTTACACAGCACTCATGTACCGGGTAATCATGGGAATGCATGTCCCATATGCATGTGCAGTATGTCAGGAAAGCCCCAGGGTACCAGTGAAAACATGGAAGAGCACCATGGTGCCATTATGCAAAAACATTATTTAACAAAAGTAACTTTTCTTTTTCTTAAATAATGTCATTATATAATAGCAATAAATGACTCTGTGGTGTGGTATATTGAAGATTTACCATGGTTGGTTTTATTTAATCACTTTGGCTTTGCCCTCATGATTAAACCACTCCAACCATGGGTAAATCTTGAATATAACACACTGATGTTGTCGGTTATTGCTATAATAATAAATACTTATACTCCCAATATTGGCACTTCCAAGGTCTAAATTCTAATTTGGTTGACCATAAAAACATCAACCTAACTAAGTCAAAAATTTTCCCCTGTTAAAAATTATATTGTACACAATTAATGATAACTAATAATGCTTATTTGGTGCAGCGGTTAGCATTGTCGCCTCACAGCAAGATGTTATGGCCAGAGTCAACAGGCACTGAAACCACAGTAGCCACACTTCCCTGATTGATTGTCTTGTCCTCCACTTGTCCAATATCTGTGGTATCATTGGAATGGGTAAGTGTAGGCCTACAAGCTGTGTCCGATGGAATTGCAGGGGATAGCTGTATGTCAACCTCGGTGTCAGATTCAACCTCTGCACTCCTCAACTGTGCCTCTGTTTGGCCACCATCATCATCATTGGAGTCTGCTGATACAGTGACATTAGGTGGCAGAGGTCTCTCACTTCCACTGTCATGATCACCTGTGAGGAAAAGCAACAAACACATAAAAAATTAATACCTACACTACTATAGTCCAATATATGCTAACAAAATAACAGTGGTGCCACTATTACAGACAGTACAACAATACACAAAATGGGCCTGACATTAACATCACACACTGTAATATTTCTTTAAATTGCTCAGCATATCTGTTATAAAAATATTTGGCTTACCATCTGCAGATGAAATTCTACCTCTGCAAGCCAGATGGTCCTGGAAGAAGTTAAGCAAAAATTAAGGATAACATCATCACAATTAACAGTTACACAGGGGGTAATACTGTTACCCCTTTATATGTCCATTAACTATACTTTAAAAAAGAACTTAGTTTTCAGCTCCAATGTAAACTAATCAATCAGAATGTGCTGTTAACTGCAGCAATCTTCAATTCCCCCCCCCAAAATTCTTGTGACACAGTAGTAGCATACTGATTTCAGTTGTTTTACTATACAGCAGTATTCAACTGTTGAGACAACAGAGCCTACCTGGAAGCCCTCTTGAGACATGCTGGCAGTCCCTGGCACTGTTACACCAATGTCCAGTACATGCTGTTCTGCACTGTCCTGGGAGATGTCTGGATCCCTGGCAATGACCAGGAACTCTTCATTTGGTGATAGGGTGGCTTCATAGCAGACCCTCCCCTGGTAACCATCTGGTCACAGCCCACTGCAGTTGCTGTTCTCTGTGCAGATGTAATCATGTCAGTGGCACTATGGTGCACCTGCTCATATGTCCTGCTGTGGCCACCCACAGCATTCACATCCTCCACAATCTGGTGCCAAATTTCCATTCTGCATGCCATGTCTCCTCATCATCTTTCAAGCAGGAAGGCACCATGTTGCCAAAAGGCATACACTATCACCTGATTTTCAGCATCAGTGAAGGGTGGTTTCCAAGGATTGACATGCCTGGATGGCATACTCCTAGGTGTCCTAAAAAACAACAGAAGGATAATACTAATAAGTATCACATAAGTACAAAATAACTGTTCCAAGATAAAAGAGAAAATGTAGCATCTCATTATTACCCACTGGAGAAACATAGAATAGACCAGAGATGTGAAATATGAACAACAGACTGGATGCAAAGAAGAGAGTAACTATAGCTATATATCCTTGCTTGTGCCATAACAGTAAGTCAACTTTGCTCCTTCCCCAATAGAACAGGCAAATGATCCATGCCACTAACAAACCATCTTTGAAATGCTAACAGTGCTATGAAAGAAACTGTCCCTGAAAAAAATTGTACATATTTATCATACAGCATTCCATTTTCATGTATTGGCAATCATGTATGTGAAATGCCTTGACAAACATGCCCATAGCATCAGTACACTTCTAACTAATACATACAGATAAACGTGTAAAAGCCATTGCTTCAGATTTATCTTAATTACATTCCAGCATATGCAGTATGTAACTGGAAAAATGCAAGGATACCTTCTGAAGTTCAATAATCTTCTGTGCAGATATATCCTAAGAAGTAGCTTGTGTTCAGTCTTCTCCACATAAACAAATCTCCTCACCCTCAGTTTGCCTAGCTACACAGTTGCTTTTTTATATGGTGTAGTTTTAGGGCTATCAGCACTGTGATGATGCAAATGAGGTGTGAACTGATCAGAACTGTTGAATCCCAAATACTTGGATCTGTGTAGGACATGCAAACATAGCCCAGATACTCCCTCAGTGTTTCTTTTTAATGGATTGCAACTGTGAATGATTACTGGTTGGGAGAAGGAAAACAACAGCACTGCAGGCTGCCTTGCATCCAGTGGGTGAGTCAAGTTAGATCTACAAAGTGTTAGATGTAAGGTTGGAAATGTAACTAAGTAGCACACAATTCACAGGTTGTGCTCAGTAACATCAAACCTGCCCTTCATTTGTTGGCAACTGCATATGATATTATTTCCAGTTAATATCCTCACGCATTTTAAGGCCAATGAAATAGAATGGCTTACACACTGCATGCCTCAGATTGCTGGTCAGATAACTGAAGGATGACCAACAAACACAGAGAGGTAACACACAGCTGAATATTTGCAAGCAATAATTATAACAGGTTGTGTGGTCACTAAGTGCACTACATCCAAATATAATAAATGTACAAATAACAGTTGTATGGTTTCCTATTACTGTAGATGATGTTGCAATTGGTTGTGTGCAGAATGATTTTAATTCCTTGCTACAAAGCTGTGTTTGTGGCAAAGATGGATAAGTCACCCCTCCTGTGTTCTGAAGTTTTATTGGAGTGAGAGTTCTGTAGACATATCTCATGTGAACCACTATTTTCTAGTGTATATGTCATAAACTGATTTTCATCATTTCAACTATTTATCCCTTTTTTGTCTTTTTCCCTTTTCTGTCCTGGTTTTTTATTTGTTTTTATTTTTTTATTTTATTTTATTTTTTTTGTGGGACAGTATTTGCATGATGTGGTGCTTATAACAAACATGGGAAATAGAGAAATAAATGTCTGATTTGGTTGTGCTTACCTCATTTGCACAAAGCGCAGCAGTGCACAAACTGGACAAATGGACCACCCAGGAAGCAGATAGGACCCAGCTAGCCAAAAGTAGAAACTGGATACATTCCGTTAAGTCTATTGGGCACTGCAGAAACCCACTAATCGGCCTTGCATGGCAGTTAACAGAGAGACCTTAACAATGAGTAATAAATTAGGAAAAGACAGCTAGTTAGTCTTGAGGCAACAGGTGTAAGTGTAGGGATGGTGTACATATGGTTCTAGGTTCTAGTACAGAGTGTGCAACATTTTTTTACTGTTGTGACATCGCAGTTAATAGCAATAAACTGAAAATAGACAACTATTTCAACTTTCTTATGGCAACAGGTGTAAGTGTAGGAATGCCATACATATGGGCCTGGGTTCTAATACAGGACATTCCATACACTTTTACTTTTATTTCATGTCCCATTATATTCACTCTCACTTATAACACTTTAGCTAGTAGAGCTGATATTAATTATACGTATGATGGAGGAGGCACTATTATTATTTCAGATTCACCTTTAAATTGCAGTTATTGCATTCCTCACTGCTTGGCACTGCTGCTCTCCTCTTACCATTGTGCAAACTCTGGTGTGCGCACTTCAGTAAATGCGATAATTGGAACTGGTGGGAAAGCATCAGTCTTCATTGTTCTAGGTCTGCTGGTAGACATGGCTGGAGTTAGTGGGGAATGTGCCAGGTTTAGGGCACATAGGTGGGGTGTCCAGGAGTCCAGGATATTTATTGGACTGCTAGAAAAGCACCATAGCCAAAGACTTCTGCAGGGTGACTATACTGGCTCCCAGTACAATTGTGAAGCTTAGAATAGTTTAGTTCAGGCTGTATCCAGTGCCACTGGTATTCTGTGTACTGGAGAACAATGCATGCATCATTTTAATGACCTACAGATGAGGAAGAAAGATACTCTCAACAGTTGACTGGAGGAATATACGACTGTGGACATTCCACAGCTGTGTATGTATCAACTAAAGAGAGTATGTGTAGAACTTAGAAAGCTGAATATAGACAAGACTAGTATGCATAATGGTCATCGGTTTTGTTTTTTTTTTCTCCAGCTGCCAGAGATCATGAATTCAATGTCCATGCCCACATGGGGAGATTGGAGAAACTGAAGTAAGCAAGTGGTATGTATGCAGCAGAAGAGAGAAGTGTTACTGTAGCATTAAAAGTCAAAGATAGCTTTTAGGTATTGTGTTTTTATTTATTTTTATTTATTTGACATTTGTTTATCGGGGAGGTCCAACTGGACTACAAGTCCATTTTCAGTGGTGGCCCGGGGAGAAAAGCTCCTAGTACAATAAAACAAGTGGCAGTAAATGCAATTTATGAAAGAAGCATAACAAACTGCCTAAGAGCATAACATTGCTATAGTTAGCACATAACAATAATAAATAAAGCCTTCAGAGTATGTATGGGCTAGTAATAATGGGGCCCATGCATATAACTGTAAGCAAAGTGCAAAGTCATGAGTAATACAATTCTGTCAAACCTAATTTATTAGAACAGTTGTCAGCTATTTGTTGTACATAGAAATATAATACATATGGAGAAGTAAACCATGGTTGGGTGTAAGGATGGGGTAGGAGAAGAGATATGTAGTGTAAGAGAGTAAGGAGTAGTGCCCTAGAGTTGTATCATATTCAGCATGCATATAACAACTGTAAAAACAAGTATGCATGCATTAGTCTGTAGCGCAAACAAATTGTAAGAGTCCAGTATTAGACTGTAGTCAGAGGTTGTGGGTTCAACTACCACAATTCACAACAATATCATGCTATTATTTCTTCAATAATATTTAATTTAATTTAAAACCTCTATACAAGTGACACAAATGCCCTTCTGTAAACTGTAATCTGTATAACTGGAACACCCATATGTGTACTATATGCACATTTCAGTGACTACTTGCAGCAATCTTAAGTACAGTGTGTATCTGTTAGGAGGTACACTTAAATGTAAAACTTAAGAAAATAAAGTTGTATATTTGTATTAATGCACTGTATGTCACATATGATGGTACTAATCTTATCTATTTTTTCTGTCACCCCAAACCTTATCTCTCTTCTTTCATTTTCATTATTTTTATTTTTGTAATATTTTTTTACTTGTATTATTTGTTGTCAAAATGAGTCCATGTCATCCATGTGTACCACATCATTAAATGCTCCACAGCACAGCAGGGTAGGTCAGCCCCAGTGGATCAGCCTAACCAAGCTCCATCGACTCCAGCACAGATGCCTGTCACGTCTGGGAGCCATTCTGCCAGCACTGCCTCTGCTGCACCTGCACTACCTGCACCCTCAGGTAGTCCTACCCCAGAGGCTGGTTCAGTGGTACCCTCCAGGAGCAGGTCATCACACACAGCAAGTTGCCAGGGATGGTGTGTAGGGCAGTACACCACAGCACTGGTGCACACCTATGCCTGATGGAGAGGCTGCTCTCTCTCTCATGTTCCAAAGTAGTAGGAGGAGGAGGCATCAAGCACTCCAGCCATCTGCAGAATAGATGTGAGAGTGATGACAGTCCAGAGGATGAAGACTCAATTCTCACTGTCTTTAAGCTTGATGGCTGTGAGCCTAGCTTGTCCCCACCGTCACCCTAATCATGGTGCCCCCCAACCTTTTGTGGCCATCACTGTCCCTGTCTCTTGTCTGGTTCATCTTGTCTGTCTGCAATTGTTTCCTCATCTACCCAACTTACCAGACCCATACATACATATGTCCCTTCCCCAACATTTCTCTCTGTCTCAAATAGAAAATAAATGGGCAACTGTCCCAAAAAAATTGTCCCATACATAGCTCTCCGTTTCACACACATGTCATCTTAGCACACTTCATTTGGTCCAGTTGGCTATACAACAATATTGCATTGTTGTCACTCCTTTCTCTGGAGGTGACAGTCCAAATTCAACTAATACTCTGCTTATTACTTTTTACAGTTGAAGAAATGGATAGCTATATTTTTGTACCTCACTCCTGCACATTCCTGTATTGCTTTCCCTTTGTTCTCCCCTCTGTTTGAAAGCCCTATCTAATAATATGTCACATATTTACAACAGAGCCAGGTGTTGCCTCCCTGAAGCACTGCAAACCTGGTGCTCATTACCTTTTTCACACATATATCACCTACACTAAATAAATTAATATGTTGTATGATATGCAATGCCCATCAGTCTTGCAACATGCATAACTAGAACTATTGACCCATAGGCCTAAACAGCCTTATCTGCAAGGCTATGGAA
>NC_056744.1:1695629052-1695670777 GCF_019279795.1 Protopterus annectens | reverse complement strand
CAATGGTACATGACATCAGTATTAAAGCAAAAAAGGGGATAAGCAATGCCCCATAGCTTACTATTCATCACAGTTAGACCCAGTGGTGCAATCTTTGCCTCACTGTGTACAAGCAGTAGTTGAGCAGCAATGGCAGTACAGGCTTCAGCCTCAGTGGTGTTATTCCACCCTCTCACATTGAGAATGCCTCATGCAGTTGCAATAATTCTGCACAAGAAAAAGTTGCATACCTTTCTCCTGCTAGACATCTTTCATGTATGACCATACTGCTGAGTCAACCTCATATAAACAGTTAGCTTTACCTAGACAAGATCTTACAGATATGCCCTTGGATAATGCTGAGGTGACATATTACGTGGATGGCTCATGCAGAAGGGGTCCTACAGGGAAAAATCTGGTGGGGTATGCAGTAGTTACAGACACTAAAAATTTAGAAGCACAAACTTTGCCACACAACTTGTATGCTCAAGCAGCAGAACTGGTAATTTTGACAGGAGCATGTATTTTAGTAAAAGGCAAAAAAGTAAACATATATACTGATAATCAGTATGCTTTTCTACAGTGCATGTGTTTGCACAATAATAAAGAAAATAGAGGATGATTACATCCAGTGAAAACCTATTAATCATGCAATTTATTTTGGAGCTATTAGAATCTATTCAGTTGCCTACCAAAGTAGCTATTTGTAAATGTGTAGCTCATACAAAACAACAGGATAAGATTTCAAAAGGTAATGCACGAGCTGATGCAGCTGCAAAGCAAGCAGCCTCAGACTCAGAAACTTTATTTTTAAATGAAAAATTACAACCCTTTGAGATTTTAGATTTAGACATGTTAAAAACAATGCAAATGCTTACTACAACAGCAGAAAAACAAAACTGGGTAAAACAAGGTGCAATTTTTAAGAATGGACTGTACATTTCCAAAGGAAAAAAACAATATTACCGTCTAATTTATTTAGATATGCAGCTTTGTTGAGCCATGGGCAGAGCCATGTCTCAACAGGGGGGATGGTACAGTTAGTAAATAAAATATTCCAAACATATGGATACATAAATTATACAATAAAATTTTGTGCAGCTTGTCATACTTGTAACAAGCACCATGCACAAGGAGCATTTAAAACAAGCAAGGAGTTTCCTACACCACCATATCCATTCCATACTATTTGTATGGACTCCATAGAGTTGAATAAATGTGAAGGAAAAAATACTGTTTAGTGATCATAGATATGTTTTCAAAAAATGGGTAGAAGCTTTTCAACCAGGAATCCGAGATGCGGCAACAGTGGCAAAGAGCCTAAGTAAAAATAATTCGTTGGCATACGGAAAAAGAATCTATAAGAGTAAAAATAGGACCGCATTTTTGTCAATCAGACAATTCAACAACTTGGGAGATTTTTTTGGGATTTCCTTAAGTCACTATTACTTACCACCCGCAGTCAGCAGGACCCCAATTGGAGAAGTCTAAATGGGATTAAAACAGTTAAGAGGATTAATAGGTAAGACTCAAAAGGTGGTTTACTGCTGTTTACCTCTAGCATTAGCGACATGAAAACAATGGCACAAATGTAAGGGTTTGATCCTTTAAAGTAATATTTGGAAGGGCATAATGTATTGCCTCAAATAAAAGTTCTCATGCCTGCAGGGAGCTGGAGGCTGACAGTTCACTAGCTAATTATGAAAACTGCTTATAAATAAATCTGTTTTTGCAGGGGTTTAACTCTTTTCAGACAAAAGAACTTTCAGCTGAATAAAACTTTGTGACTGATACACAAAGACTAAAATGGCCAAGAGTAAAGAAAACAAAAAAGCAGAGCAACCCAAGAACTATTGCATAATTATTTTGTTAACTGTGTATTTGTTAACTATAAGTGTGACAATTTTTCTCTTATTGTGGTTTTTCCCTGCACTCAACCACACAAGTGAAAGTGAGAAGACGTGATGAACTGTTTATAGACTGGCATCCAAACTTTAACACGTACCTGGCCATGAAGCAAGTGTATACAGAAACTATGCACATTTCAAATTGCTGAGTTTGTACAGCTATACCAACAACATATAATAGACTTTAACGTCCTCTGTCCCTCTGGGGATAAAATGAGACTTTGGAAAGTTTTTTTATACAGAAACTGTGAGATCACAGGACAAAATTGCTTTATTTTTACCTGTCACACAAAAAGGAGTTGTATGTTTCTACAAAAGTAATACCCTCCAGGTGGGCTGGAGTAATGGTAATATAACAATGTCTTATAAATGTTACATTAAAGTCAAAAGTGGGGGTACTGTTTGTAATACTAACCATGATTCATATCTGAGTTCAATGAAAACTACATTAAATGCAGTATGTGACAATCCAGTCTTAACTAAGCAATTGTCTATTAAGAATAAAAAATGTTTCATGCAGGGATAACACGTATCAGTACCAAAGTAATGATTTTATTTGTGGGAAAAAGGCATATAAATGGTTACCTGAGAATTGGTCCGGCAGTTGTTTTTTGGGTTATCTGGTTTAGCAATAAGACATACTGCAGAATTACCTTTGGGTAAAATACAAACGTAAGGAAAACAGCTCGAGAATCTGATGGTCCAGTTAAAATACCTGTGAATCCAGTTGGTAAAATCGAAGCTGGTTGAAAAGACCATAATTCAGTGAAAGACAAAAGTAAATTGACTCATATGGACTTGGGCAACAGTGTTATATCCAGGGCAGGAATACCACCAGCCTATGGAGCAGTCAAATCGATCTGGGAGCTGAGGAAGCTGTCAAAAAGTCATGAGCAATGCAACTTTTTCCACCCTAGAATTGGTGACTAATGAACTGAATGCAATAAAAACTGTTGTGCTACAAAATCGAATGGCTCTTTACTTCACCCTAGCGGCAAGAGGTGGTACACGAAGAAGAATGCTGTGCGTACATTCCAGACAACCAACATGAAATCAATGACCACCTAGAGGTAATTCAGCAAGTATCAGCAATGACTAAACCAGGCCCAAACCCACTGACGGACTTTTTCCAGAATCTGTTTGGGGGGGTGGGGTTCCATCCTATTAAACATTTAATTGCTATTTGTGTGGGTATACTCCTAATAGGAACATGTGTTTACTGTGAAATTCCCTGCATGAAAAATTAATCAAAATTTGTTAATATGTCTGTTACTGAAACTATTTACCAAAGTGTTGAAATTAAAAGATTAATTTCAAATGATGCTTTTTCTGAAATATAAAACCAATGACTAACTTAGCTGAAAGTCCTTGAAAGGAAAAGGCTAAGAAATGAAATGATACTGTTTATGTTTCAAATAGAATGAAATGCATTAACAGAAGGGAGAATGTTAGAAAAATACATATATTCACATATGCTGCCTAGAAAATATATTTACATACATGCTGCCTAGAAAATATATATTTACAATGTATGCTGCTTAGGAAAATGTGCATTTAAACATTCAGACATATATAAGTTGTGTGGTCAGATATATAAAGAAATGTGTGCTTTAGACAGGAATAAATGTGCTCAAATCTATATAGTATGAAATGTAATGCATTTAATTCTGTTTTACTAGAATAATAGTAGAATAAACTGCATATTATTGCTTGAAACATAAGCTGCAGTGTAATCAGAAATTTGGCCTTGGCAGCGCAAGCCTGGCTCATGTCTTTCAAGTAAAGATTATTTTGCAAAGTTAGAAAATAATAAATCTGTCTGCATGTGTATCCTTTCCTGCTATCACCAGAAGAATAGCCTTGTGCACTATCAGAGATAGAGTCCAGCTGGTAAGCAAGAGGGAAAAAAGGGAAAGCATTTAAAGAAGAACTGCACCCATTGTATTCGAACTAATCTAAGAGCCTTGAATTGGCTACATCCTCAGGAGGACATTGTGACTGACCAGGTGCTTGCAAGGCTGTAACATTCTCATGGGAAAAAGATTTTTTGAAAAACACCATCTCAGCACTTTTTCATAAGTTACTATGATGTAAAGACCCTGTCACTGACCACGTCAGTGAGGTGGGCAAAAAGCTGATAATAAACTGTATAAAATGTCGGCTATCACGCCAATAAAACAGTCAAAATTCTATACAAGTTTGTGTATGGTTTTTTGCCTCCTAATGTACATTAGAGTATAAGATACTTGAGTTCTCCTGCATTATTGTTTGTTATTGATTGACATTGTTTTTGAATACTAAATGATTTTTACAGTCTGACTCTAACAAATTTATTTAACAATTTTGTTCAGGAAATGGTCTAAAACTCAAATATATGTCATTATTTGGTATTATTTAGTTATGATTTGTTAAATAACCAGAAATTTTATGAGAAACGGAGCAAAGCTAAGAGGGGGTAAAAGGCCCCCCCAAATTTTTTATAAAAAAAACCTTTTTTTTTTTTTTTTTTTCCTCCCTTTTTTTTAAAAATTTTAAACCCCCCCCTTTTTTTTCCCCAAAAAAAAAAAAAACCCCCCCAAAAAAGGGGAAAAAAAAAAAAGGGCCCCCTTTCTTTTTTTTTTTTTCCCCCTTTTTTTTGGGAAAATTTTTTCAAAAAAAATTTTTTTTTAAAATTTTTAAATTTTCCCCCCCTTTTTCCCCCCAAAAGGGGAAAAAAAAAGGGGGGTTAAATTTAAAAAAACCCAAAAACCCGGGTTTTTAAAAAAAAATTTTTTAAAAATTTTTTTTAAAAAAGGGGGAAAAAAAAAAAAAAAAAAACCCCCCCCCTTTTAAAAAAAAAAACCCCCCCGGAAACCCCCCAAAATTTTTTTTTTGGGGGGGGGGAAAAAAAAAAAAAATTTTAAAAAACCCCTTTTTAAAAACCGAAAAAAAAAAAAAAAAAAGGGTTTTTTTTAAAATTAAATTAAATTAAAATTCCCAAAATTTAAAAAAAAAAACCCCTTTTCCCCCCCTTTTTTTGGGGGGTTTTTTTTTCCCCCAAAAAAACCCCCTTTTTTTAAAAAATTTTAAAAAAATTTTTAAAATAAAAAAAAAAAAAATTTTATTATTTAAAAAAAAAAAAAACCCCTTTTTTTAATTTTTTAAAAAAAAAAAAAATTTTAAAAAATTTTTTTAAAAAACCCTTTTAAAATTTTTTTTTTTTTTTAAAAAATTTTTTAAAATTTAAAAAATTTTTTTAAAATTTTTTTGGGAAAAACCAAAAAAGTTTTAAACAAAAAAATTTTTTCCCCCCCCAAAAGGGAAAAAAAAAAGGGGGGTTTTTTTTTTTAAAAAAAAAGGGAGGGGAAAAAAAAAAAAAAAATTTTTTTTTTTTTAAAAAAAAACCCCAAATTTAAAAAAAAAATTTTAAAAAAAAAAAAAAATTTAAAAAAAAAAAAATTTTTCGGTTTTTTTTTAACGGGGAAAAAAAAAAAAAAATTTTTCCCCCCCCCAAAAAAAAAAAACCCCAAAAATTAAAAAATTTTTCCCCCCTTTTTAAAAAAACCCCTTTTTTTGGGGGGGTTTTAAAACCCCCAAAAAAAATTAAAAAAAAAGGGAATTTTTTTTTTTTAAAAAAGGGGGTTTGGGAAAAAAAAAAACCCCCCTTCCCAAAAGGTTTTTTCCCCAAAAAATTTCCGGGGTTTTTTTTTGGGGAAAAGGAAAAAAATTTTTCCCCCCCCAAAAAAAAAAAAATACCCCCCCCCGCGCCCAACAAAAAAAAAAAAAAAAAAAAAAGGGGGGTTTTTTAAAAAAAAAAAATTTTTTTAAAACCCAAAAAAAAAAATTTTTTTCAAAAGGGGGGGATTTTTTTTTTTTTAAAAAAAGGGACTCCCAAAAAAAACCCCGGTCAAAAAAAAATATTTTATTAAAAATAAAAAAAAAAAAAAACAAAAAATTTTTGGGGGCCCCAAAAAAACCCCTTTTAAAAAACTGAACCCCAAAATTTAAAAAAACCCTTTTTTAAAAAATTTTTTTTTTTCCCCGAAGGGGGCCCCAAAAAAATTTTAAAAATTCCCAAAAAAAAAATTTTTTTTTCCCCCCTTTTTTTTTTTTTTTCCAAAAAATTTTTGGGGGTTTTCCCAAAAAATTTTTAAAAAAAAAAATTTTTAAAAAAAAAAAAAAAAAGGGGGTTTTTTTGGGGGGCCCCCAAAAAAATTTTCCCCCATAAAAAAAAAAAAAAAATTTATTTTTTTTTTGCCCCGGGAAGGGGGGGTTTTTCCCAAGGGAAAAAAAAAAAACCCCGGGAAAAAAAAAAAAAATTTTTAAAAAAAAGGGGGGCCCCCCAAAATTTTTTTTCCCAAAAAAAAAGCTAAAAAAAAAAAAACAAAAAAAAAAAATTTTTTTAAAATTGGGGGAAAAGGGGCCCCCTTTTTTCCCCCAATTTTTTTTCCCTAAAAAAAATTTTTTAAAAATTTTTTTGCCTTAATTTTTTTTTTTTAAAAAATTTTTTTAAGAAAAAAAATTTTCTTTTTAGGGGGAAAATAAAAAAAAAAAGGGAAAAAAAGGGGGAAATTAAAAGGAACAAAAACCCTTAAAATTTTAAAGGTTTTTTTTTGGGGGATTTTTGGGAAAAAAAAAATTTTTTTAAAACCCTTTCCAATTTCCCCTTACATAAAAACCCCCCTTTTAAATTTTTTTTTTGGGGGGTTTGGGGCCGGGGGGAAAAAAAAAAAAGGGGGAAAAAATTTTTTAAAAATTTAAAAAGGAAAGGGGAAAATTAAAAGGGGGGGGAAAAAAAAAAAAAAAAAAAAATTTTTTAAAAAAAATTTTAAAAATTAAATTTTTTTTTTTTTTTTTTCCCTTTTAAAAAAATTTGGGGCCCAAAAAATGGGTTTTTAAAAAACCCCCAAAATTTTAAAAATTAATAAAAAAAAGGGGATTTTCTGCCTTTTTAAAAAAAATTTTTTAATTTTTTTTAAAAAAAAAATGAAAAAAAAAGGAAAAAATTTTAAGGGTTAAAAAAATTTTGGAAAAAAAATTAATTTTTTTAAAAAAAGGGGCCTTTTAAAAAAGGGGGGAAAAAAGGGAAAAATTTTTAAAAATTTTTTTTTTTTGGGGAAAAAAATTTAAAATTTTTTGGGGTTTTTTTCCTAAAAAAAAAAAAAAAATTTTTTAATTTTAAAAAGGGAAAAATTTTTTAAATTTGAAAATTTGGGGGTTTTTTGGGGGTTAAAAAAAAAAAAATTTTTTATAAAAAATTTAAAAAAAATTTTTAAAAAACCCCAAAAAAAAAAGGGGTTTAAAAAAAATTTTTTTAAAAAAAAAATTTAACCCCCCCCCCAAAAAAAAAAGGTTTTTTGGGGGTTCAAAAAAAAAAACCCCCGGGGGGGTTTTTTTTTTTGGAAAATTTTTTTGGAATTTTAAAAAAAGGCCGGGAAAAAAAAACCAAAAAATTTTTTTTTTTGGGGGGTTTTTTAAAAAAAACCCGGGGGGGGGGAAAAAAAGGGGAGGGGGGGGGGGGAAAAAAAAAAAGGGAAAAAGGCCCCCCCAAAAAAAATTTTTTTTAAAAAAAAAGGGGGGGAAAAAAATTTCCAAAAAAAGGGTTTCCCCAAATTAAAAAAATTTAAAAAAAAAACCCCGGGGTTAAAATTTTTTTTTTAAAAGGGGGGGGGGGGTTTCCTTTAAAAATTTTTTGGGGAAAAAAAAAAAATTTTTTTGGGGGGAAAAAAAAAAAAAAATTTAATTTTTTTTTTTTGGGGGGGAGGGGGGGGGGAAAAAAAGGGGGGGGTTTTTTGGGGGGAAAAAAAGGGGGGGTTTTTTAAAAATTTGGGGTTTTTTTTTTGGGGGGAAACCGGGGAAAAAGGGAAGGTTTAAAAAAAAAAAAAAAGGGGTTTGAAGGGGGGGGGGTTTTTTTTTTTTTTAGGGGGGGTTTTTTTTTCACAAAAAAAATTTTTTCCCCAAAAAAAAATTTTTTTTTTAAATTTTTAAAAATTTTATAAAAAAATTTTTTTTTTTAATTTCCGGGCCCCCTTTTTAAAATTTTTTAAAACCTTTTTTGGGGGAAAAAATTATTTTTTTTTTTTTAAAAAGACCCCGGGGAAAAAAAAAATTTTCCCCCGGGGGGAAAAAAAGGGAAAAAAAAAATTAAAAAAAAAGGGAAAAATTTTTTTCCCCAAAAAAAAATTTTTTTTTTTCAAAAAAAAAAATTTTTTTCAAAGGGGTTTTTTTTTTTGGGGGGAAAAACCAAAAAAAAAAAACCCCCCCCCAAAAAAAAAAATTTTGGGGGGGAAAAAAAAGGGAAAAATTTTTTAAAAAAAAGGGGAACAAAAAATTTTTGGGGGGGGGTTTTTTTTAAAAAAAAAGGGGGGGAAAAAAAAAAAAATTTTTTTTTTTTTGGGGGGGGAAAAAAAAAAAATTTTATAACCCAAAAAAACCCAAAAATTAAAATTTGGGGCATTTTTTTTTTTGGGGGGAAAAAACCCCCCCCCCGGGGGGGGAAAAAGGAAAAAGGGGGAAAAAAAAAAAAATTTTAAACCCCAAAAAGGGGAAAACCCCCCCCCCCCCTTTTTTTAAAATTTTTTAAAAAAAAAATTTTTCCCAAAAAAAATTTTTTCCCCCCCCCAACCGGGGAAAAAACCAAAAATTTTAAAAATTCAAAGAAAAAAAAAAGGGGGGCCAAAAAAAAAAAAATTTTAAAAAGGGGGCCCCGGGCCAAAAAAACCCCCGGCGAACCGAAAAAAAAATTTTTGGGTTTTGGTTTTTTTTTTTAAAAAAAGGCCCTTCCTTTCCCCTGAACCAAAAAAAAACCCCCCAAAAAAACCCCAAAAAAAAAAAAGGGCCCGGGGGAAAAACCAAAGGGGAAAAAAAACCCCCCCGGGGAAAAAAAAAAATTTTTTTTTTTTTGGGGGGGGAAAGGGGGGGAAAAAAAAAAATTTTTAAAAACCTGCCATTTTTTTAAAGGGGATTTTTTTTTGGGTTTTAAAAAAAAAAAAAAACCCCCCCCCTTTTAAAAGGGGGTTTTTCCCTTTTTAAAAAAAAATTTTTGGCCTTTAAAAAAAGGGGGGAGGGGAAAATTAAAAAAAAAAAAAAAAAAAAAAAATTTTTAAAATTTTTTTAAAAAAAAAAATTTTTTAAAAGGGGAAAAAAAAAAAAAAAAAACCCCCCCCCCCCCCCCTTTTGGGGGAAACTTAAAAAAAAAAAAAAAAAAAACAAAATTTTTTTTTTTAAAAAGGGGTTTTTAAAAAAAAAAAAAAAAAATTTAAAAAAAAATTTTTCCCCCCCAAAAAAAACCCCCCAAAAAAAAAAATTTTAAGGAAAACCCAAAAAAACCCTAATTTTGGGGAAAAAATTTTTAAAAAAAAAAAAAAAAAAAAAGGGGGGTTTTTTTTTGGGGGAAATTTTTTAAAAATTTTTTTTTAAAAAAAACAAAATTTAAACCCCCCAAAAAAAAATTTTCCCCCCCCCAAGAAAAAAAAAACCCCCAAAGGGGAAAAAAAAAAATTGGGAAAAAAAAAAGGGGAATTCCCCCCCAAAGGGGGGCCCCGGGGAAAAAAAAAAGGGAAAAAACGGGTCGGGGGGAAAAAAAACCCCCCCTTTTTTAAATTCCCCCTTTTTTAAAACCCCCCCCCCAAAAAAAAAAACCCCGGGGGAAAAGAAAAAAAAAAAAACTTTTTCCCCCCCAAAAAGGGGGCCTTTTGGGGGAAAAAAAAGGAAAAAAAAAAAAAAAAAAAAAAATTTAAAAAAAAAAAAATTTTAAACCCGAAAAAAAAAAAAAAAAGGGGAAAAAAAGGGGGGGCCCCCCCCCAAAAAAAAGGGGGAAAAGGGGGGGGAAAAAAAAACAAATAAATTCCCCCGGGGGGGGAACAAAAAAAAAGGGGAAAAAAAAAGGGGGGAAAAAAAAAAAAAAAAATTTTAAAAAAAAAAAAAATTTTTTAAACCAAAAAAAAAGGAATTGGGGGGGAAAGGGTTAGGGGAAAAAGGGGAAGGGGGGTTTTTTTAAAACCCTTTGGGGGGGGCCCCGGCCCAAACCCAAAAAAGAAAAAAAAATTGGGTTTTTTTAAAAAAAAAAAGGTTTTTTTAAAAAAACAGGAAAAAAACCCGGCCCGGTTTAAAGGGGGGTTTTTTTGGGAAAAAAAATTTTTTTTAAAAAATTTTTTTAAAAAAAAGGGGGGAAAAAAATTTTTAAAAAAAAAATTTTTTAAAAAAATTTTTTTAAAAAAATTATTTTTTTTTTAAAAAAACTAAAAACCCCAAAAAAAAAAAAGGGGGAAAAACCCCACAAAAAAAATTTTTTTTTGGGGAAAAAAAAATTTTTTTTTTTTAAAATTTTTTTGGAAAACCCTTTAAAAAATTTTGAAAAAAATTTATTTAAAAAAAAACCCTTTTTTAAAAAAAAAATTTTTTGGTTTTGGAAATTTTTAAAGGGGGAAAAAAAATTTGGGGTTAAGGGTTTGGGGAAAAATTTTTTGGGTTTTCCCCAAAAAAGGTTTTTTTTCCCAAAAAAAAAGGGGGGAAATTTTTTAAAAATTTTAAAAAATTTTTTCCCCCCCAAAAAAAACCCGGAAAGAAAGGGGAAAAAATTTTTTTAAAAAAAAATTTTTTTTGGGGGAAAATTTTTTGGGGGGCCCCCCAAAAAATTTTTTTTTTTGGGGGGAATTTTTTAAAGGGCCCCAAAAAAAAAGGGGAAAAAAATTTAACCCCAAACCCAAAACCCCAAACCAGAATTTTTTTTTTTTGGGGGAAAAAAGGAAAAACCCCCCGGGGGGGGGGGGGGGTTTTTTTTTTTTTTTTCCCCAAAAAAAACCCAAGGGGGGGAAAAAAAATTTTGGGGGGGCCTTTTTTTTTTTTAAAAAAAAATTTTTTTTTCCCGGGGGGTTTTTTAAAAACCTTTTTTTAAAAAATTTTTTGGGGTTTTTAAAAAAGGGAAAAAAAAATTTTAAAGGTTTTGGGATTTTTTTTAAAATTTTTTTAAAAATTTCCCCCCCAAAAAACCCCCCAAAAAATTTAAAGGAAAAAAATTTTTTTTTAAAAATTTTTTTTATTTTTAAAATTTTTTTCCCCCCTAAAAAAAAAATTTTCCCTTTAAATTTAAAAAAATTGTTTAAAGGGCCCTTTTAAAAAAAAATTTTTAATTTATTTAAAATTTTTTTTTTTTTTTTTCCCAAAATTTTTTTTCTAAAAAAGGGAAAAAAATTTTTTTTTCCCCCCTTTTTTTGCTTAAAAAAAAAAATTTTTGGGGGGGAAATTTTTTTGGGGGGGCCCCGGGCCCCCCCTCTTTTTTTAAATTTTGGGGGGTTTCCTTTGGGGAACGGGGGTTTTTTTTTTTTTTTCCCCTCCAAAAAGGGGGGGGGAAAAAGGGGCCCCGGGTTGGGGGGGGGGGGGGGGGGGGAAAAAATGTTTTGTAAAATTTTTAAACCCGGGGGGAAAGGGGGCCCCCCTTTGGGCGGGTTTTTGGGGGGGGGGGGTTTTTTTTTTTTTTGGGAAAAACAGGGTTTTTCCCCTTTTCCCGGTTGGGGGCCCCCTTTTTTTGGGGGGGGAAAAATTTTAAAAGGGAAACCCCTGGGGGGGCCCCTTTTCCAAAAAAAAACCCCCCCCCTTTTTTTTTTTTGGGGCCTTCCCTAAAAAATTTTCCGGGCCCAAAAAAAAATGGGGGGCCCCCCCTTTGGGGGGCCCCCAAAAAGGTTATTTTTTTTTTTAAAATTGTTTTTTTTTCCCCCCCCCTTTAATTTTTTGGGGTTTTTTTTTTGGGTTTTATTTTTTTTTTTAAATTTTTAAAATTTTTTTTTAAAAAAATTTTTTTTGGGAAGGGGAAAAAGGGAATTTTTAAAAAAAAAATTTTTAAAGGTTTTTTAAGGAAGGGGCCTTTAAAAAAAAAGGGGGGGGGGTTTGTTTGTTTTTTTTTAAAATTTTTTAAAAAAATTTTGGGTTGTAATTCCCTTTTTTTTTTTTTTGGGTTTTTTTTTTTGTTTTTTTTGTTTTTGAAAAAAAATTTTTTTTCCAAAAAAATTTTTTTAAACCAAAATTTTTTCCCAAAAAACAACGTTTTTTTTTAAAAACCCCCAAAATTTTTTTTAAAAAAAAACCTTTTGGGGAAAAAATTTAAAAATTTTTAAAAAATTTTTTAAAAAAAATTTTTTCCAGAAAAAATTTTTTAACTTTTTTTTTTTTAATTTTTTTACCCCCCCCCCCCTTTTTTTTTTTTTCCCCCCTTTTTTTTTTTTTTTCCAAAATAAAAAAAAAAAAAAAAAAAAAAAAAAAAAAAGGGGGGGAACCGGGGCCCCCCCAAAAAAAAAAAAAAAAAAAAAAGGGGGAAAATTAAAAAAAAAAAAAAAAAATTTTTTGGGAAAAAACCCCCCCGGGGCCCCCTTTTTTTTTAAAAAAAAAAAAAAAAAAAAAAATTTTTTTTTTTTTTTTTTTTTAATTAACCCCCAAAAAAAACCCCAAAAAAAAAATTTTTTTAAAATTTTTTTAAAAAAAAAAAAAAAAACACCCCCCTTTTTTTTCCCCAAAAAAAAAAAAAAAAAAAACCTTTCCACAAAAAAAAAAAATTTAAATTTTTTTTTCCCCGGGGAATTTTTTTTTAAAAAATTTTTTTTTTAAAAAAAAAATTTAAAAAAGGGGAAAAAAAAAATTCCCCAAATTTTCCAAAAAAATTTTTAAAAAAAATTTTTTTTAAAAAAAAAAATTTTTTTTTGGGGAAAACCCCCTTTTAAAAAAATTTTTAAAAAGGGTTAAAAAAAAAAAAATTTTTTTAAAAAAAATTTTTTTTAAAAAAAAAAAAAAAAAATTTATTTTAAAATTTTTTAAAAAAAAAAACCCTTTTTAAAAAGGGGGGAAAAAAAAATTTTTGGGGGGGAAAAATTTTTAAAAGGGGCCCCGGGGGGGGGTTTTTTAAAAAAAAAGGGGAGGGGGGGGAAAAATTTTTTTAAAACCCCAAAGAAAAAAAAAAAAAAAAAATTTTTTTAAAGTCTAATAGAAAAATTTTATCCATTTGCAGAGGAGGCATACCTCGCAACTTCTTAGGACAAGAAATCTGGGCAAAGCCAAAAATAATGTGGGACAGAGACCCAAACATAGAGACACGTTTTAAATATTGCTTTGATAAAATTAGGAAGTTGCTAGAATAAAAGGCTTTGTGTTATCTTGCATATCCTGAAGGATATGAAGTCTGAAATTTAAATGACTGTCATTATTTAGTGATTCCAGTCCTTAGTGATTTGTCAGAAAACCACAAATTTTATCAGAAAAGACCAAAAATATGAAGCAAAAATCTGGACATGCTATAAAAATCTGGACAGTTGAGAGGTGTGAGCAGAAGCTCATTTAGAAAAGCTCAACAAAGAAAACAAAAAGTACATTTACACAGGTGAAAACTGACATCATACTACAACATACTGTAAATACATAAGTTAATACAAATATTAATACACATAAGACAACTAAAGTAGTACACATATACCATCATTAATACAAGATAAATACAATATTATGTAGCACTGAAATGTGTTGACATGTTATAAATGCAAGAGTTTATTACTCATAAAGCAAATGTCAGAGTGGAAAATTCAAACAGTGGATAAAAGGACAGAAAGGGAGGGGAAAGTGAGACATTAGTATATGTTAGAGGTGATAAGTGGAGCAGATATAGAAGGCAGGAACAATAATGAGTAAAAGCAATAATGAGTAAAAGCAAGATTAACAGTAAGGGAAGTAAGTCTATGTTTTATTTAACCACAACCCTCTTACTATATAAATTTATTTAGGCTCCCAGCTGTCCATACCAAAGCAGTCTCACTAATATCTACAATAACAAGTGTTATAGCTTAATGGACAAATGAATTAACTACTAAGCAGCCAATAGTTCAGAGCTATTGATTATTTTTATTTCAACATATCTGGAATTTGGATCTTCCCCAACCATTCACCCTTCACTATGCTTGGGTTCACTCCACTCCCCTACCCTACCTCCATTCTCACCCACCCACAGGCACCTCACCTTTATACCTAACTAGCCACTCCTCTAAGCCTCACTCTCACATCAACCTCATTTCTATATAGCCAGCCCTCTTCTCAATCTCTTCAATCCACACCACCACCTGCGTTCACTCCACATTACCTCACTCACACAATAATCAAATTGTCCAATCTCTTCAGGCTAATACCCCCCTACCTAATCCCCTTCTCTAACCACAACCTACATAAAGTATAGCCATACTTCCTACTCATTCCTGTAAAGATACCTACTAAAAATTCACAACAATACATCAACACTGTCAGACCAAAATGTGGCCCCTAACCTTTACATTAATAAAAAGCCTCACCATCACCTCACACTTAACCTTCTACCAATATACTAGCAACTCAAAACTTCAGACTAAATCGCCTACTTGCCCAACCCATTCACAAGATGAACCAGCCTTTTCAATAATAGCTCCTTCTATCCACAACATCTCAAATCTTGACCTTGCCACATCCAAAGAAATCCCACACCAACTAAACAACCAGATTTCCTTAAAATATAACACATCTATAATCAAATGCCTAAAAACTATAATTCAAATAACATTCCAAATTATACTTAGAGGAGACATGCAATCAAGCCCTGACCCCACAAACAATAACCCCCTGCTACCAAACAAATAACATTTTAACCTCCCCCAGGAAACCAACAAATTTCCTTATACTCAACATAAAATGAAGAGCATAATGGGCAAAATCCCAGAGCTATACTGGCCCTCTAGTCCCCGACATAGTCCTTCTCACAAAGATCTGGCTGAAACCACTAAATAATAATAATGACTTTGTTCCACCTAGTTACAATGTTCTTAGACAAGACAGAATATCCAAAAGAGGTGGAGGCATTGCTCTCCTCTTCAAAAACAACCTGACCACTGAAATATTAGTTGACGAGCACCACAAGTTCAATAATGCAGAAACTATGTTCACTTAGCTGAAAACTCAAAATAAAAAAAAAACACTTACATATAATTGGTATCCATATACCCCCGGCAATAACATTAATACAGTAGAATCTATTCTAGACTGAGCATCCCAAAAAATTCACCAAGAAACAATCATACTAGGTGACATTAATATTGACTGGTCCTCCTGTAACTCACTCCACCCCATTAACCACATTAATCTACATAGTTTCACTCAACTAATCAAAAGCACAACATGGATAGATAAAGCATCAAAAAAGGAGTCCATCCTAGATGGGATCCTTACTAGCAGACCATCTCAATCCTACCTCTTAGGCTCCCTCCCAGACACCCTCAGTGACCACCTTCTCACCTTTATAGTTAAACACCAAGTGAATCCATTAAAATCCTTTGCCATCCAACAAATCCAGTATACAAGGAATTTCAAAGCTCATAACTTCATAGCTGCATGTAATCAATGCAACTGGAGACCACTCTATGTTACTCCCTGGCAAGTTCCATAGACTACTTCAATAACACTTTCCTAAACATTCTAAATCATCTTGGCCCTATCAGAACCATCAGAACTAAATCCAACTATGCCCCCTGGCTGACTAGAGATACCCGTCTACTGCTAAAGCAAAGAGATAAAACATGGGACTCATGATGTCACAATAAAACTCAAACTAATAGACAGGCATAACATGAACTAAGGAACAAATCCAAAAAACAAATTAGGACAGACAAAAGGAACCACTATATAGGCATTCAAACCAAGCACAAAAATAACCAACAAAAATTGCCATTAATAAAATCCTATAACCAGGAAAGACCAGTACTCCACTCCCTAACATTGACACTCCCACCAATAATACTGCCACCCATATCAATGAACACTTCACCAAATCCATCCTAGTCCTCACCGATAATAGTTCTCCCACTTCACATCCAAACCTGTCCCATACCAGCAGACCAAAACCTCTCCTCCTTACAGCCTGTCACAACTAGCACAATATATCAATATCTAAATAGGCTTAAACTCACAACCCTGGCCACTGACAAATTAACTGCAGAATACCTAAAGATTGTAGCCAGAGCCATCTTTTATCCAGTCTCCATGCTAATTAATCATTCTTTATTAGAACAATATGTTCCTTCTTTGTGGAAACTTTTGCATATAATACCACTCCACAAAAGAGATAACTCTGTTGAGCTATCTAATTACTGTCCAATTGTCATTCTATCCCCTTATCTAAAATCCTTGAAAAATGTATACATTCACAAATAATGCACTATCTCCTCATTAATAAACTGCTAACCAAGACCCATCACGGATTCCGCTCCAATCACAGTACTACCCCACTCCTTATTAGTTTTACCAGCACAGTAAACCAACAATAAAACAATGTTAACCTAGTATCCACCATATTCCTAGATCTCTCCAAGGCCTTCAATACTGTCTCCCATCCCAAACTCATTTCTGCTCTCTCCAATCTTAATCTCAGCCACTCCACACTAAAGTGGTTTTAAAACTATCTAACCAACTGCCAACAAGCAGTAAAATGGCAAAACTACTTATCTCCCCTTCTACCTGTCACCCTAGGGGTCCTCCCAAGGATCCATTCTTACACCTTTTCTTTTCAACATATTCATCAACCAACTCCACAAAGCTACCCGGCACACAACTCTAGTCCAGTATGGCAATGACTCCACTCTAATCTGCTCCAACCCCTCACTCCCTCAACTCCAGGAATTGACATAAGAGTCCTTTACAGCTGTTGAAACCTGATTAGCCAACTCTCAACTAATACTTAACCTCAATAAAACACAGCTAATGATATTATATCCAACAAGAGCCTTAGACCCCATACCACCATTCACAATACTTTCAGCTAATAACACCCCTATCACACCTGTCCAACACACCAAACTTCTAGGGGTTATCATAGATAACAGCATGGAATTTGATATGCACATTGCACAGACAATAAAGTCCATAAAAACTCAGATCTCTATATAGATGTTAAAAGTACCTCACTAATGACAGTAAAGCCATCGAAAGAAACCACCTACTTTCTGCACTCCTCTATGTCTCTCCCATACTCATCAACCTAAACAAAGCAGACTTTAACAAACAAAACACCTGCTACAATAAAATAGCTAGGTTTGCTACTGACTCACCCTTCAGGACACATCACTACATAAAAATCAAGCAACTATCCTGGCTAGAATTACCAGACCTGCTCACATATAACCAGCTTATAATAGCCACCAAATTCTATATTATCCTGATAGAGTTCCTGCTCTTCAAGGTCTACTTAATATCTACTCTAAAAGACGCATATTAAGCTCCACCAATAAACCACTGGCTGACACAGGCAAAAGCAACAATAGATCTGGGGACTCCTTGTTTTCCATTTCTGTTGCAAAATCATGGAATACCATCCCCGTAGATATTAGGAGCACTGAAAACAAAAATAATGTCAAAAAACTCCTCCAGCCTCATTTACATAGTTCTTTGTTATGTAATTGTTCTGACCCTGGGTAGCTTCACTTAATTAGATCATTACTGGTTTAAAATGTTGTATTTGCACTTGTTTCCCACCTTTCCTGTAACTAGTCTAGTCCAGATACAGATTTGCTGTATCCAGGACTGTTTGCAAGCTTCTGAGCCACCCAAGCCTTTCTGTGTTGGAGGGAAGCCTTCTAGCTCATCAGTGGGAGTGGTAAGCACTAGGTAGCCTATCTACCACAAGAGTGGTTTCTGGCCCAGAAATTGTAGTTTATTGGCCACGTGGGCAGTTTTTCCATCTCTTTCAACTTCTGGTTTAAAAGCCTGCATTTGTGCTTATTTCCCACCTTTCCTGTAACTAGTCTTGTCCAGATACAGATTTACCATATCCAGGACTGTTTGTAAGCTTCTGAGCCCCCCAAGCCTTTCTGTGCTGGAGGGAAGCATTCTAGCTTATCAGTGGGAGTGGTAAGCATTAGGTAGCCTATTTACCACAAGAGGAGTGGTTTCTGTCCCAGAAATTGTAGTTAATTGGCTGTTTGGGCAGTTTTTTCCATCTATTTCAACTTTCTGATTTAAAATCTTGCATTTGCGATTGTTTCCCACCTTTTCTATAACTAAGCTAGTCCAGATACAGATTTGCTGTATCCAAGACTGTTTGTAAGCTTCTCAGTGGTGCCAAAGTCTGCTTTTCAACTTTTCCCTTAGATCTGCTAGTTCTCTCCTGTACTGCACTTGTACTAGCTTGTTAGTCTAGCACCTTACCAGACTTCTTGTAGCAATTATTGTAGCACACAAAAGTGACACCAACACTAAATGTTCTACAAAGAAACAGCTCCAGTACTTATTATTACTGGCCACCCCTCCAGGCATGTCTAAAGGTCAGTCCCCTGTGCTTTCTCCTATTAACTTGGTGAACATGGGCATCCTGAGGCAATGCAGTAACTGCCTCATGTACATAGACAACCCTCTCCTCTTACTTTCCATCACTCATACTTGTGAGAGATGCACTTATATATTCAAATTGGAAGCCATACACTCTCCAGCTGGTCAAGAGGAGAAGGTCAACACTTGCCCCATACCACATGGAACACATAGCCCTCCAGAACACACACCAGCACTGCCTTCATATAAAAACACAAAACACACACCCACCTTCATGGAGGCTCTCGTTAAAATCTATCCAAACAGCAGAGACCTCCAAGGCAGAAATGCATTCGACCACCACAACACAACACTAATCACAAGACACATAACTCTCAAACAGTGTGCCACTCAACCAAAACCCATAAGGTAAAAACAGCATGCCCAACACACCAGTCATAGGTGACTCGATAGGGAGGCACACTGATGTCCCACTCACTAGGTTGAACAAGGAGAATGTAACAGTCAGATGCCTGTCAGGTGCCAGGATCCATCACATAACGCATGCACTCAGGTCCTTCAACAACAGGTACAAATATGACTCTGTCATTGTACATGTGGGTGTGAATGACCTGAGATGTACCTCCCTAGACTACATGAAATGAGACAAGGAGAAACTCATGGATTATGTAGCCCAGGCGGGTATGACTCTAGCCCTGACCAGCATCCTACCATCGCCCAGAATGATACCACAGTACAAGCATAAAATGATTGATTTCAACAACTGGTTATGTTTCTGGTGTCATTCTAAGGGGATCCATTATCTGTCTGCCTGGGATGACATGATTGACAGACCTCAATGCTTTGTCAGAGATGGCCTGCATCTGTCATCCCTGGGCTTCCAGATACTGGCCAAGGCTCTTGTCACCCCTATAGTGCCTTTTTTAGGCGGTGTTCAAAAGACCAAATTATCTGAGAGTCATGCTGCTCAATGCTAGAAGTCTAAATTTAAAAATGCACTCATTCAAAGTACTCCTTAAAATGGAGAACATTGACATTTGTGCTGTAACAGAGACTTGGTTCAAGGCAGAACAAAGCACCCCTGCACTACCAGGCTATAAATCATTCCACACCTTTCAGCCCCAGAACTTGGACCAAAGGTCCAAACGTGGTGGTGTTTCCATATTCATAAAGAATGCGCACACCTTCAGACTGGTAGCCAAACATAACACATCAGAGATACTTCAGGTGCAGCTAACATTGGGTAAGACAGCAATTCAGGTCATAGCCTGCTATAGGTCCCCAACCATGTCACAAGACTCACAGTCCACATTCCTAAGCACCCTGGAGAATATTAGGGTCCAACCTAACACTCTCATACTGGGCAACTTCAACTACCCCTCCATTAACTGGGAAAACTACTCATGTACCAGTACACTTGCCCAACATTTCCTGAAATTCATTAATTCCAATGCCCTGGACCAGCTCATTCTTACCCCCACTAGAGGTAGCAACATCCTTGACCTGGTTATTACTAACATGGGTAACCATTGCTCTGCACCAATAGTCAACTCCTCCCTGGTTAGATCTGACCACAAACTAATCACCTTGGAAATCCACATCCCTCCCACCCCCCACCCCACAAAGGTGACCACCATGAAAACCCTCTCCAAAGCTAACTTTGGACTCATAAAAGCAGAGGTGGCTAACTTCACAGCACCCATGCAAATGGAGAATAGTTGCATGACCACCAAATCATACACCAATGCACTGTATGAACATGTACACAAATGTATGGATCTCATCATACCCAATAAAACCAGGATGCCCTCCCTTCCATAAACAAACTCTACAACAGAAGGGGAAACTGATGAAGAATAAGGTGAAGTCCCAATACTGGAAAAACTCCCTTATCAGCCTCAACAAAAAGTTGAGATCCCTCATCAAATCCTCTAAAGCTAGCTATGAAAACAGAATTGCAGCAGATAGTAAAGACAACCACAAGGCCTTCTTTAGTTATGTAAAGAATCTCCATGGCAATTCCCAGATTTTCTCTGAGCTACTGCACAATGGTACCTCCTATACTGAGCCAACAGATATTGCCAGTATACTGGCTGACAGATTCAGCGCCATCTTTACCCCTCTCTCCCCTCCCAAAGGACCTATCACATTAACAGTAGACTACCAGACACCCAGTATTACTGTTGCACAGGTTAAAACAGCACTGTCCAAGGCCAAGAATGCCACTTTTATGGGACCTGACAATATCCCTAGCTGTGTGCTACATGAACTACAGAGTGAACTGACACCTCACTTATATGCTCTGTTCAATCACAGCCTCACTTCAGGCTTTGTCCCTACTGAATGGTGCACTGCTACAGTCATCCCTCTCCACAAAGGAGAAGCAACTACAGACCCTGGGAATTATCGCACCATTAGCATACTGAGTCTGATCTGCAAAGCTATGGAACATATCATCATGGACCTAATAAACAAGGATATAGGGAATCTCCAAACTCTGGATCCCACACAGTTTGGTTTTGTGAAGGGTAGATCATGCCTGCTCAACCTGGTCAACTTCTCTGAGTCAGTCACCAGAGCTGTGGATGAAGGCAAGGTGATTCATACAGCCTACCTTGATCTGGCCAAGGCCTTTGATACCATTCCCCACTCAGGAATCATAGAAAAACTCACTAAGCTGGGCATCAACCCCTATATCACTAGGTGGGTTTCAAACTGGCTCACAGATAGAACCCACAGTGTGAAAGCAGCTGACACCAAGTCAGACTGCTGACCAGTCATGAGTGGAGCCCTACAGGGTTCAGTCCTGGGTCATCTCCTGTTTGGTATCTACTTCTCTGAAGTCCAGGCCAACACGAAGATAATCTGGCTGTCAAAGTTCGCAGGTGATTGCAAGTTGGGAGCTATTATTAACTCCCCAAGTGATGTTGACATTTTACAGAAAGGCCTCACTGAGACCAATGACTGGTGTCAGAACCATCGCCTTAAGCTCAATGCCAAAAAAGTGTCGTCATTCCCTTTGGGAAAAACCGGGTTCCCATGAATTACCACATCGATGGTATTCCACTGAACACAGAAGGTGTCATAAGAGATCCGCAATACACACCAACTGATATTCACAGAAAAAGAAGAACCAAGGTCCAGATCCACTCAGGAAACTTTTTTATTGAGTGCTTTCATCTCTCTAATGGAAACTTTCAGAATGAAGTAACATAAGCCAAAATCCCTTGTATACAAGACATACAAAAATCACCTGAACAAATAATTAGTTTCTTAAAGCAACCATGCCATAAAGCAGTAAAGTATAAAAGCATAGCAGGGTTCATTACTATAAAACACATATAAGTTACATAAAAACAAAGGTAAATATGTACCTAACATGCATATATGATCTTTCTTAAAAAAATCCTAACTTGTATTAAAAACGTTCGTTATAAAAAAAAATTGTGCTTTCAATCTTAGGGCAGAAGTAATAGACACAGCACTGTTGAGCCCTGGGCTCACTGATGCATTTGTTTTTATTTGCTATTTCAGTTCTGATGACTCCAGGAAGTCATTCAAAGGACCCACCTCTTTCTCCATGACTGATTTGTTCAATAACAACAAATTTGAACCTTTGTCCTTCATTAGCATTAATGTGTGCTGCTAGTGCATTTTTATCATCCTTCCTAATTAATATCATAATAGTGTTGATAAATTCTGCTCCTTAATGCATTCTTCATTTTGCCAATGTAGTAACAGGGACATTTTGAGCATAAGGCCAAGTAAACCACGGCTTTGCTGTTACAAGACATTTTACCTTTTATGATATGTTTCCCATAATTAGGAATCAAAATGTCTTTAGCTTCAAGAATTTACTGGCACTGTAGGCAGTACCCACATTTAACCATCCCTAACCCTCTGTTCAGACCCTGTTTTTGTCTTTCCAGCATGTTTTTATGCTGCAGTCTGTTTTGTATATAATGTTAGGGACTGGTCCTACTAGCTGTGCCTGGTCTACATCAATACTAAAAATGTTCCAGTTATGCTGAATGCTATTCTTGGTGTTGTAAAATTGCTGGTTAAACTTGAAAACAGATGATTTCTTAAAAGTATTACTGCTTGCCTGTATTACCTAATTTTGAATACCTCTCCCTGTGCCAAGCAGGGGTAAAAAAATACCCACTCAACCTTTTGTTTATAACCTCTTGGAAGATGTTACCAATGTAATTCACAGGATAACCCCTTTTTTTCCAACATGTCTTTTAAGATGTTCATCTGTATAATGAATTCATCTTGTTCAGAAATCATCCTAGCCAGTCTTACCCCCTGTCCTTTTACCAATGCCTTTTTTTGGTGGAGGGGGTGACAGCTATCAAAATGTAAGAGGCTATTTGAATATGTGGGTTTCTGGAATATGGTGGAATTAAACTGTTGTTTAACAGGGTCTTTTTCAATAGTGATGTCCAGGTAATGAACAGTGGATTCAGTAACAGAATGTGTAAATTCCAGAAACTCAGTACTGTTATCCAAGTATTCTAAAAAATGGCCAATTTCTCCCTTGTCTTTCTCACAAAAAATGATGATATCATCAAGGAATATATCGTAAAATGTCCAGTCCTTGGCAAAGGGACTACTAAATATGTGTTTCCTTTCCAAATATGCCAGTACAATGTTGGCAAAAATGGGGGCACATGCGGCCCCCGTTGCCACTCCTTTAACCTGTTTAAATAGCTGTTGTTCAAAGGTTATGATGTTTGTATCCAAAACCAATTACATCAACATTCTTAATGTAAGGATACAATTGTGACTGAGTGCAGAGTACTGGCAAAGGTACTGGTAGAACCAGTCAGTACATGTTTCATGTGGTATGATGGAAAATAAATCCTTTATATCTATTGTCATGAAGACAAGGTTGGCTTTGTACATCTTTTTGTTAATTTTAGACAAGAAGTCCCACAAATCTTTTAATATACAAGGGCAGTCTAGTAATATATCCTTCAATTGACCATCCTTAAACTTTGCTATGGGAAAGTTTTTGATGCTCGAGCATCAACAATGGGTCTCAGTGGAGGATCTTGTAAATCTTTATGAATCTTGGGGATCCCAAATATTGTTAGTATTTTTGGATCTTTTACAGACAAAGCGGTGATCTTCCAGCTTAATTTGCTGGTTCATAAGCAGTTCTTCCAACATGATGTCAACTTTGTTGTAGCAAATATTTTTCTCATTTAAACTGATTTCACTATATGTGTCCCCAAACAGATGTTTAAACATTTTGTTAGTGTAGGCGTCATAATTCATAATTACAAGACACCCGCCTTTGACTGGTTTCATGACCCGTATCTCTGAATTTTGAGAAATGTCCCTTAATAACATCATCTCTGATTTACTTAAATTGTTAGACTGTTTGTTTACCCCTTTTTTAAACAGGTCTCTAATGTCTTTCTCGCATAGTTTTTTTAAAAGTAACCATAGTAGTATGCAAGGTGGGATTAAATGCAGTGTTTTTTTCAAACTACCCAGTTCATGCATATTGTAGTTCAACCCTTTGAAAAGAAATCAAAATTCAACTTCCTAGTGAAGAGTTTCAGGTCAATTATACTTTGATCCAGGGAAGCTTTTTTGTCTGGCACAAAAGTTAAACCTTTTTGAAACAGTTTTGCTATCTGTTCGTTAAATTCAATATTGCTGTAGTTGTACACCTTAAAGTCTCCACCTTTATTGTTCACTATAACTAGATTGGTGTTATAGTCATTCACTGATATCTGTTCCCCCTCCTCCTCCAGTTGCCCCTGGTATGTGTGGGGTACTGGTAATTGTAGTTGTGATTGTAGTTGTAGTGTGTCCACCCTCCCCTGGTTCCTCAGTCTCTCTGATCTCTTCAGGGTGGGGTTCCCTAAAGGGTTTGGGGTACTTGGCATATTCTCACCATTACTATTGTTAGCATCATTCATATTAACTATAGTCACATCAGTGTTACTACATGTCCCTTCCTGTCCTCTAGGTGGTAAAGGGTAGGCTTTATTCTCCCCATATTCCTTTTCATCTGTCCTGAGATTATGCATTTTTCTTTCTTTCAATTCTGTCATTGCACAATCAATTTTCTCAAACATTTTAAAATAATCAACTTTTTTTACTCTCATACAGTAAATCCTTTTTAATACTTTCATCTACAACAGAAGGTGTTATAAGAGATCTAGGAACACAGGTTGACAGCAACCTCTCTTTCGTCCATCACATTGCCACTGTGGTCAGAAAGTCCTTTTATGTGGCACATCTCATTACTAAGGGTTTTACATCCAGGAAGAAAGAGGTCATTGCCTCCTTCTACTCTTCCCTCATCAGGCCAATCATCAAGTACAATGTCCCATTTGGCATGTACTTCACTAGAAACCTGCAACAACTGGAGTGGCCACAAAAGTACCTCACAAAGAGGATTCTAGGCCTTAAAGTCAAAAGTTAATAAGGTACAGATTCAGGGCCAAGAAAGGAGCAAAAAGTAAATATAGTATAAGGAGCACAGTGTGTTACAATAAACAATACAGTTGAATGGACAGACTCAAAAAAAACTGCAACTATTCTTTGTCTCATAACACCTACTTAGAGGCAATCTCTGACTTACAAAGCCATGTCTGATCCAGCTCTGTCAGAAATGCTATATCTAAAGAAATCCCAGTCCCTCCGTACCACTCGCTTCACCTCAACCGCATTACCACAATCAACAGGACATGCTGGAGGGACAGGTTCATACCCAGAGACTGCTCATGCTATGGAATAGACTTCCCATACATGTCAAACAGAGCACCTCACTGGCCCTCTTCAAGAGAAATCTTGATGAGTGGATGGGAAATAGAAAATTCACCATGGGGATCACTCCAGTGGCTCTACTTGACAGAGGCACTGGGAAGTAAGGTCAGGTGGCACGATGCCAGGGTAATCTTATGGGCTAGGCTTGTAAAGGCTCCAGGGCCATTAGCCTAATACACACCTATGAATCTAGGAACCTATATCATACTTAAACTCTCTATGAAAGCTTGCAAGAACTCCTTTCCATGCTCTTACTTAATCAATATGTGTTTACTGTACTAGCCACTGGTGAATGTAACCAAATGACTGAACAAAATGTCCATTCAAGTGTATTGTTTATTGTAACACACTGTGCTCCTTATACTATATTTACTTTTTGCTCCTTTCTTGGCCCTGAATCTGTACCTTATTAACTTTTGACTCTGTACTGTACTTTATTAACATGTGTATTGTATTTACTATATTTGCTGTACTAATCTTTGTGGAGCTTTTCTCTCCAGGCCTTCGCTAAAAATGGGATCCATGCTCAGTCAGACTTTCCCGGTAAACAAATGTAAATTAAATGAATAATAAGTAAAATAAATAAAAACAAAGAAAAGGACAGATGGACTGTACATGGCATTAGAGGGGAAATTGCTAAAATTTTAGCCAGGAGAGCAGCAAGTGTAAAGTTAGGAGTGAGGGAGGAATTCTTTTAATTGAAGCTTAAACAAATGAATGTTATGTCTTGCCCTGATGAGTGTGGGTGCCGCGATTGTATTCCAGACTTTTCCTACACAGTGTGAGGACAGACTTTGATCACTGTTTTTGTGAGGCCTATAGGTGTTAAGCAGATTTTTAACAGAAGCTCAAATATGGTGACTTGGGAAGAGAATTGTACTTACAGCTGGGCAGGAAATGGAATTAAACATACTTGTGTGTGTTAAGAGAAGTTAGGTATAATTTAGTTGGTGGGATAATTCCAACCAAATTAGAGTTTTAGTGCAGAACAGTGATACGTTCCATGACTTGTATGTGCTGTAAATCTAGCTCCTCTGTTGTATCTTATTCAAGTTTAGATTCAATTCCTTCTACCTCCACTTGCCTACTGTGTGAGTATAAGCAACTCACTTAACCAGATAGTGTTCCCAGATTGTCAGTGAGAAGAGGCACTTTGTATAGTGTGTTTTTTTAGTTAACAAATAGGAAAAAGTCCACACAGAGTCCACTGTAGGATAAATTTGTACATGCATGTTTTAATACATACATTGTCTCACTATCTTAGTGTATAGCTATGTTTGCAACTGTTGGTGGTTATATAGGTATCTACTGTATACATGTTTATGTATTAATATGAATACACCATTACACCCATACGTACATATACTGAGGTAGTCTGTGTGTGTCTTGTACTAGGTTTTGTCATTGCATAATGCTATTCTAATGCATGTACACTAACATTAACAAAAGAAATGACAGCTTGCACACTTTTTTTATATTTATATGTGTTTACTGGGTCATGCAATGATCAATACTGACCAATTTCAGGTTCAACCCTGGATCTGTGTAATACAATTAGATGACACACTGTACAGTGGTTTCTAGCCTGACTGGATAGTTTGCACATGCGCATCACTACAGCATCAGTCCTGCTATATCATGCTATATAATCATATGATGACAAAACCTTATAATAAGAATGCACACAAATCACAGCACCATCAGTCCTGCTATATCATGCTATATAATCATATGATGACAAAACCTTATAATAAGAATGCACACACAAATCACAGCACCATCAGTCCTGCTATATCATGCTATATAATCATATGATGACAAAACCTTATAATAAGAATGCACACACAAATCACAGCACCATCAGTCCTGCTATATCATGCTATATAATCATATGATGACAAAACCTTATAATAAGAATGCACACACAAATCACAGCACCATCAGTCCTGCTATATCATGCTATATAATCATATGATGACAAAACCTTATAATAAGAATGCACACACAAATCACAGCACCATCAGTCCTGCTATATTATGCTATATAATCATATGATGACAAAACCTTATAATAAGAATGCACACACAAATCACAGCACCATCAGTCCTGCTATATCATGCTATATAATCATATGATGACAAAACCTTATAATAAGAATGCACACACAAATCACAGCACCATCAGTCCTGCTATATCATGCTATATAATCATATGATGACAAAACCTTATAATAAGAATGCACACACAAATCACAGCACCATCAGTCCTGCTATATCATGCTATATAATCATATGATGACAAAACCTTATAATAAGAATGCACACACAAATCACAGCACCATCAGTCCTGCTATATCATGCTATATAATCATATGATGACAAAACCTTATAATAAGAATGCACACACAAATCACAGCACCATCAGTCCTGCTATATCATGCTATATAATCATATGATGACAAAACCTTATAATAGGAATGCACACACAAATCACAGCACCATCAGTCCTGCTATATCATGCTATATAATCATATGATGACAAAACCTTATAATAAGAATGCACACAAAAATCACAGCACCATCAGTCCTGCTATATCATGCTATATAATCATATGATGACAAAACCTTATAATAAGAATGAACACAAATCACAGCACCATCAGTCCTGCTATATCATGCTATATAATCATATGATGACAAAACCTTATAATAGGAATGCACACACAAATCACAGCACCATCAGTCCTGCTATATCATGCTATATAATCATATGATGACAAAACCTTATAATAAGAATGAACACAAATCACAGCACCATCAGTCCTGCTATATCATGCTACATAATCATATGATGACAAAACCTCTTAATAAGAATGCACACACAAATCACAGCACATTCAACCAAAAAATGGAAATGGAGAATCATAAAAAAGTAGAAGAAAGGTTTGCATTCCACAAAAAAAATCACAAAGATTTTGTTGTAAAGCTATTATGCTGCAACAGAGTTTAACCCAGTCTAATTGTCAGCAAAAGTAGTCAGTCAACAACAATACATAAAGAAGATGGTACCAGTTTCTCTGAGGTCACTGAATAGTCATTAATTACATGGATAGCCACACTATTTAGATGCCCTGGGGATACATAATCAAAAGGAATGAAGCCTGATGAATATCGATGAATGTGACTGAGTACAGGAAGGGAGGAGCACAGCAGAAGCCTGATGAATATCGATGAGTGTGACTGAGTACAGGAAGGGAGGAGCACAGCAGAAGCCTGATGAATATCGATGAATGTGACTGACTACAGGAAGGAAGTAGCACAGCAGAAGCCTGATGAATATCAATGAGTGTGACTGAGTACAGGAAGGGAGTAGCACAGCAGAAGCCTGATGAATATTAATGAGTGTGACTGAGTACAGGAAGGAGTAGCACAGCAGAAGCCTGATGAATATCGATGAATGTGACTGAGTACAGGAAGGGAGGAGCACAGCAGAAGCCTGATGAATATCAGTGAATGTGACTGAGTACAGGAAGGGAGGAGCACAGCAGAAGCCTGATGAATATTAATGAGTGTGACTGAGTACAGGAAGGGAGGAGCACAGCAGAAGCCTGATGAATATCGATGAGTGTGACTGAGTACAGGAAGGGAGGAGCACAGCAGAAGCCTGATGAATATCGATGAATGTGACTGAGTACAGGAAGGGAGTAGCACAGCAGAAGCCTGATGAATATCGATGAGTGTGACTGAGTACAGGAAGGGAGTAGCACAGCAGAAGCCTGATGAATATCGATGAGTGTGACTGAGTACAGGAAGGGAGGAGCACAGCAGAAGCCTGATGAATATCGATGAGTGTGACTGAGTACAGGAAGGGAGGAGCACAGCAGAAGCCTGATGAATATCGATGAGTGTGACTGAGTACAGGAAGGGAGGAGCACAGCAGAAGCCTGATGAATATCGATGAATGTGACTGAGTACAGGAAGGGAGGAGCACAGCAGAAGCCTGATGAATATCAGTGAATGTGACTGAGTACAGGAAGGGAGGAGCACAGCAGAAGCCTGATGAATATCGATGAATGTGACTGAGTACAGGAAGGGAGGAGCACAGCAGAAGCCTGATGAATATCGATGAATGTGACTGAGTACAGGAAGGGAGGAGCACAGCAGAAGCCTGATGAATATCGATGAATGTGACTGAGTACAGGAAGGGAGGAGCACAGCAGAAGCCTGATGAATATCGATGAGTGTGACTGAGTACAGGAAGGGAGGAGCACAGCAGAAGCCTGATGAATATCGATGAATGTGACTGAGTACAGGAAGGGAGGAGCACAGCAGAAGCCTGATGAATATCGATGAATGTGACTGAGTACAGGAAGGGAGGAGCACAGCAGAAGCCTGATGAATATCGATGAGTGTGACTGAGTACAGGAAGGAAGTAGCACAGCAGAAGCCTGATGAATATCGATGAGTGTGACTGAGTACAGGAAGGGAGGAGCACAGCAGAAGCCTGATGAATATCAGTGAATGTGACTGAGTACAGGAAGGGAGGAGCACAGCAGAAGCCTGATGAATATCAGTGAATGTGACTGAGTACAGGAAGGGAGGAGCACAGCAGAAGCCTGATGAATATCGATGAGTGTGACTGAGTACAGGAAGGGAGGAGCACAGCAGAAGCCTGATGAATATCGATGAGTGTGACTGAGTACAGGAAGGGAGGAGCACAGCAGAAGCCTGATGAATATCAGTGAATGTGACTGAGTACAGGAAGGGAGGAGCACAGCAGAAGCCTGATGAATATCGATGAGTGTGACTGAGTACAGGAAGGGAGGAGCACAGCAGAAGCCTGATGAATATCGATGAATGTGACTGAGTACAGGAAGGGAGGAGCACAGCAGAAGCCTGATGAATATCGATGAGTGTGGCTGAGTACAGGAAGGGAGGAGCACAGCAGAAGCCTGATGAATATCGATGAGTGTGGCTGAGTACAGGAAGGGAGGAGCACAGCAGAAGGAATTATCATGCAGAGCAGCTGAACAGAGTTTGCAAGCAGCTGGACTCCTCGTTGAATAAGCATGTTGAACTACCGACCAAAATACCACACAGAAAGGGGTGTGACAAAAAGTCAAGGGGTCACAAGTCAGAGACAATGAGCTAGGAAAGTTACAGGTGTCTGAGCAGTAGCATCACATGACAGTCTGATACACCTTACAGAGAAAGCCAGTGACTACACACTGCCAGTGCAGAGCTATAAATAAAATGACCATGAGTAGTCCTGCCACTGACTTATGCAGAACTATATGTCTCATCTGACAGCAGAGTGCAAACTATGTGTATATCGGTGACTGACCTGGGAATTCAAAAACAAATGAACCTTGACACTCATCATGCTATCTGCTTACCCTCTTACCTCTGGTTAATTGTTAGTTACAATGTTGATGCCCCATGTCATAGGAAGGGCATCTGTGATGCAGCCAAGTGTCCAATTTTAAGCAACTGTGAATTTCAGCACAGTACCTCATAACATAGGTTAAATACTTACTTTGAATTTATTAACCATGACAGAACACTGATTCCATTGGGCCTGTCTCAGTGTCAGCCTGGGGGTAAACACTATATATATATATATATATATATATATATATATATATATATATATATATATACACACAACATTATATACAAAGTAAATTATAACATTTACCTAAATGATAACATAACCTCCTGGCTGTAATAATATCCATAATGACCGTATAAAGATGAAAGGTGTGCTATTCCTTTAATATTTCCCAAAAGCTACCACATTTCCTCTTACAACAAACCAACACCAAAATCCACTTCAGCAGAGCTTCTTATTACTCTCCTGAAATTAAACAATTATAAACAAATATGTGTTACTATTCTTTACATCCCTTCTGGTGACAACACAGCTATACTAGAAGATATCCTACCTCAGATCTCCATAACAATTCCACAGGAAAAAATACTACTAGGTGATGTGAAGGTCAAGTTGGTTGAACAGATGTTCACACTAGGTGTAGGGGAATTAGAGTTTATTTGTTTTCACACATCTAATTAATAGCCCCACACATTATAGCAATACATAAAAGTCCCTAATAGACTGAATCCTAGTCCTAGACCCTAGCAAATACACCACCTTTGGTACAATGTCTGACTATCTCAGTGATCACCTCCCAGTCTATACAATGGAACATCTCACACGGCTACTTAAATAGCATGTCTATAAAACAACATGCAACCTTTCCAAGTTTGACCCAGAAATATTCATTACTCCCCCATGTAAAAATCCTCCCCTTAGATGATGCTGTAAATGAATTCAATACAATGTTCCTGAATATTCTGAATAGCCTAGCACCTCCTAGAAAGAAGAGAGACTAAAAACAAACAATACAACCTGGCTATCCAAAAAGAATAGAATACAAAGCTAATGTAGAATAAAGAAAAGTATGGAAAGAATGTCAAAATATATACCATTATAATATCTTCAAATCTTCAGAATGCTTTGTATTCGTACTAAAAATAAAATTAATGAAGGCAAAAAATATACTGTATTAACTTTCAGAATGATAATAAACACAACCCTAATAAGTTCTTGGCAGCCATTAATGAAATCTTGCATCCTGTCCATAAATTCAGCCCTAACTCCTTCTTCTCAATAAGACATCACTTGAAACCACAATACAATTCAACTCTTATTTCATAGATAGTATAGCATCACTAACCCAGAATCCCCCAACATCTAATCCTAACCCTGCCCAGCAGCCTCATATAACCACATCCACTTTCATATTCAAACGTGTGTCCACATCCTGTAAAAAACTACTCTTAAACACACTCAAACTATGTTGTACTTCAGCTAATGACCTTCCAATTGAACACCTTAAAGTATCAGTCAAAAGCATTGCCTACCTGTCTTAATCCTTATAAATAAGTCAATCTAGGAATTCCATAGTCCCTCTCTCTCTCTCTCTAGAAAAATTCACAAATTATCCTTCTGCACAAAGGAAGTACATTACTAACTTTAGACCTATAGCAAGCTTAAACCCCTATATAAAATATTAAAAAATGTATTCATAAACAATTGCTTAACTATCTCCTGTAGGAATAATTCCTGTCCCCCAGACAACATGGCTTCCATCCTTCCCATAGCACTAACACTGCACTTCTAACTTATAAAGAAACTGTCAATAAAGTTAAAGATAATGGCAAACTAGTCTCCTCCTTATTTCTAGAGTTGTCTAAAGACTCAGGCACAGTTTATGACAGCAAAATTCTACTTTGAATGTCCTCATTAGGTGTCTCTCAGCCCACAATTCTATGGTTCAGCAACTACCTATCCAATAAGTATCACACTCTCCATACCTCCCAGTCACCACCGGTGTACCACAAGGCTCTATCCTTGGTCCCCACCTCTTTAACATTCTCACCAACACCCTCTACACATCCACACAACAGGCCTCCCTAATACTTTACACAGATAACTCCACACTCATTTGCACATCTGACAACATGGCACGCCTCCAGAAAATTACTCAGGAAGCTTTAATAACAACTGAAGAATACTTTGTAACTCACAACTCATGCTCATCCCTAAAAAAACAACATATGACTTTTTTCCCAAATCCCTTTCCCATGCAAAACAAAATATTAAGTTCTCTATCTTGATAATAGAACCACTGAAGTAATTTCTCATACCACATTATTAGAGGTGATAGTGGATGATAATCTAAATTCAACCTGCATATACAAAACTGTATAAGAAAAACTCACAAAAACTGGGGCTGCCTTACAGAGCAAAAGCTTTCTCACTGACAACTAAAGCTACACTTGTCACAACTTATCTCCTCCACACACTTCTTTATGGAGCTCCCATCTATACTAACCTTCAGGCATCACAAAATTCAAAACTTGAACAATAATATAAAAAACTTGCTAAATTTGCAGCAAATACCCATTTCAGAACCCACCAGTGTATAACATTAAAAAGCCTAAATTGGTTAGAAATGCCTCATCAACTACATACAGAGCTTCTTACCACCTATAAACTTACCCAGAATTCATCTGGTTATCCAGCACTGAATTACATTCTACACAACTAGTCTGTCAACATGATGCAATGACTGAAAACGTTTATCTTTCCACAAACCTATCAAATCTGCTGGGTATTATCTGTACTTGGACTGTTTCTAAAGCCTGGAACTCCTTGTCTATATCCATCATGCCAATACCCTCCCTTACATCCTTCAAAACCATTGTGAAAGACTTCCGAGCCAAAAGCTGTCTCTGTTCTTGCTTATCACCAGGATAAAGTCTGTCCCTAAATGTGAACAAATATCTCTTCATTCCTTACGTCTCCTTACTCTCTATTCCTTACATCTCCTTACTCTCTTTTCCTTACATCTCCTTACTCTCTTCATTCCTTACGTCTCCTTACTCTCTTTTCCTTACATCTCCTTACTCTCTATTCCTTACGTCTCCTTACTCTCTTTTCCTTATGTCTCCTTACTCTCTTTTCCTTACGTCTCCTTACTCTCTTTTCCTTACATCTCCTTACTCTCTATTCCTTACGTCTCCTTACTCTCTTTTCCTTACATCTCCTTACTCTCTATACCTTACATCTCCTTACTCTCTTCATTCCTTACGTCTCCTTACTCTCTTTTCCTTACATCTCCTTACTCTCTTCATTCCTTACGTCTCCTTACTCTCTTTCTTTACTCACTTCCTTCCTTCTACCAAACTTCTCTTCCCTGGCTTTCTCTCTAAATATAACATGGACATGCTTTTCTCTCACTTCACACTGCAATTCCCGTTTGTATTATACTAACTTACTTTTAATTACTCTATAAACTGGCTAACATTTCTCCAACTATTAAATCATTGTCATAAAACTTGTATCTATTTTAACCAATGTTTTCATATTATGTCTAATTTGATATAATTTTTTAAACTGCCGGTTTTTTTGTATTATTTATTTATTTATTTATTTATTTATTGCAGTTGGTTTACCAGGATAGTCCATTGGGCCATTTAAGAACCCGTTTTCAATGGAGTCCTGGGGAGAAAAGCTCCAAAAAAGAAAATCAATTTACAATAACATTGACCGTAAATATATAGGTACATACTATAAAAGAACATAAGCAAAACATAAGTAAAACATAAATGTACATAACATTTGTCAGTGACAATCTTGGTACAGGCTAACGAGGGAATAAAAGCAAAACATAAAAGCATTTTAATGAACGAACATAGTAGATGAATAGAGTAGAATGTTAGTACAGGGAAAGGTAGAGTTGGTTATGTGGGGTGGGTACAAGAGCATTCCCCTTGAGATTCTAGGTGTAAGAAAAGTGATTTCTTGAAGGTAGAGTGGTTAGAGATAGTGCGGATGTTTGGTGGTAGGGAATTCCAGAGGCGAGCAAGGCTGAAGGAAAGGAGGTTTTTGCCTGGGGGATGATTCGGTTTGTGGACCTCTAGAAGATTTTGATTATTAGACCTTAGAACTCTATTTGGATGGTGAATTTTAAAGGCAGAGGAGAGGGAGGGACAGTTGGAGGGGTTTAGAATAAGCTTGTGGGCTAGAGTTAGTTGAGAATAAGCAAGATAGTTGGGAAGTTCTAACCATTTTAGTTTATGGAGGGAGAGACAGTGGTGGGTGGAAGACTTATGGGTGGTAGCGAATCTAGCTATTTTGTTATAGCAAGAGGTGAGCTGTTTTTTTAAGGAGCACTGAAGATTAGTAAGAAGTGGGGCACCATAGAGGAGGGAGGGAATGAGGAAGGAAGAAGCTAGAATGATTTTAGTGGTAGGTGTGAGGTAGGCATTTTGTCTATATAGCATGCCAAGTTTTTGATGTGTTTTTTTGATGTTCTTTTGTAGGTGGGAACTACATTTTAGTTGGTTGTCAATGTGGACCCCAAGAAGTTTGGTCTCTGACACGATTTCAAGAGGAGAGTTATTTTGACTAGTAACTAAGAGTGAGTTTATGTTGGGGGGAGGGAGTTTGGAGGGAGTAAATAACATTAATTTGGTCTTTGTGGCATTGAGAGCTAGATGATTGCAAAGCATCCATTGCTCAGTGGAAGAGAAGGCATCTTGAGTAAGTTTTTGTAGGGTGGAGATAGAAGAGGTGGAGCAGATGATAGTGGAGTCATCTGCATATTGGATAATGCTAGAGAAGGGGATAGATTTGTGGAAGTCATTAATAAAGATGTTGAATCGAAGAGGGCCCAATATGGAGCCTTGTGGGACTCCGGTAGGGGTGCTTAGGAAGGAGGAAGTTGCTTTTTTCCATTTTACAGCTTGATTTCTGTTTGATAGATAACTAGAGAACCAGTTCAGAGAGGAGGAGGATAGGTAGAGTTTGGAGAGTTTAGTTAAGAGCAGGCTGTGAGAGATAGTATCGAAGACTTTGGAAAGATCAAGGAGTATGGTGGAAACAATTTGTCCAGAGTCTCGGGCTTTATTTACTATTTCAAGGAAAGAGAGAAGGGCAGTCATGGTGCTATGATTAGGTCTGAAGCCATGCTGCGTGGGGGTTATAAGGTTGTTGTCTAGGAGATGAGGAAGGAGTTGGATTTGCACACATTTCTCAAGGATTTTTGAAATGGGGGACAGGATGGCTATGGGTCTAAAATTGGTAGTGTTATTATTGTTACCTCCTTTGTGTAATGGTATAATAAAGGCTTGTTTCCAAATTTGGGGAACTGTGCCTTCTAGTAGGGAACGGTTGATTAGGATGCTAATGGGGTAGGCCAGACTTTCGGCAGCAATGTTAAGAAAGTAAGAAGGGATATTGTCAGGAGCATTGGTACATGGTTTTAATTTCTGGAGGAGTTTCTTAATAGTAGTTGTAGGAATGGGATTTAAAGTGAAGATAGTGCAGTCGGGTGGTGTTGAATTTTGGGGTTGTATGGGTGAGGATAGAATTTGTGTGGAAGAGGAGGTAGAGGAATTAGTGGATTGGGAGGAGGTAGAGAATGAGGAGGTTAGTTTTGAAATAGAGTCAATAAAGAAGGAGTTAAATTGGGTGGCTAAATCTAGTTCTGGAGCATTTGGATCAGGGGTAGGAGTATCTGGTTTGCTGGGGTGGAGGAGAGTGGAGATTCCTTTCCAGAATTTTTGAGGGTTGTTTTTGTTTTGGTTTTGGAGTGTGGAGAAATAGTTTTGTCGATCAGAATAGATAAGTTTTTTAGCTTTATTGCGGAGCATTTTGTATTCGTTGAGGAGTGGGGTTGTCTTGTGTTTATGGTAGCGTGCCCACACTTTGTCTCATGAGAGATAGAGTAGTTTTAGATAGCCAAGGGGCTGATTTAGTTTTTATTCTCTTAGTCTGTAGGGGAGCTTGAGAGTCAAGTAATTTTAAGAATGTGGAGTTGAAGTATGAGACTGCGTTGTCTAGAGGTAATGTTTTTAGACAAGCCCAGTTTACTGCATTAAGTGAGTTTAAAAAAGTTATAGGGTTAAAGTTTTTCTGGTTGTGGATAGTAATGAAGTTGTGGGTCCGTTGAAGGTTAGTTGAAAGTCGGTGGGTAAAAGTGGGTAAGTGGTCGCCTAGTGGGTCGGGAAGGATGCCACTTTTGGTGAAGTAGTGGTGGTGGGAGACTAGGATCCAGTCCAGTATACTCCCATTAGAGGGGTTTTTGGCTGGGTGAGTAGGCAAGTTGATCAGTTGTGAGAAATGGTAGAGGTTGATATTAGTGTTGTTTGAAGGAGCTTGGATAAGGGCCCAGTTAATGTTTACGTCTCCTAGGATTATGGTTTCATTACTAATGTTACTGGATAGCCAAGAAAGGATAAGTTCAAGTGTAGAAATATTGTCACCTGGAGGGATATAGAGGGAAGCTATACATATTTGTTTGTGGTTATTGATTTGAGATATAGTAAGGAGAAGTTCAGCGTTGTTGAAGTATGGGATAGGTTTGTTGTAGGGGGAAACTACTAGGGAGGAGGAATATATAAGGGCTACTCCTCCGCCTTTTTTGAGAGGTCTGTCTTTTCTTATGATGGAGTAGTTTGGGGGAACTAATTCAGAGTCCTTAATATGTGGTTTCAACCAGGTTTCAGAAATAGTTAAAAAGTCAGGTTTGTTGTGTATAAGCCAGGCATGAAGGTTGGGGACTTTGTTAATGATACTTTGTGAGTTTAAGGAAGTGAATAGTAAGGATTTAGCTGTGGTGGTTATATTGGCAGGGCCTGGGTTGGGATGAATGTCACCTGATAAGAGAGTACTGACCAGGTGTTGTATGTAATAGTTTAGGTTAATAGACAGCAGGGTTGTGAGATTGGGGTTTATTGTGAAATGTAGGGATTTGCTAGTTCCTATAGGAATTGGGAATGTGTGATGGGGGATAAGTTTGAAACGAAATAGAAGAAGGTTATCTGAGTGATAAAGATAGGAAGAAATGGGGGAGTAAGATTGTAGTGGAGGTGAATTGTGGTGGTTAGTTATATGAAAGGAATGGGAGTTGGAGCAAATAGTAGGCTGGGAGAGATGGTGTAAGTAAGATAAGGAGAGGAGAAGTAATAGTGAAGGAAAGATGGATGAGTATCTAGAGAGCATGTTGTGAAAGGTAACAGTAGGACAGTGATAGGATATTGGTGTTGGTGTAAGGGAGATAGTGTTATATAGAGAGAGTGTATGATATATTAGAACTAAAGGACAGTAGTATTGGATATAGAGGGGTGTGGTCTAGAAGAGGGAAAGGAGTAGGATTGGTTAATTAGATGAGAATGGGGATGAGAAAGAAAGTTAGTTTTGGCGGGAAAGAAGGAAGGTGTGTTCAGAGGACTGAGTACTGATTGGAGTAGAATGAAAGTGGGAGTGGTATGTTGGAGGGATAAATGTAGACGTGCTGGGGACGGGTGGGATTTGGGGCAGGGTAGGGGAGCGGAGTGAGACCGCAGGGCGAACGGAGCGGGTTGAGCCCAAGAGCAGAAGAGGAGCGAGAGACTATCAGAGAAGCAATATAAGTGAAGTGTAAGTAGTAGAAGGTGAGGTGGAGTGGGTCTGGACAAAGTGTAAGGAGTGGGCTAAAGGTATGGATGAGGGAGTAGTTAGGGTCAGTTCTATTCTGGCACAAGGAGAGTTGTGAGTTAAGCCCTAAGCTCAGAAAGAATGGAGAAGGGGTGTTCACTAGTGGAGTATGCAGGAATACAAGGCTCACCAGTGTAATACCTGGGGTAATGGGATGGAAGGAGAAGGGAGTAATGATAGCAAAGAGCAGTGAGAGGTATGGAAGATGGAGGAGTATAGTAGAGTGGGTTTGGCTGCTGGCAATCCTGACAGGGAGTATACTGCTACTGCTAGGAGAGCAAGAGTACAGTAGTACTGGCTTAGCAGATGTACGTACTTTATGTTCTTATAGAGTCTTTTGGGTTTACTTGTCTTCAAAGGGAGCTGTAGCAGCAGAGAGTATTCCTTTGGTAATAGGGTGTACGGCCCTAGTTAGGTTCAAAATATCCACCCAGGCAAGAACACGGGGGGAAAAGATTCAGGGCGCAAAAGCTGGAGGAGGGAAAAGATGGAGAACAAAACACAGTTAGTAACATTTAAAATGCACATTTCTACTATAACTGTATCTACTACTATAGCTATGTAGGTAGGAGGCTATTAAGTGTATGTTACACTAGTGTGTATGTACAATTTGGGAAGGCAGTTGATTAGCGAAAAACATTTATAGACAGTCGCTAACTGCTAACAGCTAACATACAGCCATTGAACCAAAGTGGTGAAAACATCCCATAATAATGACTAAACAGCCTTCTGACAACTGGTAAAAGCAGTCGCAAGTGTAACAAATATTCACAAGTCAGTCGCTATCAAATACTTAACAAAACAGCTTTTAAGAAAGGATAAAACCTCTAGTAGAGTTTTCTATGCAGCCTTAGGACAAACCTAATTTAAGGGAGCAGAGATAGCGTTTCGCCTGGGAAGGCAGTCGCTGATTGAATAAAACATTTAAGGACAAAAGCAAGGCAGATAACATACAGCCAATGAAACAAAATGGAAAAAACATCCCATAGTAATAACTAAATAAGCCTTCAGACAGCTGATAAGGCAGTCGCAAGTGTAAAAAACATTTATAAGTCTGTCGCTTATTTCACATTAACAAAACAGCTAACATACAGCCAAAGAAACAAAATGGTAAAAACATCCCATAGTAATACCAGAATAAGCCTTCAGACAACTGATAAGGCAGTCGCAAGTGTAAAAACAGTTATAAGTCCGTCGCTTATTTCACATTAACAAAACAGCCTTTGAATAAGGTAAAACCTCTTATAAGTTATCTATGCAGCCTTTGGACAAAACCTAATACCTAAATAAGCCTTCAGACAACTGATAAGGCAGTCGCAAGTGTAAAAACAGTTATAAGTCCGTCGCTTATTTCACATTAACAAAACAGCCTTTGAATAAGGTAAAACCTCTTATAAGTTATCTATGCAGCCTTTGGACAAAACCTAATACCTAAATAAGCCTTCAGACAACTGATAAGGCAGTCGCAAGTGTAAAAAAACAGTTATAAGTCCGTTGCTTATTTCACATTAACAAAACAGCCTTTGGATAAGGTAAAACCTCTAGTAAGTTATTTATGCAGCCTTTGGACAAAACCTAATACCTAAATAAGCCTTCAGACAACTGATAAGGCAGTCGCAAGTGTAAAAAAACAGTTATAAGTCCGTCGCTTATTTCACATTAACAAAACAGCCTTTGAATAAGGTAAAACCTCTAGTAAGTTATCTATGCAGCCTGTGGACAAAACCTAAAGCAAGGGAGCAGAGGTAGCGTTTTACCTGGGAAGGCAGTCGCTAAACAAAAACCATAGCAGCTACATCCATGCAGTCTACACGGTGCAATACAGCAGCATAATTGAGAGATATGCGTGACATCAGTGTATAAACCGACAACAGAATATCGGCTAAAAAGCAAGTCTATGACAACAAAACAAGCAGGTTCATACAATTCACAGTACCTTTACGATAAAGCAGGAGCCTTCTTGAAACAAGTTTCAACTTACAGAGCGACACGCACACAGCCAAGGATGCACAGCAGTCAGGAACGGGCGAAATTAAAAATGGCGCCCAGGGAAGGGGAGGGACCTTTATCACCTTCTGGGAACGGATGGGGGGGGCAGGAGTAGGATACAGGCGGGAAACAGAGAGGACGAGATTCACGACTGCAATTGGGGGGGGGGGCAGACCATGGAGTGGAGAAAGAGCAAGGGAGAGAGGTTTGGAAGTGTAGAGGAGAAGGAAAGGGCAGGATATGGGAAGTGGATGATAGAGAGAGGGAGGGAGAGAGAGAGAGAGAGGTATATACAAGGAGATCAAGTGGTGGAGATGTAGTAGGAAACCACAGGATGTGTAGGTGGGAATGAGATAGTAAGAAAAATGGAGAGTGAAGGGAGAAGAAGGGAAGTAGAGTGCAGAGAAGTACAAGGTAGCTGAGCCCAAGAGCAGAAGAGGAGTGAGAGACTATCAGAGAAGCAATATAAGTGAAGTGTAAGTAGTAGAAGGTGAGGTGGAGTGGGTCTGGACAAAGTGTAAGGAGTGGGCTAAAGGTATGGATGAGGGAGTAGTTAGGGTCAGTTCTATTCTGGCACAAGGAGAGTTGTGAGTTAAGCCCTAAGCTCAGAAAGAATGGAGAAGGGGTGTTCACTAGTGGAGTATGCAGGAATACAAGGCTCACCAGTGTAATACCTGGGGTAATGGGATGGAAGGAGAAGGGAGTAATGATAGCAAAGAGCAGTGAGAGGTATGGAAGATGGAGGAGTATAGTAGAGTGGGTTTGGCTGCTGGCAATCCTGACAGGGAGTATACTGCTACTGCTAGGAGAGCAAGAGTACAGTAGTACTGGCATAGCAGATGTACGTACTTTATGTTCTTATTAGAGATTTTTAAAGACGATAAAATTATTGTTCTTAAAATGTTTTGTAATACATTCAAGCTTTTCTCACCAGGCCGCCACTGAAAATGGGTGTCTACTTCCCAGTAATCAAATAATAATATGCAAAAAAAAAACACATACATGTGTGTGTGTGTTATATACAAAGTGACTATCAGACTTGGTGTTTTATTTTATTTTCCTTCTATTCCACAAATGTCCTAACTTAAAGTTTACCAAGGGTAAAGAAGAGACTCAACACTTCAGTTCCTTTCAGTGCTTTACTTAGTCAGATATCAAAATTCATGCTGTTATATAATACAATACAATAAAAGAAAAAGAAAGAACATCACCAGTTAAACTATGAAACTTCATTCAAGTCTTTCAATGACTGGGAAATCCTGGAACAGTCAGACCAAAGATTAGTTCATCTGGAAACCCAGGTCCTACACGGTGTGTCCATCCATAGGTGAGATTTCAGTCTGCTGTCTGGAAAACCCCTTCTTTTATACAGGCAGGACAGTAGAGTAAACAACTGTACGTGACTTTAGTCACACATCCCCCAAGCTGGTGTACATGAGTCTGGTCATGCATCCCTTCTGCTGATGTGGTATACATCCCTTAAGCTGATGTACATGACTTTAGTCACACATCCCCCAAGCTGATGTACCTGAGTCTGGTCATGCATCCCTTACGCTGATGTGGTATGCATCCCTTAAGCTGATGTACATGACTTTAGTCACACATCCCCCAAGCTGATGTACATGAGTCTGGTCATGCATCCCTTAAGCTGATGTACATGACTTTAGTCACACATCCCCCAAGCTGGTGTACCTGAGTCTGGTCATGCATCCCTTAGC